>NC_058382.1:10937391-11248478 GCF_018350175.1 Felis catus | reverse complement strand
GGAGATAGAGCATGAGCGGAGGAGGGACAGAGAGGGAGGGAGACACAGAATCCAAAGCGGGACCCAGCAAATTCTAGAACTAGATGGCTCCAAACTTCAGATGATAGTATTATCAAACATACATTATAAAACAACTAAGCTTAAAATGGTTAAAGACATAAAGGAAGAATCCAAAATATGAAAGATGAAGACACTACCAAAACAAACGAACAAACAAAACCCCCAAACACCAAAAAGGCCCCCGCCCCCCCACCAAAGAAAACAGACAAAAGAAGCAGGAGTGCTTGGAGGAGGAAGGATTGGATTTACAGGAGGGAGAAATCCCCTAGAAAGGGGCTACCTGAATACTGGTGCGCAAATACAACAATGATGAGCTCTTATTAAGTCAGAAGGGGATCCGAAGAGAGAGGAGCCAATTCCTGTGCAAACTACCTTTATTTATAAGGAAAAACTTCCCCATCTGGTTATAAAACCAGCACTGCGTGAAGGCACTTGACTGGGGAGAGGCGGTGGCAGGGGTCCCGGTAGAGACCAGCGTGTCTCTCCTAGCCCTGGGGAGGTGGGGGCAGAGGCGACTCCCAGGGAAATCCAGTGGAGGCGACACATCGCAGGCTCTCCTAGGCTGGGGTGTTGGCTTGTGTCGAGGGGGTGGGAGGGGGTGGCAGCAGGAATAGGAGGCACTTGGGACGGAATCTGATTTGACAAATGGAGGGCAGGGGGGTGTCTCTTGCCTCCAATGATTCCCAGCCCCATGGTGACCTCCCACGGCTATGACAGTTTCTAGGCTGAGGTTCTCCTTCTCCTCTGGGCTTCCGGGGAAGCAGAGAGCTGGAGGTGAGGACCCCACCCCTGTAGGGCTTGGGGCCCAAGGAGAGGCAGCAGTTACTGAGGGACAGGTCTGGAGCAAAGGCAGGGACGCTTCCTCCTGTCTCCCCTGGAAACGTCCTCCTCTCCAGCTAGACTTTATTCCTCTGGGTCTTCACCCTGGGGAAGAGCTGAGAGAAGACAGCATCTTTGGACACCAGGAACTCTCACTCCCTCGTCCCACCCCCAAATTTAATGGAGTCACCCACCCCCGAAACAGGTGGGCCGTCTCCACCCTCCCCTCCCCTCCCTTCCGAGGACTCCGGCATCCCCCAAACCACCTCAGAATCCCCGAGGTCCCTGTCACGACCAAGCACCAGATGATGCCTTAGGTCAGCCGCCCAGGTGGTGAACTGGAATGGAGTTTTCCATACGGCCACGAAGGAAACACCTACTGCCCCCATGGGGTCTGGTTGGGACCCGCCTCCACCTGTCCCCCAATTAAAGGAATCTTCTCCCCTGGGAATATAATGGGATCTTCCTAGTCTCCTCCCTTGACTAGAACCTCCCGCAACCCTACCATAATTTTACTAATGGCGTCTTCGTCTCCCCGCCCAGTGCAGCGTAGGGAAACCTGCCCCGCCCCCAGGCCAGTAACATACACGTCTGTAACATCCCCAGTTACTAAAAGGGTATTTTTCACCCCTTCCCTTGGCTAAAATACATTCTTCCTTGGGGCGCCTGGGTGGCTCAGTTGGTTGGGCATCCCACTCTTGGTGAGAGTGCAATCCGGCTTGGGAGTCTCTCGCTCTCCCCCTCTCTCTGCCCCTCCCCTGCGCTCTCTCTCAAAACAAATAAATAAACATTAAAACTGAAAAACAAAAAAATTCTTCCTTACCTCCCAGTAATATTATTAGGGATGATAATAAAAATATTTGATTGAGTTCTGCTCAAGCTACTAAGGCAGCGCTGGGGAGTTCCCCCACGAAAGGCCATGAGGAGGGGGCTTTTCTTTACCTCTCCCGTTACTATAATGGGCTTTTCCTCGTCTCCCCACGAACCCTAATGGGTTCTTCTGACCTCCCTCGCCCCCCCCCCCGCCCGGGTATAACGGACTGTCCCTCTTGCCCCTCTTTTTCCCGTAGAATCACCCCTTTCCCCAAATAGCCCCAGGAGGCCCCCACAACCGCTCTTCCGGGCTCACCCCGAAGTAGTTACGAGGTACGTAGCCCTCCTGGCCATGCAGCAAGGCCCACCACCAGTCTGTCTCCTCTGGCCCGTCCCTGCGCAGCACGGTGACAGACTCGCCCTCCCGGAAGGACAGCTCGTCCCCGAACTCGGCGCTGTAGTCCCAGAGGGCGTACACGACGCCGTTGTGCAGCAGCCCCATACTCTGCTCCACGTCTGAAACATAAAACGGCAGGGATCGTGAGCGCACGGGGGGGGGGGGGGGGCAAGGACACTCAGGGACACGGGACACGCCGAGGACAGGGAAAGGCCCTGGGATTTGGCGCCGCCCCAGCTGAGGGATGAGCCACCTGCAAAGCTGTGTATCCCTGCCTAGAGCCGGGCGCCTGAGCTGGAGTCTGCCGCCAGGGCCCCGCAGTCTCTAAAATTCGAGAACATCGGGGTGCATCCAACTGGGTGTCCAACCCCAAGGCAAGATCAGTGGTCCCCATCCCTCCGGTACATCGTTAAGTCCCTCCCAGAGGTACAGTTTTCCGTGCACCACCCCCCTCCCCCACTTAAGTTTACAGTCTCTCGTCTCAACCCCTCCTTCCGATGGTACAGCCTTTCCCTTCCTCCCCCTTAAGTGGTCCCATCTCCCCCTTTCCAGATGGCGAGTCCACATGACTTCCCTCTCCCCAAGGGGCAAAGTCTCCAAAGAGGATGCGATAACTTTTCCCGAGGGTACAGCCCACCCGCCCCCGCCTCTGCCCCCCTCTTAAGGGGTAAAATTTCCCTCAAGAATTTAACCCCCTTTCCCAATGGTACAGTCCAGCATGCCCCCTCTCTCCAGTGGTTCAGTCCACTGTGTTCCAGTTTCTCCTCCCCTCCCGAACTCTCCCAGGCGGAGCCTACTGTCTTCACAACTCATAGGCTCCACCTACCTGCACAAAGGTGTAATGGCCCGATGACAGGGCACTCCCCGTCTGCCCTTGCTCACCATAAGCCCCGTGGCCCCTGTCCACTTTCTGCCGCCGGGTGGCACAGACAGCAGGCTGTCGTGTAGAGGCTCACCTCTCAAAAATACTGTCCCACCCCCAGGTCCGAGAGCCTGCCTGACGCCGACTCTGTGATGTCCCCAACCCCACCCTATGATACAGTTTGCCCGGGTGTGCATTACAGAGGCTATTCACACCCCCATGCCATTGCTACCTACTTCCTCCCGTCACCTGGTTAGATGATGTGGCCCCTCTCGTGAGGTAAGCCTCACGTCTCACTACACGCGGAAGAGTCCCCAAGCCCCTCCCCAGAAGCCATGGCTTGCTCACCTGCCAGCTGTGTGGCACTGTATCTCCCACTGGCAGCACAGCTCACCTGCCCAGCCCTATGCCAGGCAGATGGCATAGTTGGAACGTCCAACTGCCCACGCCCGCACGCGAGAAAGCAGGTGGGCAGTGCCATTTGCAAGACCGCTCATATCCGCACAGGGGTCCGGCCTGCATGGCAGAGTGCCCATGTCCCCCCCCATCCCTCGAGGTTGGCGCAGTCTGCTCACCCCACACACCCAGCTTGCACCTGCCCGGTGGGAGGCCCTGTCCCCCACCCCACCCCCAGGTGGTCCGTCCCACTGCCCTTCTGCTGCGATCCTGCCGCTTGATTGGTGCAGCCCCCACGTCTTCTCTCCTGTGATTGGCGGCCTGCCTCCTTCCCCTCCCCGACTGCTAGCTGCGTGGCCCAGTCCCCACGACCCCCTTCCTCCCACCGAGGCGTCCCAGCGCTGCCTCGCACCTGCCAGGTAAGTGGCGCAATCAGCGTAACCCTCGCGGTAGGGGTCGCACTTCTCGATCGCCGTGGCGCCGTCGCTGAGCGTGGTGGCGAAGATTGCTGCGCCGTGCTGCACCAGCGCCGTGCAGATCGCCGTGTCGTTGCAGGACGCGGCGCAGTGCAAAGGTGTCCTAGGTGGGGAGGCGTGCGTGAGAGGCCGTGCACGCGCCCCCCGCCCCCCCCCCCGGCAGGTGCATTAACCCGCAGCGCCGTCCTGCCCCCCCGCCCGCCCCGTGCAGGTCTGGGCTCACCAGCCGTGGCTGTCAGGGGAGTTGACGTTGGCCCCAGCCGCGATGAGGAAGTCCACGATGGGGTAGTTGGCGCCGCAGATGGCGTTGTGCAGAGCCGTGATGCCCTCCTCGTTGGGCTGGCTCGGGTCGTTCATCTGGGCGGACGGGGGACGCGGAGACTCAGTCCCGCGGCCGCCACCCCGCGTCCCCCAGCCTCCACCCCTCCGGCCCTGCACTTCGGCAACACTCACCTCCTTCACTGCCTGCTGCACCACGTCCAGCTCCCCGGTCAGCGCGGCGTCCAGCAGGAGCACAAGCGGGTTGAGGCGGGCGCGGCGGACCTTGCGCGGGGAGCCCGACTTCCGCAGCACCGAGCGCGTCTCCTGGGGGACAGGGAGGGGGGCTTCAGTGACTTGGGAGAGTTTGTTAATATACCCATTACTCAAAGGGGAAAATAGCCGACGGTAGCTGCCCCAGGGCGTCCAACTAGACAGAGGTGAAGGCTGGGATTGGAAGACAGGGAGGTACAGAGCCTGAGTCCAGAGGGCGGGGTGGGGGCGGGGCTCCCTCAGTTCTACAGCCTTTGGTTCCCTACAATTGTCAGGGAATCTGGTGATTATGGAATCCTGGGCCCTGAGAACTGAGAGGAAGCTGGGAGACCATGGAGTTGTTGATTGTGGAAGCCAGACAGTCAACCCACCCACACAGTCTTCTTTCTTTCATAAAACATACATGCTGTGAAACGCACGGGACAAAGGGTGCCCAGTGTTAATTCCGGATGTTCGGAATTAGAATATTTATCCTATTATTCCTTCTGCTTTCTTGTTTTTGATGTTCAAGCGTCCTCCTACAAGATTCGTGTATTCTGAGCACATAGCATCTGGTCTTTGATGTCACTGATGTCAAGATCCTGGAATTCGGAGATCCCAAGAGCCACTGGTTTCCAAAATTCTCTGATGTGCGGCTATATGTCAGATTTCCAATGTTGAGTCCAGGAATGCTAAGCTATGCCATTTCAAATTGCTGAAGACCCAGGATGTCACATTCCCAAGATTCTGTGATTGGGAACTTTAATATTTTATGTTTAGAATTTCTTCCAAAAGATTGGAAGGAGATACTCAAAGTGTGAATCATTGTTCTCTCTGACCGCTGTGATTTTGGCCTCTTTATTCTTTTATCTATTTCCTCCTGCTTAGTATGGTGTTTGTGTATTCCTTTCTAGTGGAAAATGTTCATTTAAAATATTATTCTGGGGGCGCCTGGGTGGCGCAGTCGGTTAAGCATCCGACTTCAGCCAGGTCACGATCTAGCGGTCCGTGAGTTCGAGCCCGGTGTCTGGCTCTGGGCTGATGGCTCAGAGCCTGGAGCCTGTTTCCGATTCTGTGTCTCCCTCTCTCTCTGCCCCTCCCCCGTTCATGCTCTGTCTCTCTCTGTCCCAAAAATAAATAAACGTTGAAAAAAAAATTTTTTTTTAATAAAATATTATTCTGGAGGCACCTGCTTCGCTCAGTGTGTAAACCATGCAACTCTTGATCTTGGGTTTGTGAGTTCAAGCCCCATGTTGGGTGTAGAGATTATCTAAAAAAATAAAATCTTTGGAAGTGGCTGGGTGGCTCAGTCACTTAAGTGGCCGACTTCAGCTCAGGTCATGATGTCACAGTTTGTGAATTCGAGCCCCAAGTGGGGCTCAGTGCTGACAGCTCAGAGCCTGAAGCCTGCTTCGAATTCTGTCTCCCTCTCTCTCTGCCCCTCCCCTGCTCATACTCTGTCTCTCAAAAATAGAAATAAAACATTTAAAAAATGTAAAAAATAAAATAAAATCTTTGGGGCACCTGGGTGGCTCAGCTAGATGAGCATCTGACTCTTGATTTCAGCTAGCGTCATGATTCCAGAGTTGTGGGTTCGAATCCCACATCAGGCTCTGTGCTGGGCGTGGAGATTGCTTGAGATTCTCTCTCTCCCTCTGCCCCTTTCCCACCCCCTCTCTAAAATAAAATAAAATAAAATAAAATAAAATAAAATAAAATAAAATAAAATAAAATAAAATAAAAAGGGGCTCCTGGGTGGCTCAGTCAGTTAAGTGTCAACTTCTCCTCAGGTCATGATCTCACGGACCATGAGTTCGAGCCCCGCGTCGGGCTCTGTGCTGACAGCTCAAAGCCTGGAGCCCGCTTTGGATCCTGTGTATCCCTCTCTCTCTCTGCCCCTTCCCTGCTCATGCTCTGTCTCTCTGTCTCTCTAAAATAAATAAACATTACCAAAAAAATTAATGAAAAATAAAATAAAAAATAAAATAAAATAATAAAATCTTAAAAAAAATAGAATTCTGTATTACAGCGTATTTGTGCACTAATCTGTGATTTCCTGGTGTGTTACTGACTTAAATTCTAAGATCCTGTTCTTCAAAACTTCAGTGCCCTAGGGTTCTGAAACTTCACTGTTCTGAGACTGATAACAAGATTTAACTCTTGAATTCTGTGAGTTTTCAGGTCTCTCTGTGGCCAAGGCTTTGTGATTCTATGATGAGGTGATTTCAAGACGTTGTCATTCTTCCATTCTTGATTTCAAGATCTTGAATCTTGGCTCCGCCCCCAGGGGGGCTTGGGAATAGGCATTTGGGGGTGTCTATCCGGTCCCTGCTTCTTCTCCGGGAATCGTTCCCCTCTCTCCGTCCATCCACACTGAGAGAACAGGACTGTTCTATGTGGCTACACCCGCCCACCCCAAGCCAAGATGCAGGGACTGGACCAAATTCAGCAGGAGACCATCCATCCCCCGGTCAAATGCTAACAATGATAATAGTAGTTACCAGTTAAGTGCCAGGAACTATTCTAAGCACTACGTGCTTAATCCTTACAGGGACCCTGTGGTTATTCTCCGCCCGCCCCCCCCCCCCGCCCCGCCATTTTACAGATGAAGAAACTGAGGTCCAGAGAGGCTAAGTATCTTGCCTCAGGTTGCACAGCTGATAAATGCCGTGGAGCTGGGATTTGAACCCAGGCAGCCCAGCTCTGCAGCTGGTGAACTTAATCACGACACCCACAGCCTCAGGGACCAGAGACTTGCTCTTGGAGTTTTGAAGGAAAGAAGCTCTGAGTGGCGTCCGAGGACACCATGGGCTTGAACTCAGAGGTCATTTGGGGTCTCGGGCGGGGGCGCATTTCTAGCCATGGCACAGGCTTGCTGAGGTCTGAGAGGAGAGAGCGGATCCCCAGAGAATGCAGACATGAGCCCGTGCAGCAACCGGGGAGAGAAACGGGGAATACTTTGATTCAGGCAGGCTTTTCAGGTCCCGGAATAGACCCGCTGTTGTGCCAAGATACACTCATTTCCAGGTTGTAAGACTCCCAAGATTCCCGAAGGGATGCCCTCGGGGGGCAGGTTATTGGAGAGGAGCAGAGAAAGTCTCTGTGTGGCCAAGGCTTCCGAATGCCTCTCCGTATATACGTCCTCCCTGTCTTCAGAATGCAGGCGCGCCTCGATTAAAGACTACATTTCCCAGCCTCCCTTGCACCTCGGTTCCTGGCCAGTTGGAAGAGGCAGATGTGATGTGTGCCACGTCCAGGTTCTGCCCTAAAAGGGAAGGGGCACTTCCCTGTGCTAACATACCCCCGTTTCCTCCTGTGTTACTTACCATGCTCTGTAGCTGGTCTGATGGGCTGAGCTGGGGCAGGGCCGGGGGTGGCACGGGAGCTGGCGGGGCAGGAGCAGGGGGCCCTGCCCTGGCCTCGGACGCCTCAGTGATGGGGGACAGCTCGGGCTCAGGCCCCCCAGGCCCCCCGGGCCCCCCGTGACGATGGAAGAGGCGGCTGATGATCTGCTGGTATTGTTTCTTGTGGGTGGGGGGCAGGGCCACAGCCGGGCTCTGCTCCATGGAGCCCCTGCGTTTGAGGGGCCGGGGTATCTCTGCCAGCACCCGGGCCACCTCCTCTAGCTCGGGCACCGACTGTGCCTCGGGTGGCAGTGCTGGCTGCAGCCTCGTGGGGCTGAGGGGCCGAGTTACAGCGCCTTCATCTGCGTCCCCGGCCTCCAGCACTGGCGTCAGCAGCCCTTCCAGGTCCGGCTCCGGCTCCAGCTCAGGGGGAGGTTTGGGAGAGCCTAGAAGGAACAAGAAGCCCATCAGAGGGTGAATCCCTGGGAGAACCCCAAGACCCCCTCCCCACAACCTCCAGGACCTGCAGCCAGCATCTGATTTGCTGTGTGACCCCGGGGCAGTTCCTTGCTGTCTCTGGGCCACTTTCCATGAGCGGCGAATACCATCCAATTGTGACATCTCCCACGTGTCAAGTGCTTAGCACGCGCCTGGTGCTTTCCGCACCTGCCTTACTGAATTCTCACCACTACTTTGTGAGGTAGGTATTACTATCATCTTCTTATTACAGAAAGAGAAGCGGAGCCTCAGAGGGGGTGGTCAGTTGCCCCAAGCCACATGCTTGGGATTTGAACTCAGCGCTCTCTGACTTCTGAATCGTGTGCCCCTGCCATCATGATAGATTTGACTTTCGAAGATTCTAACACCTTCCTCGCCTACCCTCTCAGGCAGAATACTCAATCCTGGCGCTTGATGGTCTCTTCTTGGTCTGATCCCTCTCTATCAGAGCGTCTAGAGCAGGTAGAAATAGTAACGATCACTCCGAACACACATTACTCCACTGAACGCCCATCACAATGTACGAGGTAGAGACTATTAATCTGTCTTCACAGACGACAAAACAGAAGCTCGGATAGGTTAGCTCATGTATCCTGAGTCATACAGCAAGTCCGTGGTGGAGAGGAGCTCTAAACCCATTTCGCTTTCACTCTAGGCTCTGTGCTAGTCACACACACACACACACACACACACACACACACACGTTAATGATTATAATACAATAGCTATCGAGAACTTCCTATACATCAGGCCCTATTTTAATGACTTTATACGGATTAAATAATCTAATACCATATCTGAGTGAGATGGGCTCTATCACCTTTTACACTCAAGGAAATTGAGGTCCAGAGAGGTTAAGTGACTTGCCCGAGGTCACACAGCACAGAGCCAGGCAGTCGGATTCCAGGGTCCATGCTTAACCACTGTGCTGTCCCTAGCGCCCGAGCAAATTCCCAAGCTCCGGCAGCCTAGCTCTCTGTAGGGACAATGTCCGGAAATGGGTGTTTGGCTGTGATGTCTCCCCCAGCTGTTCTGGTCTCCAGCCACGTGTCCTCCCTCTAACCAGCCCTCTGGGCCCCCCCACTGTTGACTCACCTTCGCTCACAGGGGCCCAAGTTTGTTGGGGAGGTTGGGGGGCTGGGGCGGGGGGCTGAGGCTGGGGCTGGGGCTGGGGCTGGGGCAGAGGCTGGGGCTGGGGCTGGGGGGGCGGCTGGGGCTGAAGGGGCACCTGGGGCTGGGGAGGCAGCTTAGGCGGGGGTGCTCGGGAGAAGATGGGGGAGCCCGGGAGCATGGCCCTGCTGGCCCCATGCTCCCAAAAGGCGTTCTGCAGCTTGAATATCATGCTGAGGGGGATGGGACGCTGGCGCGGGGAACTGCGGGGCTGGGGGCTGGAAGGAGGCATGGGGATGCGGCTAACAGGCTGCCAGCTGCGAGGCAAAGTGCCTGATGGCCCCGCGGAGCCCAGGGATCTGCGGTAGCCGCCCACATCGGAACGCCGGTCGTTGGCCAGAGGGGAGACCTTGTAGTTTCGGGGCAGAGTGGCACTGGTGAGGTTGTCCTGGGGGAGAAAGAGGCAAGGAGGAAAGAAGGGGCTCAGGTGGGAGGAAGTTAGGGGCAAAGAATGATAAAGGAGGAGGCAGAAGGGGGAGGGAGGTAAGGGTAGAAGGTCAGAAGGGAGAGAAGGGGAGGGAAGGCAGAGGGGGTGAGGGAAAGAGAGGGTCAGAAATCCAGGATGAAGAAGGAAGAGCTTAGGGTGGAAGGCACGGAAACGGGGGGGGGGGGTGCAGCCGGGAGTGGGAGCTGGTCCTAGCCTCATTCCTGGCCCCTGCCCACCAGCCCCCTCCCCGGCAGCCTCTCACCTTGCTGGTGGCCCCCAGCCCGTCCAGGCTGCTTTCTCTCCAGGGTAACAGCTGCAGGCCTGGCGAAGCAGGCCGCGAGAAGACGTCCAGGCCTGCGAGGCGGGAGTCATTAGGGTCTGGGGGACACCTCTCCGGCCCCCCCTCCCCCTGCTCCTCTGGCCTCCCACCGCTCACGTTCATAGCTCGCTGTCTGCGAAGGCTTCTTCTCGTACGCCACGTCCAGGTCAGACTCATTCCAGGCTTTGGGGGGCCGCCGGCGCAGCGTTAAGTCGTCTAGGGAGAAGTTGCAAATGGGAGATATGGCGGGAGGCTGGTCCCAGGCCCGCGTCCCTCCCATCCCCCAAATAGGGCCCCTGGTTCACCTTGAGCGCGCAGAGGCGGGGCGAAAGCGCTGCCGCCCGCGCCCAGTAGGGGGCTCCCAAAAGCGACAGGCGCATCGTAGGCTGAGGTCTGGGGGCGTGGCGAGGGCCCGCGCTCAGGGAAGAAGGCCTGGGGCCCTTCGGCCAGGGGGCTGCCACGCGGGGAGCCGGTGCGGCCCAGGAAGTCGAAGGTCGTGGGGGGACCCTGCTGGCGGAGCGGGCCCGATCCGGGCCGCGGGGAGGGCGCACGGCCGAGGGGGCCGCCTGCGCCATCGAAGGCGCGGGGCCGGGGCGAGGGCGCGCGGTCCAGGCTGCCGTAGGCATCCGGCTGCAGGTAGAGCGGGGTGCGCGGTGACGAAGGCCGGCCTTTAGGGGACAGCGGGCTGTAGGGGAGCAAAGCCGGGGCGTTCTCGGAGCGTCCGAAAGAGGAGGTGTCTGCGCCGTCGGTGGCCGCCTTCCGGGGAGACCCACGGCTGCTAAAGTGCTCGGGGACCGGGCTGGAGCTGTACCGGGACAGCTGTGGGGAGGCCCGCACATTGAGGGGGCAAAGGAGACATTAGTAGAGGGGGTTAGTAGAAGATCAAAAGAGGTCATCGAAAATTCACGCGGGGGAGTTAGACCGGCGCTGGAGATTCAGGCACAGGGAGCCCTGGTGAGGAGTACTGGTGAGACAGCCCTGAAACTGGGGCCGAGGCTAGCCCATACAGTGCCTTTCTGCCGCTTAGGAAAAGGCCCTGTTCTTCCGAGGGTCCTGTTAGATGTCCATTTCCACTGGTCCCCGCCTTCAGGTGCCCTTAAATAGCCCACAGACTCTATAATCCTATGGGACAGAACTCCAGGCAGAAAGCAGCTGGCTTTGGGGGCTAACGTGGGGACCAAGGCGAAGAGGCTCACCCTAGAGGGGGCTCCGGCCTGTGAGCCGACAGGCGTCGGCGAGTCTGACCACAGCGACTCCAACTGTTTGGTCAGTTCATCCACCTTGGCCGCCGCCGTGTCCAGCTCCATCTGTTTGAGGTCCATGTGTCTCATGGCCAGCGCTGGGCAGAAGGGAAGGGCGGTAAGGACCCGGGTCTTGCGGGCAGAGCCCCGCCTCTACCCTGGAGGGCCCCTGGCGGGCAAGCCCCGCCCCCTACCCCAGCTCACACTGGAAGTTCAGGTCCAGAAGGTCCCTGGTGCTCTGGAATGCCTCGCTGTCCATGGTGCCGGCCGAAGCGGGGCTCCTGCGTGGGGTGTGAGGAGAGAGCCTTCTCAGACCCGGTCCGCAGGGAGCCAGGGTCCTTGAGGAGCGGGACGGCACCTTTACTCTCCTATTTTTTTCCACTGGAAGCGCTATGCCCCTCCGCTTCCCTGGCTGGGAAATGCCAACTCCTTCCAATCTTCCTGGGGGCGCCTGGGTGGCTCAGTCGGTTAAGCTTCATACTTCGGCTCAGGTCATGAGCTCAACGGTCCGTAAGTTCGAGCCCGGCGTCGGGCTCTGTGCTGACAGCTCAGAGCCTGGAGCCTGTTTCAGACTCTGTGTCTCCCCCTCTCTCTGACCATCCCCCGTTCATGCTCTGTCTCTCTCTCGGTCTCAAAAGTAAATAAAAACGTTAAAATCTTCCTGGAAGTCTCGGGTCAGAGTTCACTGTCCATCTCTCTATCTCAGTCCTAATGAGAGTTGAATCACTCCTTCATCAATGATCTACCGATCACCTACCGATCACCTTCGGTGTGTGCCAGGGCCTGTGTAGTTGCTTGAGGGCATAATGAAATGAAATAACAACTATTTGTCGAGGGGCCACCGCCCGGGAGAACTGAGCTGAGTGCTTTGCACCCTCACTTGATGGCCACGATCAGTGCAGCAGGCCAGAAAGTGGGGCTCCGAAACATTTGTTCAACATCACTCGGCAGTACTAGGTTTCACACCTGGACGTAACTTGTGAGTCTGGGTCCTCTCGACCAGACAGGAAGAGTCCCCCACAGGGCAGGGACCAACTCAGCTTCCTCTCCCCAGAGTAGACCTTGTTCACAGGGACCCAGGGTTAACAGGAAGAATAGGGAGGTGGCTGGGCTGCTGTGGTCACAGGTTCAGAGGAACCGGTCAAGCCAGGACCGTCCCCATGGTAGCCACCCCGCCCCACCAGCTTTGCCACCTCCCCTGTCTGCACCAACCCCTTAGCTTTGGAGGTGCAGGCGTGGGAAGCAGGGCAGGCTGGGGCACGCTGATTCTGGCCTCTGGGAAGCCTCGGAACAGAACCTGTTGGGGCTGGTGGTTCATCTGGGTGTGCTGGGAGCATGTGACTTTGGGCAACAAGTCCCTTCCACTCCCCGGGCCTCAGTTTCCCCAACGGTGGGAGGAGGAGGCCAGTCAGCTATTCTCAGAGGCCTCTTCAATCTCTCAGAGGCCTAGATTCTGAAATGGTAGGACCTTGAGACTGCAATTAAAACTCTACAGAGCCTAAAACTCTCAGCTTGGAAGTCTACTGTCTGAAAGTCCTGAGTCCAAGATTCTATCTTTGGAACATTCTAGAATTCTCCAGTGTTGCTAGCCTAGATGTCTCTATCTTCCTGCACTGTGGTCTCTCTATCCCAGGATTCCACTGTCCTAAAAGTCTAGCTGAATGCACGGTAGAGAGGACTATTGTGAGGATCCAAGTGGCCAGAGATTGGAAGAGGAATGAAGGCTGAGGGAATTCAGGCCTCAGAAAGTAGAAACCCCAGGAATCAGAACTCAGGGCCTTTAGAATCTCAGACACACATGAAAACACTCTTGTCTGTTAAAATATAAAAACGGACAACTCTATGCGGCCTCCAGTGCACGCATTCTGGCAGTGAGAGGTTCTTCTGGGGGTTTCAGGACTCCCAAATTTCTAAGGCTCTCAGATCCCACGCTTGACAGCCTCTGGCTCTAAGGAAATGCCAAGGCTGGGCGTGGGGCCCTCGCCGGGCTGGAGCGGGCGGAGGGGTTGTCCGGGCCGCCAGGGGGCGCTCTGGGTCACGGCCCGAACCTGGCGGGGCAGGCAGACAGCGCGTGAGCTCAGACCCCGGGAATGCGCTGCGGGCCCGGGCAGGTGCCTCACCTCCCGCGACAGGCGAGGCGTGGGGGGCGAGGGAGGGAGCGGGCGGGGCGCGAGGGCGGTACAGGCCGCGCCTCTGCTCCCAGGTCCCTGCCCTCCACTTCCACCTCCCGGCTCCCCCTCCTGCGGACTCCAATCCACCCCAGGATACCCTCTAACCCCAACTCCCACTCCTCCCCTCCCCTACCACCCCTAACTCTCCTTTCCCCCGCCCTCGTGCACGCGGCCAAGCCAAGTTCTTCGGGGTTAAGGATCTGGGGGGGGGGGGGCTTCCTGGAGGAATCATCCGCAGTGGGAACCAAGTCAGAGCGCCAGGCTAGGCTGGGAATACCCTACTTGAAATCCTACATTTCCGTCCGGACTGACTGTCGCTGGGAGAGGCCCCACCCTCTCTAGGACTTGGTTTTCCCCTCTCCCTAAGTCTCTACCCTGGGCTAGTTATATTCTGTGCCTCAGTTACCTCGTGTGTATAATGGGGGAATTAATACCTTCGCCTCAAAAGGGTGTGAGGTTTGAGTGACATAATTTAGGTACAGTGTTTAGAACAGTGCAGGCACCAAATAAAGTTCACACATATGGGATTCTTAATTAGGGACTTTTCATGGCTGTTCGTTAAGATAACATAGGATCTGGCCCACAGTGAGGGCTCAAGACCCAGAGTAATCTGTTGGGTTTTTTTTTCCCCCCCTCCCAACAAGAGAGCCCTTTCGGCTCTTTCTGAGATTCTAGAAGTCCTGAGTTTTGACCTCTGGAGTCTCGACTTCCTAAGCCCTAAATTCTCTCCGGTCACTAGTGAGTTCTGGCTAGTGGTCATCCCCAGTAATCTAGGCAGAGGTGCAGGGGGAGAGAGAAGATTCCAGAGAGAAGGCGGCAAAAGCCCAGGATGTGGGCTGTGCCTGCTCTCCAGCCTTAGTTTCCCCAGTGGAGTAGAGAGGAGTCATTCCCTGGGGTGGAGTCAGTAAAGCACCTTTGGGCAGTTGCCCGAAACTTCTGTAGACAATGGGGACCATCCCATCTACCTATCAGCGCCGAGCCTGGCTCCCAGGGAGCTCTGCCTTGGCAGCCACGGTTATTATTTTTAATTTCATCTCAGGCTATCACCAAATGCCCTTCAAGCCCAGACATTAGGAAGTTCTTCCCTCTCTCATCAGAACCCCCTTCCTCCCCCACCCCCTTGTTTAATCCCATCACATGACTCATGGGGGCGGAGAGAAGGGGGAGACAGAGGGAGGTGCAGGTCCCTGCCCTCCCCCAGCTTCAAGGACAGACACACACCTCCAGAATTAGCCTCTATCCCTCGCTTATCTCCCACACAACCTCAGGTCAGACAGATGGGGGTGGAGGTGACATTTCTCACCTCAGGGTCAGGGCGAGGAGCCCTAGGAGAGAGAAGGTTAGTCAGAAAATCTGGTGGGAATGGATGGAATCCCGTCTCCCAGACAGGCTGCAGAAAGAGGAGGAAGCCAAACTCCAATCAACTCTGCTACCTGTGTGACTTCTTAGCCTCAGTTTACCCCTGTCCTCTCTGTGCAATGACTGTGTAGGGCCCAGGCATGCAAGCTTCCCGGAACCCAATCCTACCTTCTGGTATTCGGCCCTGGGTTCCAGAACCCCCTCTGCAAACCCCCAGTTCTTTCCCACCTCCGTGGGGTAATGGGAGGATCCCGCTCCCACCAGGGGGCGCCCTGGGGTGGAGGTCCCTCCTCTGGTTAGGCAGGTCCGACGCCCCGGTTAATGATATGTTGGCGATGTCGCAGCCCCACAGAGGTTGGAGAGCTGCCTCGGTTCCCCTCCTCGCCCTCACCCCAGAGCCGGAAAGTGTAGGGAGCGCTGGAACCTAGCCTCCAGGGGGACCTCGGGGGCTTGTCCTGCTACATTCCAGGGACCCGAGTTCCACTATCCCCATCCCACTCCTAATTCTACCTTGAGACCTAGAGGCTTGGTCGAGAAGGCAGCTGGAGGGCGGCAGGGATGGCCGCCCTTTCCAGGGTCCAGAAGTCCGAGTCTAGTCATTGCTGCCCAAGACTCAGGGATCTGATACTCCAATTCTACTCAAAGACTCAGGCTTCCGAGAGCGCCCAATTCGTGGAACTCGGGAGTCCCAGCTCCAGCGTCCCCCCGGGACCACGGCGTCCGAGCCCTCCACCCCAAGAACTCAGGCATCAGGGTCCCCTTTCCTTCTGCCCAGTGAATATGAGTTCTTTCCTTCGAAGGACCCTGGCATCTGCGAACGCCCAATTCCGCCCTGGGAATCGGTGTCCGAGTCCCCTCCCAGTCCTCCCAGGGACGCGGTGTCGGGCTCCCCCCGAGCCGCTGGACCCCAGGGGTGGGTGGAACTCACGGATCCGGGGCAAATCCTGGCACCGGGGGACTTCCTCCGGCTCCGGCTCCGGCTGCGGGGAGCGGAGGACGGGGCGGGGCAGGCGCCGGGAACAGGTTAGACGACGTGACTCCGGCAGACGGGAGGCGGGTCCCAGAGAGGAGGGGGAGTAGGGGTCGCCTCGAGCACCTTGGGACTTGTAGTCCTGCAGGGGCAGTAGGCCGACTTCTCGAGACGTTCCCATTGGGAATCACCCAAAGTCCATTTCACAGACAGGAAGGGCGAGGTCCAGAAGCCGAGGTCTATGTGGCCACGCAGATAGAATTCAGACTTTAATCTCGCCGGGGCTGCAGGAGGCAGACTCCTGAGTCCCTGTCCCACCCCTCCAGGTTTAGTTTCCCCCTCCTAGAAAGAAGATTTGGACGCCACTAAAGGGTTAGAAGGTTAGAGGTTGGGGGAGACTCACATGCCCCGCCCCTAAGTCGAGAAGACACCCTCGCTAAATCAGTATCCCCTCGAGTCTCTGAATCTCAATCTCCCCGTCGGTAAAAAGGATGGGTTGGATCTTTATACAGTTTCCTAGCAAGAGTCCAAAGTCTTAGGCTGGGACTACAATCCCCAGCAGCTTCCACGATGGACATCGGGCGTCTCCCCTCCTTGGGCCCTCTGGGAATTGTAGTCCCGAGCCCGCAGTCCCGGAGTCTCGCCCACGCTGGGGAAACTGTCTGGTGATCCCGGGCTGAGGGAACGCGTTCCCTTCCCCTGACCCTCCCTCCGCTCTGAGAAGCCGCTCACACCCAGAGAAGGAGGGACGCCCCAATTGTGGAATAGGATCCGAAATCACGGCAGAGGGGGCGGGAAGTGGCTCTGACACACTGGCCAGGAATGCAGTCGGGTCACCCTGTCTAGCCGCCGTCCCGCGGCTCCGCCCGCCGCCCCAAGCGGTGTGGTCCCTGTGGAAAGGGACGTGGATGCGACCCCCAAATCCGCGGCCGCGTGCCGCTGTTTACACGCGCCCCCCGGCAGAGGAAGGGCGCTGCTCAAGCCTTCTACTCCCTCTCTCTTCCTCAAAGCCTTACAGGAAGGTCCCCCACGCACTAGACTAAATTCTCGGGGGCATCTATATGTCTCATTTGATCCACAAACCCCGCCCTTTAGTCCGCACCGCCCCACGCGTGATTAGCTCGTCTGGAAGCCCCGCCTCGGAGCCCACAGGCTCCTCCCTCTAGGTTTCCCGCGCCCTAGGAGTCCAGAAGCCCCGCCCCTGGCTGGTACTACAACGCCCTCCGGAGGAATTACACCATTTCTCCATTTTCCCACCTGTCCCACTCAAGTTCCGAATTTCCCAGGCATCTGGGCCTCCCAAGAAGGGATTGTGACACTGAAAGCACAGCCCTGCCAACCTACACTCTTACCTGTCTCTTTAAGAATCTCAGACCAATCGACCTTCCTCTTTAAGAGTTAGAAGCTACCAATGTGGCTGCCCCTTTAAGGCGACGTTGGCGCAATTAAAGTCCGAGGCATGGAGGGGGATATGCGCCGAGACCTGATGAGGCGCTAACTCCCGCCCAGGAGCCAAGCAGCTGTTTTCGGGAGCAGATTTTCGGGAAAAGAACGTCTTCCTCGGCTGTCTGCTCTGCGCAAGCGGAAACTCCCCCCAGTTCTGCTCGTAGAGAGAGCGTACTCCGAGCGACACCCCCGCGCTCCCGCGCCACATGGGCGCTCCCGGACGAGGCCCCGCCCCTCTGGTTCCACGTGGTCGTCCACGGAGCTCCTGAGGCTCCGGCGGCTGGGTCTCAGGGAGGCACGGGTCCCGGGATGGCGGGGACCCCGTCCGGCGGTGAGTTGCATCAGGGCGGGCCGACGGGGTGCAGAGAGTTGGCTGCCGGGAGGAGAACGGGGCGCCCAGGAGCGTTCGGACGGAAAAAGGGACATCCTCGAGACAGGACCTGTGGAGAGTGTATCGCCCGCGAGGAAGGGACTTCAGACCGAGGGAGCGTACGGGGTGGGGGAAACTACCGGTGGAGCGAAGGGCGCCCCCCGGGATTGGATCGGTGGAGACAGGGATGCCTCTGGGGAGCAGGCAGAGAAGAGACCGGGTGAAGGGTTGAGGCGCTCAAGAGGCTGGGGCCAGTGGGCCCCCTAGGCGCCCTGGAGAATTGGATTCACGGGAAGTGTCAGCAGACCCCCATTTCCCCTTCTGCAGGTGCTGCTCAGTTCTCTTGCCCCCCCAACTTTACCGCGACGTCCCCAACCTCAGAGCCCACCCGTTTCTCTTTGGAAGTGTTAACAGACCCAGATACGGAACTGTGGCTTATCCAGGCCCCTGTAGACTTCGCCCCAGACTGGTGAGTGGTCCCAGGCCACCTCCTGGGAATATGCTCCATCCTAGTGGCTGAACTTGGGGGAAGTTTAGAGGGGCTTTTCTTAGGCATCCAGAAACGCGGTTTTCAGCTCTTTTCCCCCCCGTTTCACGGAAAGAATCTGATGGAGCTCCTGCCTTCCCCTTTCTCCTTGCAGCCTCAACGGGCGGCTAGTGCCTCTCTCTGGCTCCCAGACTGTGAAGGGCAAGTTGGCAGGCAAGCGGCACCGCTACCGGGTCCTCAGAAGCAGCGGTCCCCAGGCCGGAGGAGCAATCCTGCTGGCTCCCTCCGTGGCGGCAGGGGGGGGACTCACCTGTGCCCCAGCCCCCCAGGGCAGCCTGAGGATCTTTGAGGGTTCCCAGGAATCCCCACCAGGGACCCTGCTGCAGCCTATTCCAACAAGCCCCCCGCCACAGATCCCCCCTGACCTGAGGCCCCGGTTCTGTGCCTTTGGAGGCGGCCTACCGGTAACAGGGCCTGGGTCAGCCTTGGCACTGAAGTCACCCGCCTCAAAAAAGAGGAAAAAGAGGAGGCAAATACCAGAGGCCCCAGCTCCCCGGGAGGCAGTGAATGGGCTGGGGGCCCTGGCGGGGGACACAGCTTTGGGGTCCCCGGATGTGGCGAAGAAGAAGAAGAAAAAGCAGGAGCCGCCAGAACTCGAGGTGATGGAGCTGGTGACAGCCGAACCTGCGGCCGAGATGCTGGAGCCTCTGGAAGCGCTGTTCCCATCATCCACCACCAGGAAGAGGAAGAGGCTGAAGGGGACAGAAGAGAGGGAGCCTGGGGAAAGGATGCTGATTGAGTCTCAGCCGCAGTTGGAGGAGGAGCCACAGGAGGAAGCCGTCCCACTGCCATCTTCGAAGAAGAAGAAGAAGAAAAAAGAAAAGGGGCACAAAGTCATGATGGAGTCGGGGACTGATGAGGCTCTAGAGCTGGAGAGGAGGCCTCTGGAACTCCCAGGGGAGATGATAGAGCCCGAACCACCACAAGAGGTTGAGCTTCAGGCTGAGGCAGCTCTAACACCCGCCAAAAAGAGGAGGAAGAAAGAAAAACGGCAAGACGAGACAGTGGAGCCAGGGGCAGAGGCGGTGGAGCCTCCAGTGGAGCCCGAGTTGCCAGGTGACCCTGAGGGTCGGGCGGCTCTAGCATCCACCAAGAAGAAGAAGAAAGAACGGGGGCTCAGAGCAACTGAGCCGAGGACTGAGGTAACGGACCCACAGGGTGAGCCGATGGAGCCTGAGCTTCCGGAAGAGCGTGAACCTGAGGCAGGGGCAGATCCAGCATCTGCTAAGAAGAAGAAGAAGAAACGGGGCCGGCAAAGCGGGGTGCCAGGGGCAGCACCCCGGGAGGAGATGCCAGAGCCGCCGCGGAGTCCAGAGCCTGGGGAGGTGGCTTCCACAGGCCGGGAGAAGAAGTCGAAGAGGCTGCAGCCGGATCCTGTGTAGCCTCCTCCAGGGAAACTGACGACTGTGGTCAAGGAAAGCCACATGTGGTCAAGGGGCGCCTGGGTGGCTCAGCCGGTTGAGACTCTTGATTTCAGCTCAGGTCACGATCTCGCGTTTCATGACATCGAGCGCCCCATCAGGCTGTGCGCCGACAGTGTGGAGCCTGCTTGGGGTTCTCGGTCTCCTCTCCCTCAAAATAAATACACTTTAAAACAAAAAAAAGAGAAAGAGAAAGGAAAAGAAAGGGGAAGAAACGAAAAGAAAAGCCGGAGGTGACCGCCTGGGCCAGCAGAGAGTGAGAACAGAGAACCTCTTCCCGATGACAGCGCCGCCGCACCAGAAGCAGCCCGAGCCTGGAAAATGCTTTATTGTTACAACGAGGGCCTCTCTGGCGGCTGGGGTCATCGGGGCACTTTCAAGAAGGGCTCGTGTAGGACGTCAAACAGCCTCCGGGCCTGCGTGAGAGCAAGAAAGAAACAAGGAACTGGTCATTAAATGAGCCATCTGCTTGCTACATCCAGAGTGGGCTTTGGTTCTTTCGGTTTCGGCTCGGAGGGGACTCTGGGGGCTGGGAGAGAAACATCCTGATCTTGATTCTGTCCCAGGCTGCCTATGTGAGTTAGGGCTGGTCCCCACCCTCTCTGGGCCTCGGTTTTCCCCAACTGTCGGAGAAGCACTGTGGGCCTTCCACAGCCTTAGAACTTTGGGATCTGAGGTGCCATCTATGTAGTGCTCCCTCCTGTCCCCGACCCCTCAAGCCCATTCCCACAGTTCTTACCTTTTGGGGCCCCAGGCCCGGGCACAAAGCCAGATCTTCTCGGGACGCAGCTATGAGCTGTTCCAGAGACTGAGGAAGGTGGAAGGTGAGGGTCAGAGATGGGGAGCACAAAACTACCCTGCCCCAGCTCATTGGGGGTCTAAGATCTCCCTGGAAGGAGGTGAGGTCCTGTGGGAGGGCAGGGGAGGTCGGGGGGAGGGGACATTCCTTGAAAAAGCAAGGGGGCAGAAATGCCATCAGGACAAGGGAACCATTCCTTACCCCAAAAGTAGTTAGGAGGGTCTGGCTGTCGGTTTTATTGACAGACTTCACGGTGGTCAGGCATTCAGTCACCTGGAAGGGAGGGGAGGAGGCAGAGGTGCGGCAGGAGAAGAAATGAGAGCGATCTGAGCGCTGGGTCACCACTGTGTCCCCAGACTGCCCCGCACGCAGGAGGTGTTCAATAAATGCCCCCCCCTTTTGGCTGATTAAAAGTTCATCTCAGGGGCGCCTGGGTGGCGCAGTCGGTTAAGCGTCCGACTTCAGCCAGGTCACAATCTCGCGGTCCGTGAGTTCGAGCCCCGCGTCAGGCTCTGGGCTGATGGCTCGGAGCCTGGAGCCTGCTTCCGATTCTGTGTCTCCCTCTCTCTCTGCCCCTCCCCCGTTCATGCTCTGTCTCTCTCTGTCCCAAAAATAAATAAACGTTGAAAAAGAAAAATTTTTTAAAGTTCATCTCAGAGTGGGTCCCCCACTAGCTGAGAGAATATTGGTCACATCATGAGAAGATAAATGCCATTTCTCTGGAGTTGGTTCTGCCCAGGGTAGACCATAGGCTCTGGAGTCAGATCTGTGTTCAAAACCCGGCCCCACTGCTGGCTCCCTATGAGGGCTGGGCAAAGGAATTGACCTCCAGACTTTCTTTTCAGGCAAATGGGGGTCCTAACAGTACCCGCCTCGGGAGTGGTGGTGGACATCCACCATTACTCAGGCGTTGGAGCTCAAGTTAAATGCTTCATTTGGTAAATACTCCCTGCGCACCCACTAAGTGCTGGGTGGTGCTGGGGACACAGGAGGGACTGAGCCAGCCAGCCTGGCCAGAATGCATGCAAGGTCAGGGGTGGACAGAGCTGCTGGGCGGGATAGGCAGGGCCTTGTAGGGTGTGGTGAGAAGGCTAGGCTTTCCCTGAGGGTACTGGGGAGCCATGGGAGGATTCTGAGCTGGGGAGGACAGAAACAAGTTTGTGCTTAGGAAGAGAAAGGTGATGAACTGAGGGGGAGACTGGGGAGGAGAGGTAGGATTCCAGCAGCAGGGACGGGCTGGGGGCAGGCAGGGAGGTGTAGTGGCCTCACCCGGGCGACGAAGTCCTGTTCCAGCTTCTCCATCAGGAGGTCGGCCGGCTTCTGCTCATAGGCCTTGTAGGTCTCCAGGTACCGCCCGGCCTCCTCAGGGCTGGGGTGAGAACATTCGGGTCAGCCAGTGTGGCGAGGGCAGTGGTCATGTTTTAGATTCATTTCATTGCCGTAGTAGTAGTCAGTGCCGATGCTAAAACTTCCAAACTCGAATACAGAGCAAACTGAACTTTCCTCCCCGAAAAGGTCCCTGGCGGTAACCCCGGCCAGGCACATCTTTACACGTCTTTGCTGGCAAAGGGAGAGAGCTTGGGAGCCTGAGGAGTCGTTGGGCTCAGGTTCGCCCTTCCCACCTGCGTGACCCCAGGGCCAGTGTTTTTCTCTCTCTGGGCCTCAGTGTCCTCATCTGCAGAGTGGCGTGGATAGCGGAATTGTGACAATGACACGCGTCATCGCTCCCAAGCGCTCAGAACCGTGCCTGGCACTTAGAGCCCGTTTAAGAAATGTGAGCTATTCTGGGAGGGAAGTCAGCGCGGTGGAGCCGGGGCGGGAGAAAAACCAGAAACACTGTTACTATTTTCCCAGCGGCAGGAAGACAAAACTCAGGATGCAATTCAGTTCCCACTGAAGACTTTTAATATAGCGCACTTTCAAGAGCAAGGCTGCGGGGTGAGCCGACTGCTGAGGCTTTTATAGCAACTAACCTGATTTAATAGTCGCCATTAATTTTCACGTCAGGCACTGAGGTTTTTTCCTTTTTTTTTTTTTTTTTTGACATGTAATGAACAGTTTCAAAGGTAGGTGGGACGACCGAATCTTAAAAAGGGTTGGCATGTGTGCGGAATAAAGTAACCCAGGTTTATTAGCACTGGGAGAAAGCTGGCCTTTTTTGATCTTTGAACTTGAGACTAGGGAGTTGAGTCCAAGTAAAGGAAGGACTTGTGCCGAGGCATTTTCTGTTAGCCTTCAAATCCCAGCTAATAAGCCATCTTTGCTGATCAAGTGTTGGTCCATATTCCTGAAAGAAACCTTCATTTTTCTAATTGTTTTTTTCCCGTTACGTGGGCTTTGTGGCTCTCCCCTCACTGCAGCAGGATTATCGTTCCGGTTCTTAATTTGTTCAGGGCACACAGTGAGCACATTGCGTCCTGTTCTAGAGTTTGCTTTCATTTTTGCCCTCTGCAGCTCTCAGCAGGATGTCTTCCCATGTCAGCAGAAAGAGCTTGACCTCTTTTATGGGATGGTTGCAAAACATCCCATAATTTGGATGTAAAGACATAGGAAACATTCCCCTTCCGGGGGCCGGCGCACTGTTCTACCTCACTGTGTTCAGAAGCTTCCAGAGAAGGATCCTCTAAGGCAATTATTATTTTCAAACCATTATACACAAGAGAGGGAAAGAGACCAGCGGGGGGTTGAGTCACTTGCCCAAGAGCCTGGTGGGTAAAGTATGCAACTCTTGATCTCTTGGGGTCATGAGTTCAAGGTCATGACCTGGCCTATCTCCACGATGGACTATTACACAGCTGGGAAAGAATGTGCATCCGGACAACGGGATATTATTCAGCAATAAGAAGACTGAGCTACCACGGCGCCTGGGTGGCTCAGTCGGTTAAGTGTCTGACTTCCTCTCAGATCATGATCTCATGGTTTGTGGCTTCCAGCCCCGTGTCGGGCTCTGTGCCGACAGCTCGGAGCCTGGAGCCTGCTTCGGATTCTGTGTCTGCCTCTCTCTCTGTCCCTCCCCACTCATGCTCTGTCTGTCAAAAATAGACGAATATTAAAAAAAAAAAATTTTTTTTTAATTTTTTTTTCAACGTTTATTTATTTTTGGGACAGAGAGAGACAGAGCATGAACGGGGGAGGGGCAGAGAGAGAGGGAGACACAGAATCGGAAGCAGGCTCCAGGCTCTGAGCCATCAGCCCAGAGCCTGACGCGGGGCTCGAACTCACGGACCGCGAGATCGTGACCTGGCTGAAGTCGGACGCTTAACCGACTGCGCCACCCAGGCGCCCCCAAATTTTTTTTTTTTTAAAGAAGAGTAAGCTACCAAATTACAAGAAGGCACGGAGGGAGGTTAAAAGAATACTGCTAAGTGAGAAAAGCCGGTCTGAAAAGGCTTCTGTGAGGTAATAGGAAATATATATATATATATGGTCTCTTGCTCTGGTTCCCGGCACAGAGCCCCCGAGAACCTTGCAACTCCTCAGTGATAAGAGCACAGAGGAGCATCTTTTGTCCTACAGAGATGACTCTGGGTGGGCTCCTGGATGGGGGCTGGAAATGGAGCTAATACTCAACCGGGTCCACGTAAGGAAGACTCCATAAAATCCCAGTACTAGGGGACTCAGAGCTTCCAGAAGGGCAGCCACTGGGAAGTGATACACCCCAATTCCACGGGGACAGAAACTCCGGCACGCAGGACCCTCCCAGACCTCTCGCCCTACGTCTCTCATCGTCTTGCTGTTGATTCTCTTAACATCATACCCTTTATTAAACCGGAAAATGTGCTTCCCTGAGCTCTGAGCCTCTCGGGGAGTCACTGGGAGCGGGACGGTCAGAAGTACAAGCGGGGTTTATGACTGGCGTCTGAAGTGGGGGGGGCAGTGTTGGACTGAGCCCCTTCACCTGTGGGACCTGAGGCCATCCCCAGGTAGTGTCAGAAGTGAGTTAAACGGTAGGACGCCCAGCTGGTGCTGCAGAGACTTGCTTGGTGTGGGAAAAACTTTGGCGCATCTGGTGGTCTGACTTGGGCTCAGGTCCTGATCTCACGGTTTGTGAGTTCGAGCCCCACACAGCCCTGTACTGTGAGCACAGAGCCTGCTTTGGATCCTCTGTCCCCCTCTCTCTCTCTCTCTCTCTCTCTCTGCCCTCCCCCACTTGTTCTCCCTCTCTCTTCTCTCTCAAAAATGAATAAAGATTAAACACACACACACACACACACACACACACACACACACACACACACACACAGGATAAAGACCCACATTAGGGAAGAACTGGCATTTTTTTTCCTACACACAAGGAGAACCGTGGGTTTTTCTATTTCTACTACAGATTGTATGATTCCAACTATATGATATCCTGAAAAAGGCAAAACTAAGCAGACTGTGAAAAGATGAGTAGTTTGGGGGTGGAAGGGATGAATAAGTGGAACACAGGGGAAATTTTAGGGCAGTGCAACTATTCTGTGTGACACAGAATTTATGGACACATTATCATACCTTTGTCAAGACTCAGAATATAAAACAGAGAGCAACAGGTCATGATCTCACGCTCCGTGAGTTCGAGTCCCATGTCAGGCTCTGTGCTGACAGCTCAGAGCCTGGAGCCTGCTTCAGATTCTGTGTTTCCCTCTCTGTCCCTCCCCTGCTCATGCTCTGTCTCTGTCTCAAAAATAAATTAATAAAAACATTCAAAAAAATTTTTTAAAAATAAAAATAAAACAGCAAACCCTAACATAGACTATGGGCTTTCGTCAATAGTAATAGTAACATATCAACACTGGTTCATCGGTTGTAACGAATGTACCACACTAATTAATACAACACATAGGGACACCTGGCTGGCTCAGTCGTACAGCACTCGACCTTTGATCTTGGGGTCCTGAGTTCAAACACCACGCTGGGCATGGAGCCTACTTTTAAAAAAAGAAATTTAGGCCACCTGGGGGGCTCAGTTGGTTAAATGTCCGACTCCTGATTTCTGCGCAGCTCATAATCTCACGGTTCGTGAGTTCGAGCCCTGCACTGACAGCTCAGAGCCTGAAGCCTGCTTCAGATTCTGTGTCTCCTCTTTCTGCCCCTTCCCTGCTTGCACTCTGTCTCTCAAAAATAAGTAAATGTTAAAAAAACTTTTTTTAGGGGTGCCTGCGTGGCTCAGTCGGTTAAGCATCCGACTTCGGCTCAGGTCATGACCTCATGATTCAGGGGTTCAAGCCCCGCATCAGGCTCTGTGCTGACAGCTCAGAGCCTGGAGCCTGCTTCCGATTCTGTGTCTCCCTCTCTCTCTGCCCCTTGCCCACTCAAACTGCCTCTTGGTCTCAAAAATAAGTAAACGTTAAAAAAATTTTTTTGTTAAAGACTGCTGTATTTCTTTAAAAAAATTAAAATTAAAAAAAGAAATAAAAAAATACAAGAGATAATAGGAGAAACCACATGCAGGGAGAGAAGAGGTATTTGGTAATTCTTTGTGATTCCTGATATTCCTTCTTATAAACTTAAAAACTGCCCTAGGGACGCCCGGGTGGCTCAGTCAGTTAAGCATCTGACTTCAGCTCAGCTCATGATCTCATCGTCCAGTCCGTGGGTGCAGGCCCCGCGTCAAGCTCTGTCCTGACAGCTCAGAGCCTGGAGCCTGCTTTAGGTTCTGTGTCTCCCTCTCTTTCTCTCTGCCCCTCCGCATTCATGCTCTGTCTCTCTCAAAAATAAATAAACATTAAGAAAAAAAATTTGGGGGGCAGTTGGGTGGCTAAGTCGGTTAGGCATCCGAATTCGGCTCAGGTCATGACCTCACAGTTTGTGGGTTTGAGCCCCGCGTTGGGCTCTGTGCTGACAGCTCAGAGCCTGGAGCCTGCTTCAGGTTCTGTGTCTCCCTTTCTCTCTCTGCCCCTCCCCCACTCTCACCTTGTCTCACTCTGTCTCTCAAAAATAAATAAATGTAATAAAAAAATTAAAAAAAAATTTTTTTAATGCTCTAAAAAATTAGTATTTTTAAAAATATGAACACCCTGCGTTGGGCTCTGTGCTGACAACGGAGAGCCTGCTTGGGATTCTCTCTCTCCCTCTAGCTCTCTGCCCATCCCCCGCTCACATTCTTGAGCACTCTCTCTAAATAAATAAATAAACTTAAAAAAAAAAAATGTTTTTTTAAAGGGGCGCCCGGAGTGGCTCAGCTGGTTAAGCATCTGACTCTAGGCTCCGGTCGGATCAGGTCATGATCTCACAGTTTGTGAGTTCAAGTCCTGCATTGTGCCTACTTGGGCTTCTCTCTCTCTCTCTCTCTCTCTCTCTCTCTCTCTCTGTCTCCCTCTCTGCTTCTTCCCTGCTTGTTGTCTCTCTCTCTCAAAATAATAAACTTAAAAAAAAAAAAAGAGAGAGAGAGAGAGACAGAGATCTCCAGGTAAGGACACAACCACATAAGGCACAGAACAGCATCTACATATAACCATATGTCTACACTGCCACATGTATATACACCGTGTGTATGTACCATATATATGTACGACTAGACGTACGCACACACATAACATTTTCGTGTCGCTTCTCATCTGTGAACTACGTGAACGTGCCATCTATTTAACACAAGAAAGTTTAACCAGTGTATATATTCAGAACAAAAAGAAGCAGAAGACAGCAGCCCGCTCTCATCCACATCTATGCCTCATACGGTCCCCAGAGGTCAGCATTGTCCAGGGCCTGGAGCCTCTGGAGCCTCTGGAGCCCTTTTCAGTTTATCCACATACGAGTCTGTTCATAAACAGCTCATTTTCTTCCTCCCTTATGTATATAAATAAAAATACGAGGCCGTTCGCTTCTGCAACTCTGGTTCTCACCCACTGATGCTACAGTGATGGCCCATGTCACTTCGGACACGCGTGAGCACGCACGAGCAGGGACTGTCCTAGTGCAGGAGTTTCTGTGTCGAAGAGTGGTGTCTATTTTCTGTTTCAATAGCCCGTCAAATCTCCTGCCAAGCAAATATGCGGGTGCCCGTTTCATACTACCCATCCGAGAGACCTGCACCAAATTTAGGGCACCTCGCTTTGTTTTTGTTTTTGTTTTTGTTTTTTAATTTTTTTTTTTCAACGTTTATTTATTTTTTTTTGGGACAGAGACAGAGCATGAACGGGGGAGGGGCAGAGAGAGAGGGAGACACAGAATCGGAAACAGGCTCCAGGCTCTGAGCCATCAGCCCAGAGCCCGACGCGGGGCTCGAACTCACGGACCGCGAGATCGTGACCTGGCTGAAGTCGGATGCTTAACCGACTGCGCCACCCAGGCGCCCCAATTTTTGTTTTTTTTTAATGTTTATTTATATTTGAGAGAGAGAGACAGACAATGTGCAAGCGGGGGAGGGACAGAGAGAGACAGAGACAGACTCTGAAGCAGGCTCCAGGCTCCGAGCTGTTAGCACAGAGCCCGATGTGGGGTTTGAACTCTCGAACCACGAGATCGTGACCTGAGCCAAAGTCAGACGCTTAACCAACTGAGCCACCCAGACGCCCCAGCACCTCGTTTTTTAAAATGTGCTTTTTTCTTGATAAACCATATGGTTGATGTTTTTTTCATGTGTTTTGGCAACCTTCATTAAACTCTTATTTGGGTTCTTATTGACTTGTGGGAAGTTCTTTACATATATAAATATATAATAAACATGTTCAAATATATGCATATGAATATAAACATTTAAATGTATTTGCACTGTATAAATGTAACTTATATATACATACATAAATTAGAGACGTTAAGTATTTTCTATTTATATGTATGTATATATATATGTATATATATATATGTATATATATATACGTGTGTGTGTGTGTGTGTATATATATATATGCAATATATACACAGCAAATACTTTTTGGTAATTTGTCACTTGTCTTTCAACTTTATTTACAGTATGTCTTACCACCCAGAAGTTTTAAAATTTTAATTTTCTCAAATCAGCCAACCTTTTTCTTTATGGCTTTGGGGTTCTGGGTCTTGCTTTGGAAGACTTTTCCTACTCCCAATATTTCCTACAAATATTCTCCTGGGGTGCCTGGATGGTTCAGTCAGTTAAATGTCAGACTTAGTTCAGGTCATGATCTCAAAGTTCATGGGTTTGAGCCCCGTGTTGGGCTCTGTGCTGACAGCTCAGAGCTTGGAGCCTGCTTTGGATTCTGTGTCTCTTTCTCTCTCTACCCCTCCCCCGCTGGTGTGTGCTCTCTCTCTCTCTCTCAAAAATAAATAATCGTTAAAAAAAATTTTTTTTTAATAAATCAAAAATAAAAATACAAAATATTCTCCTGGGGCACCTGGGTGGCTCAGTCGGTTAAGTGTCTGACTTCAGCTCAGGTCATGACCTCGTGGCTCGTGGATTCAAGGGCTACAACAGGTTCTCCACTTTCAGCAAGGAGCCCCCTTCAGATCCTCTGTCCCTCTCTCTGTCTGCCCCTCCCCCATTCACACACTCTCTCTCTCTCTCTCTCTCTCTCTCTCTCTCTCTCAAAAATAAAATAAACATTAAAAACTAGATATATATTCCCCTATAAGATTTCTTCTAGGGCACCTGAGTGGCTCGGCTGATTAGGCATCCGACTCTTGATTCAAGCTCAAATCGTGATCTCCCAGTTTGTGAGCTGAGCCCTGGTGTGTCAGCTCCAGCATAGAGCCCAGCTTGGGATTCCCTCTCTTTCCCTCTCTCTCTGGCCCTCCTCCTCTCTCTCTTTCTTTTTTTTTTTTTTTATTTTTTTTTCTATTTTTTTTTTCTTTTTTTTTTTCAATGTTTATTTATTTTTGGGACAGAGAGAGACAGAGCATGAACGGGGGAGGGGCAGAGAGAGAGGGAGACACAGAATCGGAAACAGGCTCCAGGCTCTGAGCCGTCAGCCCAGAGCCCGACGCGGGGCTTGAACTCACGCACCGCGAGATCGTGACCTGGCTGAAGTCGGACGCTTAACTGACTGCGCCACCCAGGCGCCCCTCTCTTTCTCAAAATAAATAAATAAACGTAAAAAAAAACCATAATGAGCCTAATTACTTAAAAAAAAAAAAGATTTCTTCTAACACCTTTTCTTTTTAACGTCAATAATTTCTCAGGATTTAATTTTTTTTTTCTTATGGGGTGAGGAAGGTATGTCTTTTTTTCCAACTGGAAATTAGCCAATCTAAATAGTCTTTAGAGGGGCGCCTGGGTGGCTCAGTCAGTTAAGCATCTGACTTCAGCTCAGGTCATGACCTTATGGCTCATGGGTTCGAGCCCCGCGTTGGTCTCTGTGCTGACAGCTTGGAGCCTGGAACCTGCTTCAGATTCTGTGTCTCCCTCTCTCTCTGCCCCTTCCCTGCTCGTACTCTAGCTCTCACTCTCTCAAAATTAAATAAACATTAAAAGAAAAATTTAAATAGTCTTTAGAAACCTAGATGTGGAATTAATTATTCAGACAGACTTTAGGTCTGATTCGTAAGTAAGCAGTATGGCCCTGGCAACTTGATCTATATCACCTGCTTTTGTGACCATGGCCCTAGAAGACCAATATTAAGATCCTATTCTAAAGATGCAGAAATTGAGGCCGAGAGAGAGGCAGTGCCGGGACCAGGCTCACACGGGGAGCTCATGGCAGAAGGAAAGGGCTGGGGGGCAGAAGGGTGGACGGACTCCTGGGATAGAGCCTGACCTGGGCGGGGAGCCTCGGTCTCACCTCCAGGCAAGGACCAGGGTGCAGTCGGCCAGGATGCACATCTTAGCCAGCTCCTTGAGGGCCTGCTGTGGATCTTTCTGGGTGGAAAAGAAAATCAGAATGGGAAATCTGGTAGTAAACAAGGAATTAGAGTCTTGAAAACCACAGTAGGTTATGCCATCGTAGGATGCCAAGAGCCTTCCACTTAACTGGCACTCCCTAAGCTCTGACTGGGTGCCCGCCTGTGCTGGGCAATGCTGGTAACACACAGTAACCAAGAGAGCCCGGGCTCTGCCCGCTGGGGCTCACAGTCTGATGAGGGAGATCAAACTGTCCCCATACAGTGATGACCCAGAGTGGCCAGGATTGGGATGGGAGAGCAGGAGCGGATACCTGACCTGCCCAGGGGATCAGGGAGAGCTTCCTGGAAGTGGGGACATCTGAACTGAGACCTGAAGGAGGAGGAGGAGGAGGAGTGAAGGACGCAAAGGAGAACGAAAAGGAAATTTTAAACATAGGGAAGACAGGAGGGGGGGAAAAGGACTTGAGGAATTGCAATTCACACGGAATGTGATGGAGAACGTAAAAGAAAGGGCGACCACATGGAAGCTGGGAAATGAACCCAGAGAGCAGGGCAGGGGTCCGGTCACATGGCCTCACGGGCCATAGCAAGGCACTGGGGAGCCATGGAGGGGTCTGGACATCAGATCTGTGCTTTAGGAGCCCCCCCGGTGCTGTGAGGATGGAAGCGGTTGGGGCTGGAGGCCCTGAGACGAGAGAAGAGGCTAGGGCAGAGACCCAGGCGGGCCAGGCTGTGAAGACAGGATGACATAGCTTCAAAACACACTCAGGTGTCAGAGGGCTGGGACCAGCGGAAGTGGTGTGGGGAAGGAGGAGACAGAATTTTACCCTCGCGCCCCCTTGCCAACACAGGGTGTTAATGTCCGATGTAAAAATGGTTCAACTTGCACCTTCTCTTGGGATTCAACAATCCACTTGGCTGCTGCGAGGCCCGACAGATGAGGACCACGAGGCCGGGGGGGAAGTGACCCCTGCTTACCACGTCCACCTGGACGAGCAGGACCCGCAGGGCGAAGCTCTTCCCCAGGCTCTGCAGCCGCCCGTGGATGTAGTCCGGGTGGAGGTTGTGGTAGCGGAGGCTGGGGGGCAGGGGAGAGGGAGGGATTGGGAGGGCTCGCTCTCCCCGAGACCCTGGGAGCCCTTCTTCACTCTCACTGGGATGCAGAGGGCGCAGGCGACACCGGGACCTGAGGCTCAGAGACGTTAAGTGACTTGCCTCAGGTCACCCATCAAGGCAGGGGATGGCGGGGTTGGCGGAAAGGGCTGACTGGCTCTGGCTTCCCTGGAGGGATGGACCCCAGGTTCCTCACTGGGGAAGGGAAGAGACTTGGGCTTCGGGTAGAGGACAGGAGACAAGCGCCTAGAGGGTGTGGACTGGGGGACACGGGGCAGCTGGTCTTGGGAAGCAGGCCCATCCCAGGGACTGTCTGCTTTAGCCTCGGAAGGCACTGGCAGGGAGGGGCTGGGGTGGCTTCTCCACCCAGGGAACTAGGGGACATCTCTGTCCAGCAGCCACCAGCTCTCGTACCTTGCAGGGAGGACAGGAACTTAGAAGGTTCACTTCCCCCATCTAGCTCTGTGTGCAGAGGGGCGCCCAGGAATGGAGAAGGAACTTGCTTAACTGTGGTACAGGCTGGCGAAATCCTGGCTCTCATCAACTCACCCTGGATGTCTGGGACCTGAGGGACCCTACCCCCAACCTGCTCAGACCCAGGACTCCAGGCGCCCAGCCCTTCCTCCCTCAGAACCAGAGTCTGGGCCTGCCGCTCTCGTCCCTCTGGGCACCTCCAGGAGAAGACCTCTTCCTCCCCGCCAGGTCACTAGGCCCAGAGCTGACAGGGCCACACCCCAAGGCCTCCCACCCAATGGTCCCAAACATGGGAGCACAGCCTCGCAGGCCTTCAGGAAGGTGGGGCAGCCCCCTCAGAGCTCACCTGAGGAACAGGGCACAGGTGCTCTGGCCCAGCACATAGTCGGGAAGCACGTCACCAAACTCCCAGGGCACGTTACGCACAAACTTCAGCACGGGGTTGCCCCTCTAGGGAGGGAAGGGCCGAAGCCATTAACAGGGAGGGCCCTGGGACCACTGCCAGCCCCAGGGCTCCCCTCCCCCTACCTGGGTCAACACCTCCCCATCCCCCCTCCTGCCTGTGCCTGTTCCCCTCCCTCCAGAGTCCACCTCCTCAGTGGGGAATGCCCTTGGGTGCTCTGGCTTTGACCCAGACCTCTCCCCCAGACCTGGGCCTTAACTAAAGGGTCCCTGAGTCTGTCTCTCGGGCTCAGTCCTCTCCCCTAGCCCCACGTGTGTGTCCTGGGGTTGCTGGGCACTCCCCCCAGGATGTCCGCCTCACTGCATCCCAAGTGCCTTCAGCACCAGCTCCCGCACCTGCCCCTCCTCCCCTCATCTCAGGGACAGGCCCATCATCCAGAGACCCAAGCCTAGTCATGGACACGTCCCTCTCCTCCAGGGGGGACATCTACCTTCCAGGATTTTTTTTTTTAGTTTATTTACTTATTTTGAGAGACAGAGAGAGAGAGAGAGAGAGAGAGAGAGAGAGAGAGAGAGAGAGAACTCCAAGCAGGCTCTGCACTGTCAGCGCAGAGCCTGACACAAGGCTCAATCTCACGGACTCTGAGATCGTGACCTGAGCTGAAATCAAGAGTCGAATGCTTAGCTGAATGGGCCACCCGGGAACCCCGAAGATGACATCCCCATCAAAGTCTCCCCCTGCACTGCCATAGCCCATACCCAGGCCCCTACCCTGCCTCCTCCTGGTCGCCTGCCCCAGTAGGGCCCCCTCCTGGCCTCCGAACAGAAGCCAGTGCTTCCTAAAGCACAAACCTGCCCCTTGGCCTGCTCTTAACCCCACCGTGGCCCCCAGTGATCTGAGAGGAAGCCCCACGTGGCCTGTGACCCCCCATCCCCAACAGTCAGGAATCTGCTGGACAGGCTCCGGGCTCTCACTCCACTCTGAACATACCCTGTAGCCCAAAATCGAGATTCTCTGAGCAAGTCAGCCTCTAACCCATCCGAGCAGTATTTATTGAGCGCCTACTGTGTGTCTAAGTGCTGTGATACAGCAGGAACCAAGACAGACAAAGATCCCTGCCTTGTGGGGGACGCAGCCGTTACACAAAACCATCTCGGGGATGAACGAGTCATTATTAAATGAGGTGGAATGTGCTTTTAATAAAGAGGGTAGGACCTGCTCCACGGTGGGGTGTGGGTTGGGCAGAGTCGGTTAAGTGTCCAACTCTTGGTTTTGGCTCGGGTCGTGATCTCACAGTGTTGTGAGTTCGAGCCCCACGTCGGGATCCGGGCTGGCAGCATGGAGCCTGCTTGGGATTTGCTCTCTCCCCCTCCCCCACTCACGCTGTTTCTGTCTCTCTCAAAATAAAAACATAAACTTAAAAAAAAAAAAAAAAAAAAGGAGGCGGGAGGTGAGGAGCGGTGATGAGGTCAGGAGGGTAGAACCTCCATGAATGGGATCAGTCCTCACAAAAGGGACCCGAGAGAGCTCCTTCAACCAGGTGAGGACACAGGAAGTAGACAGCAGTCTATGAACCAGGAGGCGGGTCCTTCCTGGACACTGAATTGGCCAGCGCCTTGACCTTGGACTTCCCACCCCCCGGAAGTGTGAGAAATAAAAGCCTGCTGTTTAAACGACCAGGTCTACGGTATTTTTGTTTTAACAAAAGGATAGACACGGCGCAACCTCAACCCACACCCGGTAGTTGGATGGATGAATGAAAGAATTCACGTCGCCCAGAGCGCAATGCCAAGAGCTCTGACTTCCTTCCACTGCCCACCTGAGTGCCACCCCGGTACCCGTGGTTCCCACCAGAAAGCTCAAAGCCCCACTACTCCTTCCCCTCCTCACCTGCCGGGGGCTCACAATGATGCTACTGGATTTCGTCCCCGGTTTGGGGGCCTGGTTGGGGGTCTCTCCTGCCAGGGGTTCTGGCCCCGTGGGGTGTGGAGCCCCAGCCCCTCCTGGAGGTCCCGAGATGGCATACTCGGCGTAGGTCTGAGGGGCGGCCTGGGCTGAGGTCTCCATGGTGGGAAGGCTCCGCGTGGACTTGAATAAGGGCTTGAACTGTGGGGGAGGGGGAGGAGTGTCAAAATCTGAATCTAGCCACTCCTCCCTGCTCCTCAGCCGCTATACTGGTCCCAGCCACCAACTTCTCTCCCTTGGACCAGTGCACCTCCTCACCAGCTCCCCGCCTACATCCTCACTCCCCGCGGTCTGTTCTGTTCACGGTCATTTCACGTCCCTCTGCTCAGAGACCCTGGTGGCTCCCCTCTCAGAGTAAAAGCCAAAGCTGTCGCCACAGCCCGCAAGGCTCTAGAAGATCTGTCCCTGCTCCCCCTGTCTCACCTCCCACCTCCTTCCCTTTCCTTTCTCCATTCCAGCCCCACTGGCCTTCTTGCTGCCCTCAAATCTGTCAGGCTCCCTCTGATCCTGGGCCTTTGCATCGGCTGTTGCCCCTCTGCCCCAGAGGTTGCCACACAGCTCACTCCTTCACCTCCTTCACATCACTGCCAAGATGTCACCTCCTCAGAGAGGCAGCCCCTTGACCTAAGGGAGCGCCTCTCCCCCATCACTCCCTGTACCCTTGGCCCACTTTTTCTTTCTAGCGCACACGGATCGGCCAGTACTCAGCACCAGCCAAATGTTTTCCCGCGGGAACGTGACGTCGGCGTGGTCAGATCCTTCAATTTACCAAGAGAGGTCAAAAGTGCCGACTTTTCCTTTTAGTTGCAAGGCCTTCCAATTCTCCAATGTCAGCAATAAATTCATCCTTTGCAAACCAGGGGGCTGACCACATAAAACACAACCTGCTGCTTGCGTCTGCAGCCTCTGCCAGAGCCCTGTCTTGGAACCACCATGACATCTTACAGATAGGGAAGCAGACTCGCGGAGAGCAAAGGACTGCTTTCCCAAGGTGACCCAGGCCACAACATTTCCTAAACCACACCATGGGCCTTGGAGGCCCCTTCCTCTCAATCCACCCCCACCCCCCACCCCAGCCTGCCAGCGTTCTCCCCATCTCCTCCTCTGTCCTACCCCCGCAGGAGGGGCCTCATCCTCATCCAGTGGTATGAAGAACTTCTTCCTCGTGGGTGGCCCGGAGGGCTGCCGCACTCCCTCTTCGTCCATCCCAAGGTTCTTCTGGGGCCTGAAAATGAAGACACGGCGGCGGGGGCGAGTGAGACAGCAACGCCTGCATGCCCATCCTTCCAGCAGGAACCCCCACTCACAGCCATCCCGCCCCTAGAAATCCCAGGGCTCCAGAGCATCAAGTTCCAAACCCCGAGCGCCCCAGATTCTATAAAGCCCCGCCCACACGGAGCCTCACCTTCCGTTCGCCCCGCCCCTTACCGGTCCAGACTTTTCATTCGCCCCGCCCCTCGCTCCGCGCGTTCTAGTCACCCCGCCCTCACTGTGCCCCGCCTTCCGTTTGCCCGCCCCAGCCTCCGTCCCCCTCCGTCCCGCCCGCAGGGCTGGCGCCTGGATACCCTCCCCTCGCTCCATCTCGTCCATCTCTCAGGCATTGCAACGAATGGTTGGCCTCTGCGGCTGCCAATCGCCACCGGAGGTCCCTCCCCGCCCCTCTCGACCCAGCCCCGCTGTCTGAGCGCCGCGACGACTCACCTCCTCGTCCCCGAGCCGGGAGTAAAAGACCGGAGAGGGACAGAGGCGTCCCACCGCCGGCGCGGCCAGCGCGTCCCCGGGCTCGCCGCACTTCCGGCCTCTCTAGCCCTCGATCCCGCCCTCACCGTTCCCCAGAGGGGTAGAACTTCGACAGGGGCCGTCCCTGCGCAGCTCTCTATGATCCTGGAGGACTGCGGAGATTTGGATTGGAGAGAGAGCCGTCCGTCTACCCCCCTGAACGTCCCTGGTTGCCGAGAATTTCAATTTTGATGCCCTTATTAAGCACCAACTTGTGCTCGGGCTCCGGGCAGGAATCAGTGGGGGAAAACGGCGGGAGATCAAATTAGGTCCCTCCCCTCAGTACAGGCTTGGATGGAATCCCGGCTCTGCCATTGACTTGGCCTCAGTTTCCACATTCATTCATTATTTCATTCCACTCATACTCCCCCAGCGCTTCCTCTGTTCCCGGGCCTGTGAGGGGCAGTGTTACTGACTCAGAGGTGGCCAACGACAACCATAGCCCCCTCCTGCCCTCCTGGAGCTCACAGTTCACTGGGAGAGGCAGACTCGTCCCCCAAAAGGGACGACCTGGAGCGGTCAAGGCTGGGTTGGGAGATCCCAGACGCCCGGGAGAGGGTTGGGGAGGGGCCGCCCACCCAGCCCGAGGGTAGGGAAGGGCTTCCTGGAGGAAGGGACATCTGAGCTGAGACCTGGTTGATGAGTTAGTATTAGTCATTTCCTGAAAGAACAGTATCACACTGTTCTAACTTGCGGCTCTCTGATTACTAAGGAGAGAGAACATCTTTTTTGTGAGTTTATTGGTCTTATGTAGTTTGTCCTATGTGGATTGCTTGCTCATATCCTTTGCCCATTTTTTTTTTAAAGGGATTGTATGCCTTTTTTATTAGTATTAATTTGTAGGAGTACTTTATGGATTCCGATTCTGATTCTTAGTCGATTTAATATATATCCCAAATATTTCCTCCTAGTGTGCACTTTGTATTTTTAACGATTTGTTTATGTCACAGAGAAGTTCTTAGTGTGTATTCACGCCTATTTATCAGTCTGTTCCATCCTGACTTTGGATTTCGGTGGGTTGTTTAGGAAGCCTGCTATAGGCTAAGGTCAGAAATATATCCTACAATTGCTTAGAATACTTTTCTGAGTCTTGATTTTGTCTCTGTTTTTCATCTGTATCAGACTTACTTTTGAAAATACACTATGGTAGGAACTTATGATGAATGTAGCCAATTGTCCCCAAACCATTTATTTTAAAAAGCAATCCTTTCCCCCGGGTGCCTGGGTGGCTCAGTGGGTTAAGCATCAGACTTCGGCACTCAGAGCCTGGAGCCTGCTTTGGATTCTGTGTCTCCCTCTCTCTCTCTCTCTCTCTCTCTGCCCCTCTACCACTCCCACTCTGTCTCTCTCTCTGTCTCTCAAAAATAAACATTAAAAAAATTTTTTTTAATCAATCCTTTCCCCAGTTTTGATATTTCACCTTTATCGTGAACCGAATTCCCATATATACATGGGTCTATTTCTGACATTTCTAGTAAGTTGTATTAAAAATCTGTATATCTGTTCCTTGCCCCCATGCTGCACTGTTGGATGATTTTATTCTGATGTTTTGTTATCCCATCAGGCAAGTCGCCCCTCTGTTCCGTTTCAAATCTATCTTTAACATTTTTATACCTTTTCTAGTGATTTTAGCAGCTGATTTCTACTTCCATGAAAAATCCTATTGAGACTGAGATTGGAATTTCAATGAATTGATGGGTTAATTAAAAGAGGTTTGACATCTTTTTCATATATCTGAATATATTCATTGTCTCCATCTTTCCAACGATTCCAGCTTCTGTGAGGAGACTACGATAAAAGTTTTTTTGTAAATAATTTTCTTTTTTTGCACAATGGATTCGTAAATACATTTTGGTATTAGTATCCTAGGACAGCTGTAGCAAAGCTCCAAAAACTGGATGGCTTAAGTAACAGAAATGTATTGTCTCACAGTTCTGGAGGCTAGAGGTCCAAAGTCAAGGTCTGGGGAGGGTTCTGCTCCTTCCGAATGCACAGAGGAAGAATCTGTTCCAGGGCTCTCTCCTAGCTGCTGGGAGCCTCAGGAGTATCTTGGCTTGTAGATGACCATCTTTCTTTTCCCTGGGTCATGGTCTTTTCTCTGTGTGTGTCTGTCTCTGTGTCTCAACTCCTCTGTTTTATAAAGACACCAGTCGTATTGGATTAGGGCCCACATTAATGACCTCATTTTTAACTTGATATCTCCGTAAAGACCTTATTTCCAAATATGGTCACATTCTGAAGTATCAGGGGTTAGGATTTTAACATCTCTTTTTTGGAGGACAGGATTCAGCCCCTAACAATTCTGTTACTTTTGATAACCTGCTTCTTCTTTTTTTTTTTTTTAATGTTTATTTATTTTTGAGAGAGACAGAGCATGAACAGGGGAAGGGCAGAGAGAGAGGGAGACACAGAATCTGAAGCAGGCTCCAGGCCCCGAGCTGTCAGCACAGAGCCCGACGCAGGGCTTGAACTCCGGAACTGCGAGATCATGACCTGAGCCGAAGTTGGATGCTTAACCGACTGAGCCACCCGGGCTCCCCCATAACCTTCTTCCTTCTGAATTCATTTTACTACTTGCCAGAGTCCGTTCACTTCTAATGCTTTCAGGGACAATCGTGGATAGTAAGGTTCTGAGTCTTGCTCATCTGAAAATACCTTCATTTCATCCTCCAAATTGAAATCCCTAATTCTGGGTTCCTTATTATTTCCCTTGAAAAGTTAGGAGAGGGGCGCCTGGGTGGCTCAGTCGGTTAAGCGTCCGACTTCGGCTCAGGTCATGATCTCACGGTCCGTGAGTTCGAGCCCCGCGTCGGGCTCTGGGCTGACGGCTCAGAGCCTGGAGCCTGCTTCCGATTCTGTGTCTCCCTCTCTCTCTGACCCTCCCCTGTTCGTGCTCTGTCTCTCTCTGTCTCAAAAAAAAAAAAAAAAAAAAGAGTTAGGAGATACTGGTTCTCTATCTCCCCGGCTCCTGGGTCTCTGATGAGAAGCGTACTTATCTCTGTGATTCTCCCTCCGACATAAGCAGCCTCATCACTGGGTGTAACTCTCCCCGGAAGGTCATTTACTAGCAGTGTGGCCTTGGGCCAACAACTCAGCCTCTCTGTGTGTGTCAGTTTGCTCATTTCTAAAATGGGGATGAATGAAGGACCCTGGCTGACTCCGTCAGTGGAGGGCGGCGACTCTTGATCTCGGGGTTGTGAGTTCGAGCCGATGTTGGGTATACAAATGACTTAAGCGTCAATAAATAAAAGAAACTTAAAAAAAATAAATATGGGGCTCCTGGGAGGCTCAATCGGTAGAGCGTCTGACTCTTGATTTCGGCTCAAGTCGTGATCCCAGGGTCTTGGGATCCAGCCCCTCGTCAGGCTCCACACTGAGCATGGACCCTGCTTAGGATGCTCTCTCTGTCTCTGTCTCTGTCTCTCTTTCTCTCTGTCCCCCCCCCCCAAACCCCTCTCTCCTGCTGGTGCTCTCCCTCTCTCTCAAATATAAATAAGTAAATAAATAAATAAATAAATAAGATGGGGATAACAATAATAGCTTTATTAGCAGGGTGAGACAACCTATGTGCAAAGTGCCCCAAACTGTACTGGACACACAGTAGGTGCCACATTTGAGTCTATCATATAAATAAAATACCACTAACCAAGTCCTGGGCAAGGGGGGGCTGGAGCTGTTGTGGCCGTGTTATGTCACAGTGCACCCACCGCCCCCCAGCCCCCAGCAACCAGAACCTTGTTGCTCCCAAACCTTGTACTGTGTGAACGAACAGAAAACCGAGGCCAAACACTACGGCAAGCGACTGCACTACTCAGAGCCTCAGTTTCCCCGTCTGTAACTGCCGAGGATTCAATAAGACCACAGAGAACGGTATTTTTTTTTTAATTTTTTTTTAATGTTTATTTATTTTTGAGACAGAGAGAGACAGAGCATGCACGGGGGAGGGTCAGAGAGAGAGGGACACACAGAATCCGAAGCAGGCTCCAGGCTCCGAGCTGTCGGCACAGAGCCCGACGCGGAGCTCAAACTCACGGACCGTGAGATCGTGACCTGAGCCGAAGTCGGACGCTTAACCGACTGAGCCACCCAGGCGCCCCTCAGAGAACTGTATTGACGTGGATGGCTCACGCATTCCTTGAGTGAGTACATATTGAGCACCTACTATGTGCCGGGCGCTGGGGCCACAGCTCTGAACAAAGCAGTCCATGGCCCTCTCTGTGCAGCTAATGGTCTCATGGAGGACACACACCATGAGAACGAAATACACATGGGGGCGTCCGGGTGGCTCAGTTGGTTAAGGGCCCCACTCTTGATTTTGGCTCAGGTCATGATCTCATGGTTTGTGAGTTCAAGCCCCGTATCGGGCTGTGTGCTGACAGTGCGGAGCCTGCTTGGGATTCTCTCTCTCCCTCTCTCTGCCCCTCCCCTGCTCGCTATCATTCTCTCTCAAAATAAATAAGTAAACTTAAAAAATAAATAAATAAAAGCACACAGGGCACCTGGCTGGCTCAGTCGGTTAGGCTCAGGTCATGATCTCACAGTTTGTTCGTGGGTTCGAGCCCTGCATGGGGTTCTGTGCTGACAGCTCAGAGCCTGGAGCCTGCTTTGGATTCTGTCTCCCTCTCTCTCTGCCCCTCCCCTGCTTGCATTCTGTCTCTGTCTCTCTCAAAAATAAATAAACATTTTTTAAAGAAAGTTCCAGACAGCCATACCTGCTATGAAGAAGATAAAACACAGTGTTGTGAGGCAGGTGATGCGGGAGGGGGTCACAGCGTCACACGAGGAGGAGGTTTGTGAATAATAAAAATAGTGCCATCGACTGGAATACCATCAAAATAAATTGAGCACTTACTATGAGCTAAGACCTCACGATAATCCTCACCTTAGGAATCACTAGGTCATTTGACATATGAAGGAACTGAGAGGCCCCAGCGACATAGAGAAGGACCATGCAAATGTGCCCCTGAATCCAAGGGCTAGAGAGTGCTTCTAGGAGGCCAACCCGGTGGGACTTAGTTTCCCCCCTCCAGGGAATGGAATTGCCAAACCAACTTGCAACTCGTGCCTTTTGCGCCAGGGGGCGATGGTTCCCCACAAGAGGATTTTGGGGTGTAGGGGCGCTGGGAGCTATTTCGCCAGAAGCCACCCGGGGCAAAACCTCTCGAAGGCGGCAGGCGGCCCCTTCGCTTCTTCTGAACCCGTTTCTTTATCGCAAAAGTGTGGCAAAGGCCCCACCGCCTGCGGTCAATGTAACGCTGAGCCTGTCTGCATTAGTTAACGTGGGGGAAAAGTTGCCCTTGGTTCTACATCATTTTCAAGTTTGATTTCTTTCTGCTCGATGCCCCTATGGAACTTTTGGATCTTGGATTCGAATCTTCTGGGCCCTCAGAGTTGTGAATTCGAATCTTGCAGCTGTCCCTGCTCTGATCCCGCGTCCTCCTTGAACGTTCCGAGTTCATATTCCAGCCTCAATTCAAGTTCCTCCTGGTGACTTCAGGCCCCTGCTCCACTCCCAAAACTTGCCCTCATCCCAACTTCCAGTTTCGTCTGCGCCTCGGAGGCACTGGGGTGGGGATGGAGACCACGGGGACCCCGGCCCCTAATTCCGCGGGAGGAACTCTGGGCGGGGGGCAGAGAGCCGCCAGCCGAAGGCTCTGGAAGCGGGGGCGCGGCCGAGGGGCGCAGTGACCAGGCCGGCGTCCCCACCCGCCTCTAAACTTAGCCACGGTGACGCGCGGCGGCCCGGCGAGTCGATCGCGACGGGGCTGGGGACGCAGGGGGGCCAGAGCGGAGGGGGGCGGCTCGGCTCTGCGAGCCTCTATTTATAGCGCCCGGAGCCCGAAATAGCGCGGAGCCGAGCGGCCTGCATGACGCGGGAGCCGCCGGGGACTGACTCACCCGGCCCGGAGCGGCGGCCCCCGGATGGGGGGCAGTGGAGGGGCCCGGCCCGGACCCCGCGCCGTCCCTGGCACCTCTTCTGCCGGGACGTCCCAAGTTTTCACCGGGCGCTGTGGATTGACATGCAGCAAAAGGCAGGATCTGCAGCATGAGAGACTGAGGTTAGATCAGAGGTGGGACTTACCCCCAAAGGGCCCAGAATCCAGAAACTTTTTGCTTGTTTGTTTGCTTGTTTGCTTGTTTGTTTGTTTGTATTAAGAACGCTCTATGCCCGGGTGGCACCTGGGTGGCTTAGTCTGTGGAGCGTCAGACTTTAGCTTGGCTTGGGTCATGATCTCATGGTTTGTGAGTTCAAGCCCCGCGTCAGGCTCTGTGCTGACAGCTCCGGAGCCTGAAGCCTGCTTCAGATTCTGTCTCCCTCCCTCTCTATCTCTCTCTGTCCCTCCCCTGCTCACGCACTGTCTCTCTCTCTCTCTCTCTCTCTCTCTCTCTCTCTCTCTCTCTCAAAAATAAATAAACGTTAAAAAAATTTTTAAGAATGCTCTGTGCCCAACGTGGGGCTTGGACTCACCACCCTGAGATCAAGAGTCCCATGCTCTTACCGACTGAGCCAGCCAGGCGCCCCTCTAGGAACTCACTTTAATACGAAAAGAGAGATTGGGAAGAAAGGGAGAGGAAACAGATATGCACACCTCCTATGCATCCTGGGGGCAGAGAGATAAACACGCTAAGCTGGCCAGTCCGTCGCCCTGTTGCCCCAGTTTTAAGAACTGGGTGCTAAGGGCAATCCCTCACAAATGAAAACTCTGTGACCCCCTCGACTAGGAGCGACCCCCCACCGCCCTCCCCCCAGGGCAGGGCCAGGCATGTCTCAGTCAACACCGCGTCCTTAACACTGCCCAGCACCAGGCAAGCCTCTGGAGAAATTAACTGCATGAATGCAAAGTGTTGGTAATAAAATCAAATGACGTTTCCCAAATTCTAACAGCAAATGTTTATTGTATGCTACGAGCCAGGCGTGAGTTGGAGAGTCATCTCCTCCGGGTCTCACTATATAACCTTAGCAGGGAGACGCGCCTTTACTGTTTTCATCATTACTATCCCCATGTTAGAGATGAAGAGACCACAGCTCAGAGAGTATCTGAGCTCATCCTGAATGTAGGCAGAGCCATCTCCTGAACTGGGCTACCTGCCCCCCACCCCCCCCAAGCCTTCAGCTCCCAGGATACTGTCTCTAGGCTCGATAGAACCCAAAGCTAATGAATGATTCTTTTTTTTTTAAATTTTTTTTTCAACGTTTTTATTTATTTTTGGGACAGAGAGAGACAGAGCATGAACGGGGGCGGGGCAGAGAGAGAGGGAGACACAGAATCAGAAACAGGCTCCAGGCTCTGAGCCATCAGCCCAGAGCCTGACGCGGGGCTCGAACTCACGGACCACGAGATCGAGACCTGGCTGAAGTCGGACGCTTAACCGACTGTGCCACCCAGGCGCCCCAAAAGCTAATGAATGATTCTTAAAGTGCAGTCCATGGAACCTGGGGCGGGGGTTCCCCAGCACTCTCTCAAGGGGTGCAAGAGGTCAAGATGGTTACAATAATATTAAGACACCTGCCTTTTTCCGCATTCACTCTCATGACTACCCAGTGCAGCCTGTAGAGTATCACAATACACTAGGCACACAAGCAGATGTGAGGACATACAACTATCTTCTGTCAAGCCACACATTAAAGTGGTTTGCAAACATTTGAAACAATGCCCTTTTTCACTAATTTTTTTTTCATTTTGGAATGTCTGGTTATTTTTAATTTAAAAGAAAATGGGGGCGCCTGGGTGGCGCAGTCGGTTAAGCGTCCGACTTCAGCCAGGTCACGATCTTGGGGTCCGTGAGTTCGAGCCCCGCGTCGGGCTCTGGGCTGATGGCTCAGAGCCTGAAGCCTGTTTCCAATTCTGTGTCTCCCTCTCTCTCTGCCCCTCCCCTGTTCATGCTCTGTCTCTCTGTGTCCCAAAAATAAATAAACGTTGAAAAAGAAAATTTAATTTAAAAGAAAATGGGGGCGCCTGGGTGGCTCAGTCGGTTCAACATCTGGCTTTAGTTCAGGTCATGATCTCACGGCTCGTGGGTTCGAGCTCTGCATGGGGCTCTGGGCTGACAGCTCAGAGCCTGGAGCCTGCTTCGGATTCTACGTCTCCCTCTCTCTGCCCCTCCCCTGCCAATGCTCTGTCTCTCTCTTTCGCTCTCAAAAATAAATAATCATTGAAAAAATTAAATATATATATATGATTTGGGGGCACCTGTTTGGCTTAGTGGGAAGAGCATGGGACTCTTGATCTCCGGGTTGTGAGTTCGAGCCTCATGGTGAATGTAGAGATACTTAAGTACATAAAACTTAAAAAAAAAAAAAAAAAGATATTTCAAAAATATATGATTTTATGTTAACATGAAATCATTTATTTTTTTCAAATGAATCAAACATTTTTAAATTTCTCAGTTTTAATTTATAATACAGCAAAATTGATAGAATCCACATTAAAAGAAAAATTCTTTGAAAGAAAAACACAACTCTTTGGAGTCCTCAATATATTTTTTTTAATGTTTATTTATTTTGAGACAGAGAAAGCATGAGCAGGGGAGCAGCAGAGAAAAGGAGAGAGAATCTCAAGTAGGCTCCCCACTTAGCATGGAGCCTGACGTAGGCTTCGATCCCATAAACCATGGAGATCATGACCTGAGCCAAAATCAAGAGTCAGAGGCTTAAGCAACTGAACCACCCAGGCGCCCCTGGAGTCCTCAATAATTTTTAAGAACATGAGGGGTCTCGAGACCAAAAAGTTTACAAATCACTGAGCTAATAATCATATACACCTAATGAGGGTTAGATAAAGGACAAGAATGTGGAACATCATTTCTTTTTTTTTTTTAATTTTTTAACGTTTATTTATTTTTGAGACAGAGCATGAATGGGGGAGGGGCAGAGAGAGAGAGGGAGACACAGAATCAGAAGCAGGCTCCAGGCTCTGAGCCATCAGCCCAGAGCCCAACGCGGGGCTCGAACTCACGGAGTGCGAGATCGTGACCTGAGCTGAAGTCGGATGCTTAACCGACTGAGCCACCCAGGCGCCCCTGGAACATCATTTCAACTGAGGGCAGGACAGGTTTCTCTGTCAAAGGAGCATCGAAGAGGAGACCTGAAGGATGACCGGGAATTGGCTAGGGAGAAGGGAGGGAGAGCTCTTCAAGGGGGTGGGAACAGCTCGTGCAAAGGCCCAGTGGGTGGGGAATTGCTAGGTGAGTTTGAAAAAATGGAAAGAGCTGGAGCCCAGGGAGCAAGGGGAGAGTGGCAAGAAATAAAGCCTGGGCGATCAGGGGACCCGATTACATAAGAAAGGCCTTGAAGGCTATGATAAGTACTTTAGATTTTATTCTGAGTGGAGAATGGACTGTGGAGGGGTGCGGGGGGGGGGGGGGGGGGGGGGCGGGGGGGGGAGGGGAAGGATGAAAGCGGGAATCCTAGTGAGGAAGTAACCGCCGTTGCCAGATGCTCGCCTGGACTAGGATGAGGGATGGTCAAGAACAAAGCTTAGGTTTGAGGGACTGGCAGTGACGCGGATCAGAACTGCCTTCCACGGGCAATCTGGCCAAATTCTCATACTCAGATAGCTTGTCGATTCTTTTAGTTTTCCCTTGAAAATGATCCGAACGGCAGTTTTCTCTCTTGCCTTCTGATCTGTTTTTGTTTGCTTTTTTTTTTTTCCCCCTTGCCTTCTGATCTTTATACCTATTTTCTTGTCTTGTAGCATTTGCAAAACCTTTCAGGACCTTGCCAAGCAGCAACGTAGATCGATTGTCATATACCGCACATCACAACCCTCTGAGATGACTTATCCCATTATCCCCATGTTACAGGCGGAGAAACTGAGGCACAGAGAAGTCAGTCTCTTGCCCAAGGCCACACGACAAGTAAGCGGTCAAACCAGGGCTCCAACCAAAACCTGTGTTCTCAACCACTGCCCTATAAGAAAACTCAGTAAACATTCGATGTAGTTTTTCCAACATGCAAAATACCCTGGAAGTTTCCACAGTGACCTCTGGATCTTAGCTGTGGAGCTGGGGGCCTGAGGTCTGGCTCTGACTCCGCCTCCTTTCCTAAACTCAGTTTTCTCCTATGACGGAGGGTTTGAAGAGATGATATCTGAAAGCCACAGAAACTCTGCCTTCAGAGTGGAGGAGACAGGCCCCCAAATAGATTGTATTCATTTCCTGTGGCTGTCTAACAAACTACCACAAACCTGGTGGCTGAAAACAGAAATGTATTCTCTTATCGTTCCGGAGGCCGGAAGTCCTAAGACCAGGTGTTTGGTAACAGAGCCACGGTTCTGTCCCCCTTCTGGGGGGTTCTGGGGGGATCCTTCCTTGCCTCTTCCAGCTCATGACTCCAGGCACTCCTGGGCCTGTGACCGGCTCACTGCAACCTTTGTGACTATCTTCACGTGGCCTCTCCTGTCCCATGTGTGTGCAATTGCCCTCTGCCTTTCTCTCTCTTTTTTTTAACGTTTATTAATTGGGGGGGGGGGGAGGGGCAGAGCGAGAGAGGGAGACACAGAATCCGCAGCAGACTCCAGGCTCCAAACTGTCAGCTCAGAGCCCCATGAGGGGTTCGAACTCACAAACTATGACGTGAGCCGAAGTCGGACACCCAGCCAACTGAACCACCCGGGGGCTTCTTAAAATTTAAGACAGAGAGAGTGTGTATGTGTGAGCAAGGGAGAAGGGCAGAGAGAGAGAGAGAGAGAGAGAGAGAGAGAGAGAGAGAATCTTAAGCAGGCTCCATGCTCAGGATGGAGCCCAGTGCGGGACTTGATCCCACGACCCTGGGATCGTGACCTGAGCCAAATCAAGAGTCAGATGCTCAACCAGTTGAGACACCCAGGCGCCCCTGCCTTTCTCTTTTATAAGGACACTTGCCTTTGGGTTCGGGGGCTTCTCGGACGATCCAAGATGATCTCGTCTTGAGGTCCTTCCCTTAATTACATCTGCAAAGACCCTTTTCCCAAATAAGCTCTCATCCACACGTCTCAGGTGGACGTATCTTGGGCGGGTGCATCATTCGACCCACTCCACAGATCGAAAGAGAAGACGGGGGCACCTGGGTGGCTCAGGCGGTCGAGCCTCCGACTTCAGCTCAGGTCATGATCTCGGGGTTCGTGAGTTCGAGTCCCACGTTGGGCTCGCGGCTGTCAGCCTGTCAGGGCAGAGCCCGCTTCATCCTCCACTTCAAGGACAGGAAGTCTTGGAGGGAGTCGTCATGCTTCGACGGTTAACGTGGAGTTGAGGGATCTTCTCCCACACAAAACCTCCAAACAGTGATAAAAGCCGACACTCACACAGGGCTTAATTATGCCACGCCGTGTTCTGAGTGGTGAACATCTATGAACTCAGTCCCCACAAAACGCCTATGAGATCCTTTTCTAGAAGGAACTGAGAGGCTGGAAGTGCAGCTTGGAAGTTACAGAGCTAATATTTGAACCACGCGCTCAGGTTTCAGAGTCCCGGGTGTTGACTGTAAGCCGTGACTGTCTCCTGAAGGCACCCTGGGGTGTGTTACGTTTGGACTTTGAGGAGGCCGCGCTCCCGGGTCCGTGGTCAGGGAATGGTCCTCGGCCAGGCTGTCAGATGTGGGAGCTGCCGCTTGCATGGGGCTCCTGGGTGCTCGAACCGCGGCTCGTCCAAAATGAGATGTGCCATGACTCTGAAATCCACACTGGAGTTTGGAGACTTGGAGCAGCACAAAAGAAGGTAAATTATCTCATTAAAAGTTGCTGCTAGGGGCGCCTGGGTGGCTCACTCGGGGAAGGGTCCGACTTCGGCTCAGGTCACGATCTCGCGGTCCGTGAGTTCAAGCCCCGCGTCGGGCTCTGTGCTGACAGCTCAGAGCCTGGAGCCTGCTTCGGATTCTGTGTCTCCCTCTCTCTCTCTCTGCCTCCCCCCACTCTCCACCGCTCATCCTCTGTCTCTCTCCCTCTCTCTTTCAAAAATAAATAAAGCAGGGGCACCTGGGTGGCTCAGTCGGTTGAGCGGCCGACTTCTGCTCAGGTCATGATCTCGCGGTCGGTGAGTTCGAGCCCCACGTCGGGCTCTGTGCTGACAGCTCAGAGCCTGGAGCCTGTTTCGGATTCTGTGTCTCCCTCTCTCTGCCCCTCCCCTGTTCATGCTCTGTCTCTCTCTGTCTCAAAAATAAATAAACGTTAAAAAAATTTTTTTTAATAAATAAATAAAACACTAAAAAATTTTTTTTTAATTGCTGATATTGAAGGGTGCCTCGCTGGCTGAGTTGTAAGTACATGCAAATGTGCAGCTCTTTTTTTTAAAATTAAATGTTTATTTTTATTTATTTTTGAGAGAGAGAGAGAGGGCGAGCACGAGTGGGGGAGGGGCAGAGAGAGAGGGGGACAGAGGATCTGAAGGGGGCTCTGCACTGACAGCAAGCCCGACCTGGGGCTCGAACTCACGAACCAAATCGTGAGAGCACAACCTGAGCCGAAGTCGGATGCTCAACTGACTGAGCCACACAGGCGCCCTCTTTCCTTATTTTAATGTTTATTTATTTATTTTGAGAGCGAGAGAGAGCTTGAGTGCATACACACGTGAGCGGGAGGAGAGGGAGAGGAAAAAAGAGAATCCCAATCAGACTCCATCCACACTGTCAGCGAGGAACCCAATGAAGGGCTTGATCCCATGACTATGAGATCACGACCTGAACCAAAACCAAGAGTTGGACACTCAACGAACTGAGCCACCCAGGTGCCCCAAGAACATGACTCTTGGTCTTGGGGTTGTGAGTTCAAGCCCCATGTCGGCTAAAGCAATTACTAAAACAATAAATAAATAAACTTTTAAAAAAAATTACTCTTCTTGAGAACGTGTTGATATAACATTTTGCATGTATCTGGTTAAATAATATACATGAAAAAAAATATCTTCACCTGTTTCCTTTTACTTCTTTTTTTTCTAATGTTTATTTTGGAAAGAGAGAGACAGACAGACAGAGCATGAGTGGGGAAGGGGCAGAGACAAGAAACTGAACAGGCTCCAGGCTCTGAGCTGTCCGCCCAGAGCCCGACGCAGGACTCGAACTCACGAACCGGGAGATCATGACCTGAGCCGAAGTCAGATGCTCAACCGACTGAGCCATCCAGGCGCCCCTAGAGAGTTTATTTTTTATTCAGCAATTGTATGTATGAGCGTGTGCTTCTACTGAGAATGCTATAAAATAAACACTTACAAAACTGAGATAAAATACTCAGCGCAACTGGACAAGCCAGGCTGCCTCAGCGTCAAGAGTTCAAATCCTGGCTCTGTCCCTTCCCTGGCTGAGACTCCTTCGGTGAGTCACTTGTCCTCACGGGCGCTTAGTTCCTTCATCCAGAAACTGGGAATGTTTGTTCCTGCCCCCCAGAGGATTATTAGAGGAACTCGGTGAGATAGAATGTGCAAAGGGCCCGGCACACTGACCAGCAGACAATGAGCTAACACAGACCAGGTTTCTTAGGGGTGGGGGCCCGGCTGACGAAGAGGGATTCGTGCTAGGTTTCTCAGCAGAGGGATGGATGAGTTGGACCCTGAAGGATGGAGAGATATTCACTAGGTGGGAAAAGGATGGGAAAGGTATTTCAGGCAGAAGGAACCGAAGTTCAACTTCAGGGAGCATGCCGGAGCTCAATGCGTTTGGGAAAAGGCAAGCAGTTTGGGGACGAGTTGAGGGCAGCGTGAATGAGTGTTGGGGAAAGGGAGGGTGAGAGATGGGGTTAAGAAGCAGCAGCGTTCAGGCCACGAACAGCCTTGTAGGTCAGGGGACTGGAGCACTGGGGAGCCATGGCAGGCTCTGAGCAGGGGCAAGACTTCCCAAGAACAAGTTTGTGCTTTAGCAAGATCCTTCTGGATGGGAGGGGGCAGGACTGGGGCAGGGACGAGGGAGGAGTGTAGGGCAGGATGAAGTGGGGATAGGGGCTCAAGTAGGAAGACGCAAGAGGCAGAACATATGAAATCTTTAAATGATAGAACGGAAAGGAGGGACGAGCTGTGGGAGGAAAGAGAAGGAAGGCATCCGGGATGAGGCCAGGCCTCCGGTCCAGGAGACAGGGCCAATGGTGGGACTCTGCCTGAGCTGGGCAGAAGGAGGCACAGGAAGGAAGCTGAGGTTGGGATGAAATCCGGTGGGACATCTTAGGGGAGGCATCTAAGAATTGCCAGACACTTGGGTCTAGAGTGCAGAAGAGATAGCAAGGCTGAGGTCGGGAGGCTGTCAGAGCTCAGACAGGGCTGAAATCTTGGCAGTGGGAGAAGGTGGAGGGTACAGCACGGTAACCTCACCATCAGCCAGCGATGAAGGGAAAGTGTCCCTGCCCAGGAGAGTGGCCTCCCTGCCCAGGTTCTCATGTTGGTCTATGCTTAGGGGCGTGGAGACGGGCAGACCCAGGCCCCACAGGAGTGCCTGGTCAGCGGCGGAGCCCAGATGCACAGAAGCAGTCTATGCCTCCACGGGGGATGTGTGTGATGAATGTGGGCTCCAGGAGGTACAGAGACCCATGCCCAAGGACCAGGGACAGTGGAAGTGTCAGGACCAGTTCTGGGAGGGAGTTTGGAGAGACAGAGTGAATTAATCAGAAGTCTCTCAGCTTCAAGTGCAAACACGTTTAGGGAGATGTACTGTTTCACATAAAAAAAAAAAAAAGTCTGGGGCGCCTGCCTGGGTGGCTCAGTCGGTGAAGTGTCCGACTTCGGCTCAGGTCATGATCTCACAGTTCATGGTTCAAGCCCGGTGTTGGGCTCTGTGCTGACCACTCAGAGCCTGGAGCCTGCTTCAGAGTCTGTGTCTCCCTCTCTGCCCCTCCCCTGCTCATGCTCTGTCTCTCTCTGTCTCAAGAATAAATAAAAACACTAAAAGAAAAATTAAAAAAAAAAAAGTCAAGGGGTAAAAACCAGCTTCAGTCACAGCTTGATCCAGGAGCTCAAATGATGATATGAAGTCATTCTCCAATCTCTAGGTTCCACATTTCTCTGGTTTTTTTTTTTCCTCAAGAAGACTTTCCTTAAGATAGCAGAGATGGCCCCAACAGCTCAGGGCTCACATCCCACCCTCTTAGTGACCCCAGAGGGAAGAAAGGTCTCCTGCCCCGTGGTTCCATCATTCACAAACTGGATTGGGCCACATGTCCACCCTTGAGACAAGCACCGTCATCAGAAGGCAGAAGGACTGGAACGCTCTGACTGGCTGGGCCTGAATCATGTTCCCTTCCCGGGAAAGGGAGAGCGGAGTGAGATAGATACACAGGTGAACTGACATTTCGAAAGGGGTGGTTTTTCAAAGGACAAGCAGAAGGCAGAAGGCTGGCAAGCTACAGATGCCCACGTGGCTGGGAGAACTGGGAGGTAGGGAAGCAGTTTTCCTCATCTGTTAATGGGGCATGGGAACGGTACCTTACCTCCTAGGTCTAGGCAGAGGATTCGGAGAAATAACGCAGGCGAGGCATTTAGCAGACGTTTCTGCGAAGAGTAGGTGAGGTGTTGAATACACGGTAGCTTTTTTTTTTTTTAAGGTTTTATTTTTAAGTAATCTCTACATCCAACGCGGGGCTCGAACATACAACCCCAAGATCAAGAGTCACAGGCTCCACGGACTGAGCCAGCCAGGCGCCCGAGCGGCTGTCATTTTTAAAATAACAATATCAATATTGCGGCGCCTGGCTGGCTTAGTCTGTTAAGCGGCGGACTTCAGCTCAGGTCATGATCTCACGGTTCGTGAGTTCCAGCCCCACGACAGGCTCTGTGCGGCCAGCTCAGAGCCTGCTTTGGTCCCCAACCGGTTTCTCTGGAGGCTTCTGCTTCCAGATCTATGAAATGGGATGAGGGGACCGAATTAAAACACGGGGTCGTTTTAGATGCCCCTTCTCATCATCCAGGACGCAGCCGCGTCACCTCCCCAGAGAAAGGCCCTCCCTGACTACTCTTGCCAAAACACCCCCCTTTATTTATTTATTTTAAAACATTTTAAGTAACACCTATACCCAATGTGGGGCTCGAACCCACGATTCTGAGATCAATTCGCATGCTCTACCCACGGAGCCAGCCAGGCGCCCCCATCCCCCCTTTTTTAAACCATCACATTTTACTTTCTTTGCACCACTTATCACAATCTGAAAACATCTTATTTACTTTGTCTCCCCATTAGAACGTTGGCCTCACGAGGGCAGGGATCCCTGTCTTGTGCACTGCTGTGTCCCGGTGTCCTGCCACGGAGCCACCTGCCACACGGCAGGCCCTTGATAAATATTTGCTAGTGATGAGGTAAATACTACTTCTGGTAGGTGGTGAGTTCTCCATTCAGGGAGGCATCCCAGCTGAAACAGAAGCTTTCGTACCTCTCAATTCACGCTGCAAGGCCCCACCCCAGATCCTCTCTGGCCTCAGTTTCCTCCGCTATAAAGTGGGTACGCGGGCGGGTGGACTCCCGGCCCGGCTCCCGCCTGCGATCCCCGCGGGGGCCACCAGGCGGCGCGGCGCCTCTGCCCAAAGCCCGCCTGCGGCCGCCAGAGCCTCGGTGGACGCGTCCCGATGTTCCTGGAATGTTCTGAGCCCCGCCGAGCGGAACCCGGGAGGCTCGAGCGGATGCGAGGCGTCCGGGACCCACGGGCCGCGCTCCTCGCCGCGCGGGGAGCGACGGGGGGGGACGGTGGCGGTGGGCGGGCGGGAAGGTGACTCAGGCGCGCGCCCCCGGCCCCCAGTTCTCGCGAGGGGGCGCGCACGGCCTCGGGAACCCGCGCGGCGCCGCGTCCATTTTTACCCGAGCGCGGCTAAAAATAGTCGCCGAGCTCGGAGCCGAGCCCGAAATAGCGGCCCCCAGATAAGGCAGGACGACTCAGCGCTTCCGGGGAGCGGAAGGGGAGGCAGCGGGGGGCGGAGGATGGTGCCGGGCTCCGCCGGGCCTCGCCGCGCAGTCCCGGCCGGCCCACCCCGCCCCCACCGCGACCTGGCCGCCCCGCTGCCCCCAACTGCCCCCAGCCTGTCACCAGCCTGGCTTCACCCTCGCCTCTCCCCCGCTGCCTCCCGCATTGCCCATCTCCTGTCCCCGTCCATCCTCAGCTTCCCCTCCATCCCTCATCCCTGACCACCGGCCCTCCTCCCCCTTTGCCTATCCCGATCTTCATTCCCAGCCCTGGCCCCCAACCGTGTCCCCAACAGGTATTCATCCCCATCCCTCAGCCTACCCATCCCAAAGCCCTGGCCCTATTCTTCCCCACCTTTCTGAATCTGTCTCTGCCCCGCTCGCCATCCCAGTTCTCAGCCCTTCCTTTGGACCCCGGAGTGGGGGTGGGAGTGGGGGTGGGGGGAAGAGTGGGGAGATCGCAGGAAGTCAGACACAGACAAGCCGAGGGTTCGGGGTAAGGCTCTGACTTCTTGGTTTGTTTCTACATTGCCTGTAGGTTTAGGTCTGGGTCTGGGCCAGTTTCCTCATCCTATGCCCAGCGTTAGGATTCAGGCTGGGGCCAGACGGAGGTCTTCCGTCACCAATGTTGGGGTCTTTGTGGCATCAGAGTCAGGGCACAGCCCAGCACTCACTGTTTGTTCCCAGTCCTAAATCCGCTACAGTTCTTTCCACCTTTTCAAGTCCTTCATTGGACAGAATAGCTCCAGGCCTGGGGACAGGCAGTGGGGACAGCCAGAACTCCCCTTTGCCCTTGGAGCCACGGAGTCGCCTTTTTATTCTGATAGCCTGTGACTCTCAGTGCTGACTCCAAGAATCAGCCTCAGGGAATCTTACACTGCAGTTTCCAAAGGTTCAAAGACAACAAATACCTACATCTTTTAGCCTCTGAAACATTACAGTCCGGAGGACCTGCCCTGTCCTGTGTGGCCCTGGAAAGCAGGGTGTAGTAGACGGATGTTGGTTCCGGCAGAACTGCTTGGCTGTGGATGGGGAGGCTTTGAGTGGCGGTAAAGTCCCTGTCCCTAGGGGACATCCAGCTTCAGCCAGGTGCCCAGTTGTTTTGCTGTCTGGATGGCAGAGGGACCTCACCGCCAGGCAAAGGTCCTTTAAAAAATAAAGAATCATGTATTTGGAATCAAGGAATTAAGAAGCTGGAAAGGTCCTCAAGGACCAGCTCAAACTGGGTCCTGTGGGCCATGGTGAGGAGCCTCGACTACTGCCCCACGGGCACTAGGGAGTCATGGCAGGTTCTGAGCAGGGAGAGCGACAAGGACAGATTTATGCTTTAGTAAGATCTTTCCAGCCTTGTGGAGGCAGACTGGGGAGGGGAGAAGGAGGAGACTTGGTGGCCAAGAGGCTGTGGAGGGAGGGGGACCCTTGGGATGAGGCCCAAGTCTCTGCCCTGGTGGCAGGGTGGATGGTGGGGTCCCCCCTGAGATGAAGCCTAGGAGGGGGAAGGAGCAGGTCTGGCTGGAGGACACCCAGGTAAGTTTCAAAGTCAGTCCATAGATGGTAAATTTTGAATAGTAACAATAATAAGGTTGTTGTTTTTTTTGTTTGTTTGTTTTTAGTTTTTGGAAAATGTATTGGCAAAGCCAAAAGGTTATACCTTGGAAAAGTACATTTCCTTCCTCCCCCTGATCCCCACTTCTCACCGTGAACTATTTCTTTTGTTCGTCGGCCAATTGGATTTAAAGAGCTTTTGGCATGGCCTGTGCTAAACCCCCCTCGCGCAAATCACCTCACCGCTCAGTATACGGGCCAGGTACCAGTGCTGTGCCCATCTTAGAGAAATGAAAACTAAGGCCTGGAGAGATGCAGGGAAGTCCTTTCGCCTGCCTGGATTTGACAGCTTTTCAATATTGAAGGCATGGGACCTGGAATGATCAGAGAGGGAAGGTCCCTAAGGCCAGAGTCCAGAGCCCAGGGAACAGGAACAATGGGAGTGGGGGTGCCCACAGTGGAGAGTTCAAGGAGGGCTGCCTGGAGGAGTGAGAGTAGCCAGAAAGGTGGCTTGCAGAGCCTTCTGGTGAAGAATTTGGAGGGAATTAAATCACTTCCGTGGGGGTGACGTGGCTGAGTTACTACTGGCACCAGGGCAGCGCCTCCTCCTCGGGCCCACAGGACCCCAGGGGTGTTTATAGGAGACTGGGGCTGCTTGATGACATTTCAGGGACACAGTGATAGCACAGCGGGCTGTTATGACGTCTGAGTGATTCGCCAACTGCCTGTTAGAATCAGCATCTCTAGTCATGCCCTGTGGGGGGAGGGGGGGGGAATGAGGATAGAAAGAAGTGACAAGCCATGGGGTGGGAGTGGAGGGTGACAGGGATGCAGCCACGCAAAGACCAGAGGGACTCAGGAGCTGAGAGATGTGTTCTGCCCCGTGCACTAGGGAAGGGTCGCCTAGAGGCTGGAGGTGACATCTGTCTTTTGGGGCCGTGTCCAGTGAAGGGGGTCTAGCTTCAAGGAGATGTGACTGGGGTGGCATTGGTCTGGGCTCAGAAGCAGGGATCAGCCCAAGGCTGCTGGGATCAGGGACTCGTGTTTTGTTCACTGCTGTGTCCTTATCACCTAGGACAGTAACTGGAACACAGTAGGGGCTCAATGCATTTTTACTGAATGACGGAATCAAATGAAAGGGAGACTGGGATTCAGTTTATCCTCCTTCCTAAAAGCTGTGGCCATCAGGTCCCCTCAGCGGAAGGCGTCCCTAGCGATACCCCTCCCTACTCAGCGTCTCAGATCCCTCCCAGACTTTGCTTCTCCAGTGGGATAGGGGCGAACCAGAAAAGGAGTTCGCGCCTCTGGTGGACTCCGCCCGCTTGTGATGTCACAAGCCGCTAGGGGATCCCGACACTTGTCCCTCCCATGGGATGGGGCGTGGAGAGGAACCGGGAGTCCAGACTCCGGCCCCTCCCCGGCGGTGTTACACAACCCGACGTCGTGTCCCCCGGGATGTCGCCGGACGTCCTGACCGGTCCGGGGACAATGGGCGGGGGCCCCTCCCGCCGGGAGCCTGCAGTGGCAGGGGGTGCCCCCTTCTCTGATTCACCCTTGTTTCCGGCCGGCTTCGTCCCCCTCCTTCTCCTCAGGGATCCTTAGCTCCCCTAAACTCTCTACCCTCAGTTCTTGTACCCCCTATAACCCGGCTGTTTGCCCGACCCACCAAATATCTGTCATCTACACTCCGCCTCCCCCCCAACTCCCTGCCCTCATCCCGGCCACTTGTGATTCTCGAAACTTCCAGTTTCCCATGCTTTCCTTCATTCACCCATCCCAGGGCCCCTCTTCCGGATCACTCAAACTCCTCCTCCACCTTCCCCGCTCTTCCAATCTCCTCCCTCCCCCCCCCCCCACGGCCCAACCTCGCCCCACTATCTCCATCTTCTCCAAACCACCCTCCAACTGACCCCTACTACTCTTTCTTGTCCCTAATCTCAGCCCCCAGTCCCCCTTCGTCTTCCCGAAATTGTCCGGATATCCCAACCTCATCGCCCCCCCCCCATCGCGTCCCCCCCAACCCCCTCCCTCCTGACAGCCGCCCCTCCCTCCGGGCCTCTCCCCGCCCCCCGGCCCGGCCGGCCCGCGCCCCTCCCCGGCGCGCTCCCACGCCCGGCGCGGGTTCCCAGGCCGCCCCCCCGCGGTGGCCCAGAGACCCAGTTTGCGGCGGCAAAACATTGGTCTCCGGGCAACAGGCCCCGCCCGCCCTGGGGCGGCCCGAGCGAGCCCAGCCGCGCCGGGGCAGGGTGGCGGCGAGGCGGCTGGGCCCCGGCCTGGAGCCCGGGGCCCTCACCCTCCCAGAGGCCTGCAGGGCGCAGAGACCCGGAGACAGAGAGCCAGCAACTCGGACCTGGAGATTCGGGGCCCCGGAGCAAGAAGCACGGAGAAATTCGTGGAGGCTGAAGCCACAGGGATCTGTCTGGGACGCAGTGAGGAAGAGAGATCTGGAGACAAGCAAGGACGGGCCCCCACAATAAACACAGAGATAGCGAGCGAGATGAACACAGACCACCCCAGGCCCGCAGGGACGCCTCTGAAGGCAGGATAATCTACCTCTAATCGTCAGGGCCTTTGCATTTCTGTCGCGGGGACTTCCCCTCTCTGACTCTCAGTTTCTGTGTCTGTAAAATGGGTAGCACTTAGCGTTTAGGGCTGTTAGGACGATTCAGTTAATGCACCGACCTAGAGCTCGCAGCAGAGTTGTGGCACATGCCATCCGTCATTCATTCATGCAACAGCTATTTGTTCAGTACCTGTTCTATGCCAGGCACTGTTGTAAGTCGTGGGTATACATCAGTGAAGGAGACAAAGATCCCGGTCCTTCTGGGAGTGGGGAGGGAGGCGGTGAGCAACACATAAGTGAAGCAAACTATACAGCGCATTGGAAAGTAGTAAGTGCTGGGGGAGAGGGGAGAAATGGAGGGTTGGATTTGCCATTTTATCTCCTTTCTTTCTTTCTTTCTTTCTTTCTTTCTTTCTTTCTTTCTTTCTTTCTTTCTTTCTTTTTTTTTCGGGATTTGCCATTTTCAGTAGGGTGGTCAAGGGAAGACCTACAGGAGAAGGTGATGTTTGAGCAAAGACCCGAGGTGGGTGAGGGGGAAGCCAGGCAGAAGTCTGGGCTAAGAGCATCTCAGTCAGCGGAAGCAGCAAGCCCAAAGGCCTTTAAGTGGAAACAGGTCTGGCGAGTTGGAGGAACAGGGAAGCTGGTGTGTGGTGGGAGCAGAGAGAACAGGGAAGGGGAGCGAGCGACAGAGACAGAGACAGAGACCCGGTCAGAGGGATTAAAGACAGATTGTGCAGGGAGGGCTTTATGGGCCATGGTGAGGCCTTCGACTTTTACTCTGAGTGAGTCAGGAGCCATGGGGGGGGGGGGGTTTGAGCAAAAGAGGGACTTGAAAGCCTTTGATTTGAACAGCATCCCTGTGTCCCGATGTGGGGAATAGACTCTGGGAGGCAGGGAGACCAGTGAGGAGCCCCAGGCAATGGTCCAGGCAAGGGGCAATGATGACTTGGAGGAGGGGGAGCAGGGAACAGATTCTGGAAGTGTTTGAACTTAGAGCTGCAGAATTTGCTGACAGGCACATTCACGACAAGCCCTCAGTAGATGGCAGCAGTTACCATTATGTTAGGTGGTGCTCAGGACATCTCCAGAGAACTTGTCACCCCCTGCCCCGTTTTACAGATGCAGAAACTGAGGCCCAAAGAGGCCACTCAACTTGCCTAGGGACTCACAGCTCAGTCGGGCTCCAAACACGGCACTTCTCTATCAGGGTGGCTGTTGTCAAATTCACAACACCCTCAGGGCCTTGGAGCTACGCTCAAACTCACCCGCGCGAGCCCCAGGACCCTCACTGGCCTTACCCGGTGGGTGTAGAGAAAGCGAGGGCCCGACCGGAGAACGCTGCCTGACTGGTGTTCAGGTTATCAGCCAGTCACCCGTGCTGGCCCGGGACACTTGCTCAGAGGCAGGCAGCTACATGCAGGGAGGGTCCACCCAGAACCTCCCAGTCCAGCATCTGCCTCCCACACTTAATCCCAGCACTGGCCCTGGCACACCCCAGCCGCTGCCTGCAGCAACCTGTTAAGCTGTCACACGCTCGCACGCAGACAGGTACATGGCCCTCCACTGCAGAGACGCGTTTTTCAGGCAGCGTGCACAAAACATATAATTTCTGTCTCTTTCTGTCTCTTTCCGTTCCCGTGTTTTTCTTTCCATCTTTTTGACCCTATCCTGTCTCTATCTCTCTGTCTTGCTATCTTTGCCTCTCTCTGACCCCACCCTCTCCCCCTCTCTGTCTTTCTCGTTCGAATCTCCACACTCAGGATCCGCTACCTGCCGTGGAGATCACGCTTGTCCCTGGCCATGTGTCTCCATAGAACCTCACCTATAATGTGACATCGAGTATGTGGAGGCCCCAGGTCAGCAGTTCTGGGTAGCTGAGCAGAAACACCCAGGGAGGATCTCACATGTTATAATCCCCGCCACCTCTTCCCCTGAGATTCTGACCAGCAGCCCGTCGCGTGTGGGACTGGAGAAATCCACCTCTGAAAAGCTCCCTGGGTGACTGGGACCCCTGTTGCCCTCTGCTAGTTACTTCATGGAATTTTGCACACAGATAAGAGCATCCGTTCAGAGAGCAGAGGCCCCATCCCAACATCACACGGTAGTCAGCTGTGAGGGGCTCCGTGCTGTCCACGATCGATCGGTGGAATCCCTTTGGGAACAAGTTTGGGAGTCGAATAATAAAATTAAAAAAAAAAAAATCAGATCCGGAGAGCGATCCAGAAATGAACAGAAACTCAGGACACAGAGACTCAGAAAAAGAAGGGGGGCCAGGGGAGGGCAGGGGCCCAGAAAGGGACCTAGGGGAACAGAGACAGTGACAGAGATGCACAGAAATACCGAAACAGAGATAGAGAGAGATAGGGGTCAGAAAGATGCAGACAGAGAGGCACATTAAGAGGCAGAGACTGAGGCGGCCATTTAGGGGCAGGGATACCCCAAGAGAGGAACATTTGCTTTTCAATGAGACAGTATACACATGGCCCACGTTTTATAGGCCCTGCTTTCGAGAAGCAGCCTGTACCGTAGTTTGGCAATTGCAAGCTTACCAAGCCAGGTCTCCTCCTCAGGCCCGGTATGTAGGATGCACATTAAATGCGTTTATATAACCTGCCCTCTGTGCAGAATCTAGGAGCTTTACATAACATAGCCCCGTGAGTCATGCTGCAGACATGGGGCACTGACCTGACACACCCAACAAGAGGGGACCCCCTTACCCAGGGCCACTATCTGGAAATGACTCTGAGATGTGGGAGATCATGGGTTTCACTGAGGATGAAGTAGAGGTCAGAGGAGGGCAGGGCACTTGCTCTGGGTCACACAGCCAGGATCCAGCAGCACAGGAATTCCAACCATATCTGCCTGATTTCATAGCCTTTGCACCCCAAGGCACCGAGAAAGGCAATGACTACCAATGTGCCTCTTTCCAGAGGGGAGGAAATAGACCGGTAATAACACAACAGCCCCCCTGGGTATTGAGTGCATTGTGCCACAGGGAGTACTTTACAAACACCATCTCATTTATTCCAAAGCCCGGTGAGGTAGGGACAGAATCCAGCTATTAAATAATATAATTATAACATAATTATACCCGTTATATACAGAGCACTAACACTGTACTAAGTGCTTAAGAGGACTTCATACAGTCACAGCTCTGGAGGTGGGTGATGTTATCACCTCCATTTCAGGAAGGGAAGAGGCTCGAAGAAAGGAAGTCAGGCCAAGGTCATAGAGAGGGTATTTGAACCCAGGTCTCTCTGGATGGTTATCGCTGCCACCCATTCCCCGGGGGATGTGCCCGCAGTGCATCTATGCACCGTGCAATCGATGTAACATCTAACACTGACATCTCAAATACTTTAGTTCAAATACCAAGAGCTCCTGCCTCATCTTTCTCTGCTTGGGAGGACCTAACCCGGCCTCCGCTCCCCGACACTTCCCTGACGCCTGGAGTGGGACCCTCTCCTCTCCTTACAGCGCCTCAGTCTCGCCAAGTAGGCGCCTGTAAAGTGTTCCTGCCCCTTTAAGAGAGCGAACAGTCGGCCGGCGTTGCCCAGCAGCACCAACGTGGTTGCCAGGCAACGTCAACAAACGACGCGCCCGCCGTCTCCGCGTGCCCCCCCCTCCCGCCCGCGCAGACGCGGTGACGCGAAGGGCTGTGGAACGCTGTCGCTTAGCAACGGGAAGGCTGTTTGTCCCGGGCCCGGCTGCGCGGCCGCACAGGGCGCAACCAGGACCGGCCCGGGCGGACAGATGGGCCGACCGGGAGCCCGGGGTGGGGGTGCCTGCGGTGATGGGAGCGGGGGAGAACCGGGTCCCCAAATTGCCGGTTTCCCTTTAGACAGCCGCCGTCTGCTTGTCGCCTGCTCCTCCTGTCTGACCCGGGACCGCCTCCGCTCGGGTATCTGTTCGTCTGGGCCCCCTCCTCCCCGGCATGTCTGTTTGTCCAGCGTCTCCCGCGCCGTGGCTGTCTCATATTCCCCCCAAACAATAACAACCAAAATAGGTACAAGCACACTTCTCTGGCCCTGCCGCTTTTGCCTTAGACTCTGGGGTTTCTGGGTGCACTGTTGTTACGGAGGTCCCAACCAGTGGAGACAAACCTGTATCGGCACACACAGTGGGAGCTACAGCCCGAGAGCTCCCTCCCGTTCCTGTTCCCCGCTCTCCTCGGGGTTCTCTTGCCTGTCTTTTCTCGGTCCTCTTTCATCAGGCAGCCCGCGGTCCTAACAGCCTGTGCCCGCGATGCTGTCCACAACTGGGAGGGTCTAATAGCTCATCCCCAACACATACCCCCAACACCCCCAATCCAGTAGCTTCCTGTGACCAGGGCTGGGGCGAATCTCCAAGCAGAGAGAAGAAATTGGGGGTGTGACAGTGTGAGTGGATGTGACTATAGGTGAATGACTCTGCCAGTGACAGTGTGTCCGTCCCGTATTTCCCGTGTGACAGCATGATCATGAGGGCTTCCTTTGTGTGTGAGAGAGCAGCTAGTGGACTGAGAATTTCCTCAGCTTGCATTTGTGTATCTGGATACGTGGGTATTTGGAGCCCTGCTCACTGTGTAAGTGTGTGTGTGTGTGTGTGTGTGTGTGTGTGTGTGTGTGTGTGCGTAGTTGTGTCTCTGCATGTGGTCATGTGTGAAACAGTAAGTGCATAAGTACCTATGGATGCATATGGTTTTGCGTCTGGTTTGCATTTCTGGTTCCTTGTGTGTGTGTGGTTCTTGTATGTGTCATCTGTGAGTAACTATGCAGGTACCTGTATTTGTGAGCGGGTGATCTCTGGGTTCTCCCTACAGCATTTATCACAATTTCTAGTTATACTTCTGTTTATCTACTGTCTGTCACCCTCCCCGGACTGTGTGTCCCATGAAGGCAGGGCCCAGAGCTGTTGTGGTCACTGCTGGGTCCCCAGTGCTGCCCTGCACACAGTAGGTACTCAGTAATCATTATCATTAGCTGAGTAGATGAATCAATGACCCATGTGTGTCCATGTCAAGTGCACAGATCTGTGTAACTGTGTGAATGGTTCTGTCCTTCTGGATAGTGGTCATTCAGATCACAGGAAAGAGCATTGTGTCTGACAGTGTGGCTCTAGTTTTTAGCCCCTGCCACACTGTGTGACTCATAGGAGGGTCCCGGTCAACATTTGTGGACCTGACCCGCGTGGTTCTCTCTGTCTGTACATTAGGGCCTCTACATACCTCAGTTTTTGTCATCTGGCAAATGGGGATAAAAAACTGATCGCCGCATGGGACTGTTGTGGGGAGTGCATGAGTTCATAAAGAGAGCATTTGGAAAGTGCCTAAGTCTTGGCCCTGGTGTGTTAAGTATGAGGTGAGCACTCAGTGCCTGCAAGGCCCAGGCATAATCATCACTGTGATGCCCAGGTTCTGGGGAAGGCAGAGGAGGGGTGGAGTTTGGGGGGTGGGAGGTGTGGAGGTCCAAATCATTCAATGGATTGAAAGAAGCTGGAAGTGTCTGGAGAGCCGTGGGAGGAACAGAAACCAGGCTGAGTCTTGCAGGCTGGTGGGATTTGGGGAGGGGGTAACAATAGCAATAACAAGAAGGCACAGAGTGTAGACTCTGCTAGGGGCTTGGAGACGAATTTCTGTCTGTCTTGTTCCCAGCTCTGTCCCCCAGCGCCTAGAGCGCCTGACCCAGGGAACCTGCCGAGTAAATGTGTTTGAATGGGTCACTGAATGAATACATGAGTGAGTGAATTTCATGCCACAGCCTCCTGAGTCTGGGGCTTCTGGGTAGGTGGGGAAGGCCTGGTGGGCTGTCAGGGCTGGAGAGGGGCCCCAGCCTCCAGGACCTGCCTCGGCCCTATCCCCCACCCCGCGGTTCCCACAGCTCAGGGCTGCGGAGGGCGTGGAAGGGGCCGGGAAGGGAGTGTCAACTGCCCGCCCGCTGCCGCCCTGGACGGATGCCCGGCGTGTCTGCTGGAGGGAAAGGGTAGCTCAGGCGCCTGAGTCACCTCAGAGAAACCCCGGGCCGCATACCTGGCCGCTGACATCACCCAGCCAGGGCACCCCCCGGCAGCCCAGACAAGCGGACTGAATCACAGGCGGAATTCAGCCACCGCGGGCGCGGGCACGTGGCCCGCTGTGACCCCCCTCCACGAGACACCCCCGCCTGGCCGTCTGGCCGCGGGGGCCGGCAGGACGCCTCGGGGTCAGTGAGGGGGCACGGAGCCTGAGTCAGGGACCGGGCGGCTACCGCCGGAGACCACCGGCCCCGCGGGCGTCCTCAAGGTGCTGGAGGGAGAGAGTGGGGAGGAGAGCGGCGGGGAGGCCCCTAAGCCAGAAGGAGGAAGCCCGTGTGGGTGTGACCGGGAGGCTGTGGCTTGTGGGCAGCGGCTGGATGACCTCCTGGGGTAGGGTGGGCCTGGGTGTTTGCGCAGAGAACTTCGGGTGGGGGTGGGGGTGGGGGAGCAATGGGATCTCCGTTCGATTCGCGCACGCACGCACACCCACACATAACACGCACAGCCCGAACCCCAGGTGGGGAGCCCCTGCCGCCATCCACCCCAAGACTGCGGAGCCTCCCTCAGTGGGTTGTCACCTGGGCCTCACTCCACACAAGCCTGCAAGTTGGGCAGGTTCCCTAAGGGTTCACGGCCTTAGTTTCCTTATCTGGGGAATGGGGATAATGAGAATCATTGCCTTAGGCACTTAACGCTTAGAGGGAGCATTCTTTCTGCCGGGCACTGTTCTAAGGATTGTGCATATAAACTCATTTACTCCGAAAACCAAGGCTAGGAGGGAGGTGCCGTTGTTATCCCCACTTTACACAGGAGGACGCGGAGGCTCAGAGAAGTTAAGTTACTTGCCCAGGGTCCCACAGCTCGTGTCACTAGAAGAGTTAAACAAGAAAACACAGTAGTTCTAGGGGCACCTGGCTGGCTGGGTCAGAGGAGCACGCGATCCTGATCTGAGGGTTATGAGTTCAAGCCCCCCATTGGGCGTAGAACTTACTTAAAAAATAAAAAGGAGGGGCGTCTGGATGGCTCAGTCGGTTAAAGGTCAGACTTCAGCTCAGGTCACGATCTGGCGGTTCGTGGGTTCGAGCCCCACATCAGGCTCTGTGCTGACAGCTCGGAGCTTGGAGCCTGCTTCAGAGTCTGTGTCTCCCTCTCTCTCTGCCCCTCCCCTGCTTGTGCTCTGTCTGTTCTCCCTCTCAAAAATAAATAAAAACATTTTTAAAAAGAAAAGAAAAAAGAAAATAGAGTGGTTCTGTATAATGTAGCACGTGGTCAATTTTCTCCAATGACTGTTGCCATATTATTAATCCTGCTCATATTATTTTCATCCTTAGTCCGGCTGGAAAGTCTCCAGAACAGTGATCCTTGCCACCTTGGCCTGGTCCTTCCTCTTAGCTTCCTGCAGTTTCTCCTGCTTCCCTGTCTTTGGTCTGCTATGTACACAGTAGGAAAGAGTGCTTTCAGGGATTCCCTCCTTATCTAGATCTTTTCAGGACTGGATAGTGGTTGCCCAGACACCTCCACCAGGAAGTTCTCCTGGCTTGCTCCAGCCTCACTGAACACTCCTGCCACCCAAAGCCTGGAGCGACTATAGCCGGTGACACACCCACACCGGCACACTGTGCGAGTCTGGGTTGGGGGTGAATGAGAGGCTAGTCCCCACAGGGCGGGGGTCCACAGCACCCGTGGCCCAGGGCCCGAGACAAGCCAGCAGCTGAGAGGGGCCTCTGCTTATGTCTGCCTGCCCACATATGTGGAACTGTGCCCATAGTATGAGCGTGCACGGGAGAGAGCATACACAGTAGTGGGAGCGGGGCGTGTGATTCTGTGTATCTGTGTGCCTTGTTCTGTAGGGGTTTTTTTCCCAGTTTATTTATTTATTTATTTTTAATTTATTAAAAAAAATTTTTGTTAACGTTTATTTATTTTTGAGACAGAGAGAGACAGAGCATGAATGGGGGAGGGTCAGAGAGAGAGGGAGACACAGAATCCGACACAGGCTCCAGGCTCTGAGCGGTCAGCACAGAGCCCGACGCGGGGCTCGAACTCACGGACCGCGAGATCATGACCTGAGCCGAAATCGGACGCTTAACCGACTGAGCCACCCACGCACTCCTCCAGTTTATTTATTTTTGAGAGAGTGGGGTGGGGAGGGACAGAGAGAGAAAGAGAGAGAGAGAGAGAGAGAGAGAGAGAGAGAGAGAAATCCCAAGCATGCTCCGCACCGTCAGCACAGAGCCCAACACCGGGCTCGAACCCACCAACCATGAGATCATGACCTGAGCAACAGCCGGACGCCCAACCGACTGAGCCACCCAGGCGCCCCCGTTCTATCGATTTTTATGCAACTCTGAGCAAAGGCCCTGGAGGCTCTTTGTGCCTGTGCGTCTGTGGGGGCATCTCAGCACAAATGGGGGCATCTGAGAACTTCTGTTGAGTTCGCCGCTTTACCTGGCCGTGGGGGTGCCTGGCTGTGCCGCTCTGTGCGTGTGGAGTTGTGTGTCTATGCGGACGGACAGAGGGGCGTGCCTGTCGGTATCTGTGTGGTCTGCCGTAGGCGCACCCTTGTGATCATGTATGCACAAGCGTGTCTGTGTAGCTCTGTGTGCGTGACTGTGTATTTACTTACTTGTCTGTGTATCCAGGCACACAGGAGTGAAAGGCGCGTGCCTGGCTTTCTGTCTCCACGGGGTTGGATTCCGTAAACCAAGCCTCCTTCCCACCCCTGAGAAAAACATGTCCGCCCCATGCCACCCTGCCCCTGGAAGGACCCAAGGTCGCCCGCCCAGCTCCGTTTCCCCTGGGAAACAGGGAAGACAAGCATGCCGACCCTTCATCCACACCTGGAGCCAGGCCTCGACACCCACCTACAGCCTCCGCCCCTGTCAACGGGTCCATAAGATCTTTCCCCTTCAATCAGCGTGATAGCAAAGGGACAGAGGGGCCCGGGTCGGTTTCTGTCGGAGTTTGAATGCATAAATGAGGGACCCATGAAGATTCGTTCAGTAAAAAAAAAAAAAATGTGTCCTGAGTACCTGCTGAGTACCTGGCACCTTGTGCTGGGGACATGGCAGTGACACCAGGACAGCCGCGGCCCAGACCTCCGTAACAGTGCAGACCCCTGGGGGGAGAGAGATCCAGTCCCCAGAGGGTGATGAGCCCAGAGAGGCAGAGCTGGGAGCAAGGCTGCCCCAGGGAGGGCTTCCTGGAGGAGGAGATTATGAGCTAAGGAAGCAACGGGGAGAGAGCTCCAGCCAGAGGTGGTTGGCACAGGCCAGGTTATGCCACCGGCCTTGTGGGCCACGGTGAGCGAGGAGCTTGAATTCCAAATGCAGGGGTATTGGGAGTCCCCAGTCTGGACCACTTGGCTTCCCTGAAATGCTATAGACACCCCCTCCCGGAGGCCTCCAGGAGTGCTCAGTGGGGAGCTGGCCCGGCTAGCCAGGAACACTATTCGATGCTCAGTATCAAGGAGCCAGCAGTCACCGACCAGCCTGGCTCTACCGTCACGGAGGTCACAGTCACGACAGCAGGACACACACCTGTGCGCGCACCCCTGCACACACACACACACACACACACACACACACACACACACACCCATGCCTCAGAAACACTCACAGACCTTTCTCTTTGGGCTGAAGCCTCAGCATCACCCAGGGGCTTGCTAGAAATGCAAATACATCTGTGCTGTAACCAGATTCCCCGGCTGATTCTCCATCACACAAACAGCTGGGAAACATGGCCCTTAGGCTTAACCTTCCTTCGTTTCTTTTCTGTACGGTGTGGATAATAACACAACCCCCTCACGGGGCTGGCATGCTGGGAGGATTAACTGGGGTAACGCGCGTGAAAACACCAAGCACAGCCTCCTAAGTATTTGCTTTCCTCCTCCTCCTCCTCCTCCTCCTCCTCCTCCTCCTCCTCCTCATTTTCAGTATTAAATTTCAGAGCCCGAAAGGACTCCCGAAAGGAAAAGGGAAAGGAAAGGGCTCCCGAAAGGAGCCCACCATCATCCAGCCTTCCTGCTCTCTGGGCGGGGAAACTGAGGAACAGGGTAGCCAGAGTATTGCCCAAGAAAGAATGGAAGGATGTGGTGAGGCCTGCCTTTGGCAGAGTTGACCCCAGGGCTGTTTGTGAGATGCTCGGAGCTAGGACCACTCCACACACCAGTGGGAGCAGAAGGCTGAGGGCTCCCCTGCCCCCTCCCCAAGCAGGGCCAAGCCCTCTGGAGCCAGAGCGGAGATCTTGCCCTCTCCCCCACATTCAAGTCCTCCTCCTCCCGGAAGCTCCCTGGGATTGAGCCCTGTGAAGAAAGACTTGGCCATGGCCCACCCCAGGCTCCCTGTGGGCAAGGTGAGCATGTCCTTGTGTGTGTGTTTGAGTGACACTGTGTGTGTGTGTGTGTGTGTGTGTGTGTGTGTGTGTGTGTGTATGGTCACCAGGACCAACTTTTTCCTTAGACACAGAGGGCACAGTACTAGGACCTATGATAATTCTAGAGGCCCACCAAAAAATTTAATTTCTTTTAAAATAAGAAGAAAAAAACTGAACTTCTAGGTAAAAGAAAATGTTCTCTTTAAATTTTTTTTCAAAAGTTTACTTTTTTTTTTTTTTTTTTAATTTTTTTCAACGTTTATTTTTATTTTTGGGACAGAGAGAGACAGAGCATGAACGGGGGAGGGGCAGAGAGAGAGGGAGACACAGAATCGGAAACAGGCTCCAGGCTCTGAGCCATCAGCCCAGAGCCCGACGCGGGGCTCGAACTCCCGGACCGTGAGTTCGTGACCTGGCTGAAGTCGGAGGCTTAACCGACTGCGCCACCCAGGCGCCCCACAAAAGTTTACTTTTGAGAGAGAGTCAGGGACAGAGCGTGAGCAGAGGAGGGGCAGAGACAGAGGGAGATGCAGAATCCGAAGCAGGCTCCAGGCTCTGAGCTGTCAGCACAGAGCCCGAAGCGGGGCTTGAACTCACAAACCGTGAGATCATGACCCGAGCGGAAGTCGGTCGCTCAACCGATGGAGTCACCCAGGTGCCCCTAAAAAAATAAAATCTTAAAAAAATAAAATAAAAAATAAAAAGCACAGGCCCTTAAGCCTACATGCTGCATTCTTAGCCCAGCTCTGCCACTGATTTGCTGTGTGACTCTAGGAAAGTGACTTCACCTCTCTGGGCCTCCTTTTCCTTGCAGGTTAAATGGTAGTTCCTACCTCATAGGAGTGTTGTGAGGATGCAAGAAATTAATATGAGTGCTCGGGAAGAACAACCTCTTGTTATTATTGTGAGAAGAACATCCGGGTGCCTCCATAGTAAAGGCGTGAATGTCACGTGTGCTTGTGACCACATAACAGTGTGTGTTTCAATATGTGTGTGTGGTGGGGGGGGGGTGTGGAGCTCTTTCCGTGTGTGGCCCTGTGTGTTGCTGCTGGCAGGTGAATGTCTGAATACCCACATGACCCCGTGAGTCAGTGGCTGTGTGGCTGCATGGGCCACCTGTTAGGGTGTGAAGGTCTTTGGGCAGCAGGGTTTTTGTGCGTCTCCTTTATTCTGTGGGAGAGATGGGGGGCTTGGACAGGACAGGGAATGAGGGGTCACTCCCTGTCTGATGCTGGGGCCGAGTCACTGCCTGCTGGTGGTTGCTGTGTCATACCCGGGTCCGTGTCCCTACTTCCAGACCGGTGGCAGACAGAGGGGGCGTGGGGGAAGGAGGTGGAGGGTAGGCTTGAGGCTGGGCTTTTGTCTGGAAACCTCAGTCTGCCCATCTTGGCCCCTGTGTCCCTCCAGCCTTCCACGTCTCCCTACCTCCTTCCCCACTGTTGAAGCGGGGAATCAAGACTCTCCTGGGAGTCAGGGTCCACCCACCCCCCTCCTGCTCTGCCTCAGACCTGCCTGTGACCCTGATGGGGGTCCCGTCCTCTCTGGGCTTCAATAGTCTCAAAGCGCTTCTCCCTCTGTGCCCAGGGCTGAGCGAGGCTCTGCTTTGGGAGGGAAGAATCAGGATCTTTGAAATTTGTAAAGCAACTGCTAGGACCCTTGCCAGTGGATGCTTAAGAGTTGGGGGCTGTGGCATACCCCAAGTACCTGAATTAAACTCTTGAACCCATTTCCTAGGAGGCAGGAGACGCTTCATCCTAAATTTCATTCTCTACCCGCTCCAAACCCGCATACCTCCCAAACGCCGGAATGCGGGGCCAGCAGGGTCCAAAACACACATCCTTTGTCCAGCTGGGAAAACTGAAGCCGAAGCTCAGAGACAGAAAACATTACCGAGCCCGCTCAGCGAGTCCCGGCCGAAGCAGCGAAGAGCCTCCGGACGCCATCCCCTCCTCCACTTTCACCTGGAGCATCACCGCCCCTCCCACTCCGTTTTGGGACTCAGTTTCCCCGCCTACGTGACTAGACCACACTAGCCAGGGCCTTTTCTGGGGGTCTGACCTTCCTCTTGAATGAGGGCGCTGCATCACAGGGAGAAATGTGAGGGGCTTCCAGAAGTGACGGGTACCCGTTCACCGGGGTCTTCCCCAGGCAAGTTTAAGAGCCTATTAATACCGGCCCCCGGGGCGGCGCGGCACTGCGCAGGCGCGGGTGGGTTCCGCAGGCGCGCGGGGTGAGCGCGCGAGCGAGCGAGGGATTCCCTCTGACGTAATTGCTAGGATACCAAACAAACACTCCGCCGCGCCGGCCGAGCTCCTTATATGGCTAATTGCGTCACAGGAACTCCTGGGAGGCGGGGCCGGGATCCCCTCCCGCCGAGGACCCTGGAACGGAGCCCCCACGACCCCCAGGGCCGCGGGGGTGATTCAGGTGGACAGATCGAGGCTAGGGTAGACCTCTTGCCGGACGGCGCGGGGCTGAGTTCCGCAGGACCGGAGATTTTAGGAAGTTTGTGGAGCGCTGGACGAGTGACGTAAGCAGGGGGGCGGGTCCCGGACAAATAAATACAGGCTGGCGGCTTTGGGCTTCATTCATAAGACTGAGAGGTACGGCTTCGGCAGGGACAGGCGGAGCTGAGACTTGGGGACTTGATTGTTGTGGTTCTTGGGGGCTGTGAAGTTCGCTTTATTATTTTTTTCCGGAGAGAAAGTTTTGGGGAGGATTCTTCTAGATAATTCTACATTTTATTTTGGAGGAGCGACTTACTCTTTTTGTCTTCTTTATTACTCCCCTCCCCCCGTGGGACCCGCTGGACGCGTGGAGAAGACCGCACCCGAAGCGGATTCTATACAGCAAGACAGCGCTTTCCGCCTCTGGGGGAGCGATCCCCCCCACGCCCCTGGGTCCTACGGAGCCTGGACTTTCAGGAGGCACAGCGGCATCTTGTGGGGGCCTGGGCACCGCAGAGGAATTGCACAGAAACTTTGCCATTGTTGGAGCGGGACGCTGCCCCCATCCCGAGTTTCCTCGGACAGCGCGCTTTGGGGACGCGCTCGGCTCACCCCGGACTCGCACCTTTCTCTTCCACCCGGCCATAGCCTTGGCTTCCCGGCGACCTCAGCGTGGTCACAGGGCCCCCCCTGTGCCCAGGGAAATGTTTCAAGCTTTCCCCGGAGACTACGACTCCGGCTCCCGGTGCAGCTCCTCACCCTCCGCCGAGTCTCAGTATCTGTCTTCGGTGGACTCCTTCGGCAGTCCACCCACTGCCGCCGCCTCCCAGGTAAGTTCTAGAGGGTTGGGGTGCTGCTTTATGGGTTTTCTTTCTTTCTTTCTTTCTTTTTTAAGTCAGGGTTGGAAGGCGCCATCCCCCCTCCCAAATAAAGACGCATCAAAACTCAGGATCTGAGAGAGAATAGGCTCACCGCGCACTTTGCAAACTGCAGAGTCGGGGCGTGTTTGCAATTGGTTGTGTGCGTGGATCGCAGGAAGGGAACGCAGAGGGGTTAGCTTTGGGGGTGGGGAGAATGCTCCGTTCAGTGCAACGTGTATGCGGTAGCAGGTCTGCTAACTTTTAGCCTGCTCCGGGACTGCCCCCGACCCAGGTCCCCAACCTGAAGCTAGCTCAGTTAGGCAGGTGGGGGAAGTCCCAGGGAAGCTTCCAGTAGCCTCCTCCCTTTTCCTTCTCCAACCGAGCGCCTACTCCGGCATCGGGTTGCGCTCGATCCAGCGGGTAAGCTGGCCTCGAACCCTCGCTTGGAGGCGCTGCCTCCGCCTCCTGCGCGGAGACGTAACGGGGGACCCGTGCGTAACGGCTGACGCGCTGGAATCCTCCGTCTGACGCGGGGCACGCACGGCGCGCGGCGCCCCCTTCGTCCGCCCCGCCCCTGACGTCCCGGAGCGTTCTATTTTGGAACGCCGGGGCCACGTTGCTAAGGGAGGGGGCAGCTCGGCGTTCCGATTGGCCGCCGCGGCGCGGGTTTTGGCCAATCAACTTTCCCTTCCTATTTGTAGGGTACAGTTCCCTTCCCCCTCTCTGTCCCCGGAACTCGTGGTTCCTTGGCGCTAGGGTCTCTTTTACGGGCCTCTAAAGGCAGAGCGAGGGGATTCCTGTCGCGACAGGAGCGACTCTCTGCGATCCAATGGGTCCGCGAGGACCCTGCGGCGAGCCGGCCCCTACGATCTCAGGGGCCGAGGGTGCCTGTGTGCAGGGGTTTCTTTGGGAGACATGGGTGACTGTCACCCTTTTCTCCAGGCATACACAGACACAGTCCCAGCCCCTCTGCCAGATCCCTCTGCTGTGTCCGAGGACCGGACTGGAACCGCTAACCGCAGGGGGAACGAGCCAGGTGGTCTCCAGGAGCCCCGCCCTCTCTGGGCTTCCAGGACTCCGATTGGCCAACGAGCCAGCCCTTCCCTCACCACGCCCCCTGGGAGAGTAGTTAAGCCTTCCGAGCAGTTCTAGGATTCCATTTGGGGGGTGGGGGGGTAGATGAGCGCGGCTCGGGCTCGGGGGCCCGGGACCTACACCCTTCTCCCTCCGCGGCAGTCTGAGGGTGCCCGGGTCGTCACTTTCTCTACCTGTCCGTCCACCGTAACCTGTCACTTGTCAGCCTCACCCCGTGGAGAAACAATTACTTGAAACGTTGTTCTAAACTCCTAGGCCTGTCCCCCAACACCCTTTTAACTAAGACCCCCGCCCCTGCACGGAGGTCTCATGGACCTTCCAGTCGCTCATCCCCCCGGCTCAGAGGGGTGTGTGTGTGTGTGTGTGAGTGTAGAGGAAGGCTTGGCCTCAGGCCTCTCCCTCTCCCTCCCCTTGCCTGTGGGGTGGGGGTGGGGTGTTGTGGCTGTGTGTGTGGCTGTGACTCCTTCCCGGGGGTTCTGTCACCCGGCTGTGTCCAGCCTCCTCCCCACCCCCCCCCACCTAAGAGTCACCAACCCGGGGTGTGATTCACCACCCGCTGGAACCGTGCAACCTTTCCCCGAAGAAGAAGGAGGAGGTAGAAGCCAGTTGAGCAGAAATCCTCTCATTAACCACTGCGTCACGGTGTAGTGGAAGGGTGGGTGTTGTGGCTTTTTGCCTGTGACACACACATCCACACCCGCTCGCCCTGTGCTCACTCACGGGGGTCGGTGTGTGTATGTGTGTTGGGTGTGTGTGTGTCGGTGTCTCTGTTTGTGTGTCTACGCCTGTGTGTGTATGTGTCACCCCGTAGGAGTGCGCCGGTCTCGGGGAAATGCCCGGTTCCTTCGTGCCCACGGTCACCGCGATCACAACCAGCCAGGACCTCCAGTGGCTCGTGCAACCCACCCTCATCTCTTCCATGGCCCAGTCCCAGGGGCAACCACTGGCCTCCCAGCCCCCGGCCGTCGACCCCTACGACATGCCAGGAACCAGTTACTCCACGCCGGGCATGAGTGGCTACGGCAGTGGCGGAGCCAGTGGCAGTGGCGGGCCTTCCACCAGCGGAACCGCCAGCGGACCTGGGCCTGCCCGTCCGGCCCGAGCCCGGCCTAGGAGACCCCGAGAGGAGACGGTGAGTCAGCGGCAACACAACTCGGACTGGGTCTAGGGAGCCAGAGAGGCAGTAACTTTCTCGCCCGCGGGGTGAGGGGCCACCCAGGCCTCTGGTGGCTACAGAAACCCTAGCAGAGGGTCCTTTTCTGCCTCCCGCAAGAAGAGGAGGTTTGGGGTGGATGGAGGAGGTGCACAAGGTCCCCAAACCTCATGGCCTCTATCTCTCCTGCTCAGCTTACTCCGGAAGAGGAGGAGAAGAGAAGGGTTCGCCGGGAAAGAAACAAACTGGCAGCAGCAAAGTGTAGGAACCGTCGGCGGGAACTGACCGACCGGCTCCAGGCGGTGAGGATCGTCCCTGGGGGGGTGGGAGGGGGCGGTGAGGATACACTGAAGGGGGGGCTCTCCCCCTCCCCCCCCCGCCATCCTCCCTCCTCGCCACCTGTGCCCTTGTCCTGGGCCGACAGCCAGAGGTTCCTTGTAAGGAATTAGGTGCAGGTGTGGCCAGACAGGGTAACCCCAGGCATACACGCAGACCCCCACAAGCTCCTGCCGGTGCCTGCCCCGGTTGCTGACCTTTAACAGAGGTCCCGCCCTTTCTCCCTTTGCGGCTGGGGCCAGCGTTAGCCCATTTTTGCCTCGGTGTCTCCATCTCTTCAGCCCCCTCCTGGAATCTCCCGGGATCCTTCCCGCTTTTATGTTCTGGAGAGTCCGTGAAACAAAATGCTCCTAATCCTACATCCGTTTCTTACCGCCTGCACCCAAAGTTCTCAGATGCTGGGCAGGCGGCATCTGCCCCCCCCCCCCCACTCCCTGTTTACAACTTACCTGGGTCCGGGAGGTGGGGGAATCCTCTCCTTGCCTTCCTTACTTGGTCACCTCCCTGGGAGGCAGAGGGGGAGGGGTACCAGAGGGGAACAGGTGGCATTCAAAACACCGATCATTCATTCATTCAACCAACCTCTGAGTGCCTCTCCCAAAACCAGAGCCCTCCATATACATCTGGCCCCTTCTCAACTATCCACTGAACACATGGGGAAACTGAGGCTCCTGGGAGGCAAGACCCATGCCCCAAATCCATAGCACACCAGGACTCCATGTCCGGAGAGGGGGGGTGCTGGTGGTGGCCGGGGGGGGGGCGGGGGTGTCTTTCCTCTCAATCAGGAGCTGCCTTTCAGCCCCGGGGCCTCTGCAGCAAGTCCAGGCGACACGGTTCCGACCCAACCTTCTCTAGTCGTTCATGGGCCTTTTTTTCCTCCTTCTTCCCTCCCCTCCACGCCGCCGGGGGACCTCAGGAGACAGATCAGCTGGAGGAAGAAAAGGCAGAGCTGGAGTCGGAGATCGCCGAGCTCCAGAAGGAGAAGGAACGTCTGGAGTTTGTGCTGGTGGCCCACAAACCGGGCTGCAAGATCCCCTACGAAGAGGGGCCGGGGCCGGGCCCGCTGGCGGAGGTGAGAGATTTGCCGGGGTCAGCATCCGCTAAGGAAGATGGTTTCAGCTGGCTGCTGCCGCCCCCACCACCACCGCCCCTGCCCTTCCAGACCGGCCAAGACGCATCCCCCAACCTGACAGCTTCTCTCTTTACACACAGTGAAGTTCAAGTCCTCGGTGACCCCTTCCCCGTTGTTAACCCTTCGTACACTTCCTCGTTTGTCCTCACCTGCCCGGACGTCTCCGCGTTCACCGGCGCCCAACGCCCCAGCGGCAGTGACCAGCCTTCCGACCCCCTGAACTCGCCCTCCCTTCTTGCTCTGTGAACTCTTTAGACACAAACCAAACACACACACAAGGGAGAGAGATTTGGAAGAGGAGGAGGAAGAGAGAGAGAGGGGAAGAGACAAAGCGGGCGTGTGGCCTTCCTGCCTCTCGTGTCTGACTCCCTGCGACCACTGTCATCGGACAGGAGGACCTCCTTGTGTTTTGTGCCGCCTCTTGTTTCTATGGCCCGGCGAGGCCACAAAGCTGGTGACTTTGGGGGCAGGGGGTGGGGAGGGAATGGACACCCCCCAGCTGCCTGTTGGCCCTTTCACCTCATCCCAACCTCTGGGGAGGGGTGGGTGGGTGGCGGCGCCTCGCTTTGGGCAGAGGGAAAGGGGTGCTGGTAGTGGGCGGGAGGGGGGGGCGGGGGGGTGGAATCTACTGGAATCTTCTCCAGAGAGGCCCAACAAGGAAATGCCACAGACCGCCCCCCTCCCCCACAATGTCTCCCACGCCCACCCTTCAGGGGGTGACCAGGCTGGTTCTCCCTGCTCCCCTGACCTTAGCTTATTTATCCAACATTTCCACATGGTTAGATCCTCCTCTGAATTGAGCCTCCCTTTAAGGGAAGTTGATGCCTCCTATGATGCCCTCCTACCCAGACTTAGTCTGAAATGTGAACCTTCTTCCCTGATTGTCCAGCCGCTCCCTTCCAGCAAAAGTGGCTCTGATCTGAATTCCTGGCCTCTTAAGGATCTCCCCCCATTCAGCCCCCAGCCGTCCTCTCGGATTACAGTGTTACCCCAAGCCTCCCAGCCTGGCTCAGCCTTCCCTCCTGGCCTTCCTTGCTGGGCCTCTCTGATTCAGGCGGCAGGGGGCGCTGTGATGCCCGTCCTGGAGCGCTTTATACTGTGAAATGAGTTGGCGGGATTGTGGGGGGGGGAGCCCGGTGGGACAGAACCCTTCCGGGGGGGATTGTGCCCCCCACGCCTCAAAGCCTTTCCTTGGTCTCCCCTCCCCGCCCCAGCTGCCTCCCTCCTCCCCCACCAGTGAGTTAGACTCAAGGGGTGACAGAATTCGAGAGTGGGGGTGACAGCCACCCATCCGCGTGGCATCTGTCCTCAGGACCCCCAGCCCCAAGCCCTGGCCTTTTTATTTAAGGCCTGACCTCCTACCCCGGCCTAGGACGCCAACTTCTCCTTCCCCTCGGCACCCCCTACATCCTTTCTAGAAAGGGAGCCGTGGGAGTTTGCCAGGGGGCCCAGTGTTTTTCCGGAGAAGATTTGAAGGCCGAGGCTTTGGCCCCTCAACCCCCCAATATTTTCGGACTGGCAAACTCGAAGGGGCTGGACTCCCGCGGTCCCAGCTTCCTTTCCCCAGCCCGCAGCCCCGATCCTTGGTTTTGCCCCCCCCCCCCGCCCCAATCCCCTTCCCTTGTGCTTCACCTCGCGAGGATTTCATCGTGAGGCAAATTGATATTTTTTAACTTCGGGAGGGCCACGCCGCCTTCTGTGCTGCATGGAAAACATTCCACGTGCCCCGTCCCGCGCCCGCCTCCCCCGCCCCATGGCTATTTATCCCTTTCCTGGTTTCCGAAAAGGCACTTATATCTATTATGTATAAATAAATATATTATATATGAGTGTGTGTGTGTGTGTGTGTGTGTGTGTGTGCGCGTGTGCGCGCGTGTGAGCGTGTGAGCGCTTCTACAACCTCGGCCTAGGTCGCGTTGGGCCCCAAAGCAGTGCGCCGTTTGAATCGGAAGACCGCTGCTTCTGGAAACTTAGGAGTCGGCCCCTTTCAGGCTGTCTCTAATGATCGTCTCGGCCCCTCTGGTTGTTTCTGGCAGTCTGTGGCTGTTGTCCCTTTCTCGAGGGTCTCCTCCACTCCAGTCTTTTCTCTGCCTGTGTTTTTTTCACCTGGTCGTTTCCATCTGTCTCTTTTCTGACCGTCCCCGATCGGCCAGCTGTCTCCTGACTCTGGGTTTTGTCGGGGACATGAGATTTTCTTTTTGGTGAGTGAGCCTGAGGGATCATAGACTTTGACAATCTGTATCCTTAAGGATTCTGAGTGTGAGTGCAAGACTGTGAGCAGGGCCTGGCCCCTGCCTGCGACAACTTACTGAATCCCCAGCCCCCCAACCCCCTGCTGTATTTGTGATTCTCTTTTTGTATTTTGCACCTGACCCTGGGGGGGTGCTGGGGGCTGGCTGGCACTGGGCCACTACCCTCCCCCCCATGGTTCTGCACTGTCGCCAATAAAAAGCTCTTAAAAATGCATCTGCCAAGCTTCAGGGTCTGTTTGCTCCCGGTACCCATCACCTGCCTTCCTTTGGCGGGAGGGGGTGAGGTTAGATTGAGATTGCAGACGAGGTTTATCCTTACGAATCAGTCTACGGCAGGACAACAGGACAAGGGAGGATAGACAGCCAGAGGGCTTCCCACAGGGCACGCCTCCTCTTGGAGAGGATGAGGCAGAATAGTAGGCGTGAGATACTGACATGCCCAAGGATGTTTCAGAGGCTTCCTGGCAAACGAGGAACTTAGGCAGAGCCCTATATGCTCGGAGTGACCTTAGCGAAGGTCGAATAGGTAGAGAAGCTCGAAACATCCATCCCAAATTACTGAAGATCACCTAAATATAGTATCGGGGGTCCTCAGGGTTATAGGAACCACACATTCATGGCTCCCTTTCCACTGAAGACGAATTTCCTTTTACGCATCACATGATTTTTTCGTTTTTGAACGTGCAGGGGCCCACCTCAAATTGAACCCAAAATAGAGCCATCCCCAGTGCAAAATTCAAGCCCTCTCTTATTTGCCAGCAGCAAGTACTCTGGGAATTAAGCGAGGGGCCAGAGGTCCTTCAGATGCCTTCGTAAAGGAGTAAGCAGAAGTTGTCGTGATGGAATCCCTAAATTTATTAATCAATTTGAAACATTTGCCAAGTACCTACTGTGTGCCCAGCCCGGTGCCGGGAGGGCCGGGGACACTGCTGGGGCTGAGACAGCGCCAGGCTCTCCCCTCCTAAGGTTCCCAGACCTCTCGGGGATGATCCAAAGCGCACAGGGTTGGGGGAAACCATGGGGCGCGGAACCTGATCTGGGAGTCAGGAAAGACTTCCGTGAGGAGGACAGCTGAGCTGAGTCCTGGAGGCTGAACAGAGGACATAGTAGGGGATAGAAAAAGACGCAGTGTGCACACAGGACAGTGCGGACAGGGCTTGATACGTTGAGGGAGGTAGAGGTTCACAGTGGCTGGAGGAAAAAGTGTAGAGAAGCAAGCCACTTAGCGAAGACCCGATTCTGCAGTCTTAAATTCCAGACTAAGAATTTAGATCTTCTCCTGAAGCCACCGGGGGGGTGGTGGGGGGTGGTGGTGGTGTGGGGGGGTGAGTCATGGCAGGTTTTGAGCACAAGAAGGGTAGGGGCGGGTTTGTGCTTTAGGAAGACCTCTTTCTTTCTTTCTTTCTTTTTCTTCTTTCTTTTGTTTCTTTCTTTCCTGTCTTTTTCTTTCTTTCTTTTCTTTCTTTTTCTTTCTTTCTTTTTCTTTCTTCTTTCTTTCTCTTTCTTTCTTTCCTTTCTCTTTCTTTCTTTCTTTCTTTCTTTCTTTCTTCTTTCCTCCTTCCTTTCTTTCTTTCCTTTTCAAAAAATTTTCAATGTTTATTTACTATTGAGAGAGAGAGACACACACACACACACACACACACACACAGAGCTGGCAAAGACAGAGAGGGAGACACAGAATCCAAAGCAGACTCCAGGCTCTGAGCTGTCAGCAGGGAGCCCGACATGGGGCTCTGGCTCACAGACCATGAGATCATGACCCGAGCCAAAGTCAAGAGCCAGACAATCCACTGAACCATCCAGGTGCCCCATTCCTTGCTTGCTTGATTTTTTTCTTTTCTTTTCTTTTTTAAAAAATATTTATTTACTTAAATAATCTCTACACCCAATCTGGGGCTGGAACTCAAGACCCCAAGATCAGGGGTCATATGCTCTTCTGACTGAGCCACCTAGGAGTCCTGTAGGAAGACTGCTCTAACCACCAAGCTGAGGGTAGTTGGCAAAGGGGCAAGACGGGGCAGGAGACCCGGGCTAGGCGGGGACACCCGTGTGTGCTGCTGGGGAAGCCTGGAACAGGGGCAGGGCTACGAGATAGGAGGAAAGGACGGAAAAGACATTAGGAGGCAGAATAGACAGGACATGGTGAAAAGCTAGCTTGAGAAAGACAGAACAGGGCAGTGGTGACTAGCATGGGCCAGCGGTCTGAGAGGCCCGGGGCTGGAGGCCTACCAAAGCTGGGTGACCTTGGACAAGAGACTTCATCTCTCTAGACCTCAGTTTTCTCGGCAGCAGAATGGGGCTATGAGGAGTCAGTGAGCTCATGCATGCCAACACCGAGTGCAGAGTGAAGGTGCAAATATCACCATCCTCACTGCATTATTGGGGCCACCTTGATCCCTGCCCTGGGATATCTCCGCCTTCTCTTAGCTAATCCTTGCTCATCCTTCAGGGATCTGCCCAAATGTCACCCTGACGCCTCCCTCACCCGAACCCAGGTCTCCTTCCTAGATGGCCTCTAAGTTCATTACTTGCCTTCTCAGTAGTTGACATCCTTGTAGCTGTTAATTAAATGTGTAATTAATGATCGCTTAATGTTTCTCTCCTTCACTGGACTGGGAGCACCAGAGCCGGGACTGCCATCAGCTCTGTGTCGCCAGCACTGCCCAGTGCAGGACCTGACACCCAGCAAATACTTGTCAAATGAATGAATGAATGAATGAGTATTTAACCGATTAATAAATACATGTGTGAGCAAATGACTGATTGAGGAATAAGCAGGTGATAAGGGAGGGAGCCAGCAAAAATGTAACCGTAGGAAGAGACCCGCGTGCTGAAAGTTAAAACTGTGAGGCAGAGGGTTGCAGTGACATTTTAGGCACCGGGTAGAGGGATGTTCTCTTGATAGCCCATTCTAGTATCCAGTTTGAAGGGAGAAAAATGTAAGTTGTTGCCGCCCGAAAGGTGGAATTGAACCACTCTGTCGCTAGACAGCTACAGGTTTGAAGCCTGCACCCCAGACCACTGAGGATCATCCGGGCAAGACACACACCCCTCCACACAGCTATATAAAACCCAAGAATCCGTATCTTTTTAGACTTATGGTCACATACTTTAGGCTGGTGTGAGATTGATTCTGGTATCTATAAATTCTCCCCGGCTAGGGCACATATCCTTCCAGAATGTTACCTTTCTTTTACATGGCACGAATCATCCTCCCTTTAAACCATCTTCATTTGCATAGCGCCGCGCATTCTGGGAAGCGGTGTTCGAGGACGCGGCCCACTTACCTCTAGGTGTTAAAGGGCCAGAAGCCCCTTTTTCCAAGTGAGAAGGGTTTTTTTGTTCTTGTTTTTGGTTTTGTTTTTAAGAGGAGAAACTCATAATTCGGCTTTCAGAAGACTCTTCCCCGAAAAAATCCGAATTCGAGTGAACGAATGCCAGCTAGAGTTTGACTTAGCCCAGCCCCAGAGACTCCGGCAAGGCGGTTATAGAGCTGGTGCGACACCTGCTGTTCCTTTGAGGAATTTCAACCACCTACGGAGCCCTGTTCGTTCAGATATTTATTGAGCGCCTACTAAGCCCCAGGCACCGTCCTAGACAGCGTAATGACAGCGATTCTGTCCCCATTGAGCTTAGCCACTGGAGATCATCAATTTCTGCAACTATATTTTTATGGCCAAGGAAACCCAGGCTTAGAAACGTATGGTATCGGACCCTAGTTCACACAGCCTATCCCCCAGGGGAATCCCAATGGCTAAGACCAAAATCGCGACCTTTTATAATCTAAGTCAGTGATCCTTTGACAACACTGTCGTTCCGGACCATATGAAACCTACCTGGGGCTCAAGTTCCCACCATAGCCTTACAAATCCTTATATGCTCGTTCTGTTCACTCCTCTGACCCCATCTCCTACTCCTTTCTCCTCATTTACTTGGCTTTCTGGCTTCTAGATCTCCTGCTGCCCGCACCAGGCATACTTTTTTCCTCAGGGCCTTTGCGTTTGCTGATCCCCTTCCTGAATCTCCTTTCCTCCACACGTCCACGTGACTCACTGCCTCCCTTCATGCTGGCCTTCACTCAAATACCACCACTTGGTGAAGCTTTCTCTGACCGCTCGTTTAAAATAGCAAAGACTCTTCACTCTATCCCCTTACCCTGATGGACTTTTCTCCATCACTCCAATCACCACGTGCCCTGTTCTATGTCTGTTTGCTTATTGTCTGCCTCCCTCTAGAATAACGGTCCTATAAAACTATGGACTTTGTTTTGGTTTATTTCCATGTCCCTACTGCCTAAAGAGTGCTTGAGAACTCGGCAGATGTTTGGAGACAGGTAAATGTTTGTAGGATGAATGAAGGGTTATTATCATGATCCTTCTCTGGACCTCAGTTTCCCCAACTGGAAATCCGATTTCACTGGGGGAATCACAATGAGCAGATGGACATAAAAGTCTGGGAGGCACTCAATACAGGCTGTTTCAATCTCCAGCCTGTTGCCAGCTTCTAGTGCAGGGGTCAAGGATGGGCCTGTGGGCTTTAGCCATTCCTGGACTCGTAATTTCAACCAGTCCCTCTTACAAAGCGACACTGTCTTATGGAAAGTATGAATAGAAGCATCTTTAAGAAAAATTGCTTTTTTAAAACTATTGTTTTTGTTTATTTGTTTGGAGAGAGACAGAGAGCACGTGCGCACGCAACTGGGGATGGGGGTGGGGTCAGAGAGAGAGAGAATCCCAAGCAGGCTCCTCTCTATCAGCGCAAAGCCCCACATGGGGTTTGATCCCACAAATTGTGAGATCATGACCTTAGCAGAGATCATGATCTGAGCAGAGGTCAAGAGCCAGATGTTTAACCGACTGGGCCCCCCAGGTGCCCCGCTATTTTTTAATTTGGAAATTTAACACATTGACACTGCCTGGCAAATCTATATTCAAGAGAAGCCCCCTTAAGCCTTCTGTGTGTGTGTGTGTGTGTGCGTGTGTGTGTGTGTGTGTAGAGCTGCTGCTAGGCAACCGCTACACACGAAGACTGGGGCTGTAACTACTACTCCCGTAACATCATTATCTATCTCCTAAAATGTGACATGCGTCGCTAGAGGCAAATGAGATGATTTTGGGTGATGCACGAACAAACAGTTTAAATGTTAATAGTTTTGTGTTTATTTTTACTGCTATCTTCTATTTCTGGCAAGTGATCCTGACTTCCTTGGTGGTGAAGTACATTTCTTTTTTAAAAGACATTTGTTTTATTTTTAATTAACCAATTTGAAGGAAAATATTCGATGAAAAATAGAACGGGTGAGAGAAAGATCATGAAGGTCGTGAGGGGATGATCGAGGTTTGGAAACAATGTCACAGCTAACAAGCAGCTTGTGTTTACTGGGTATTTATTATATGCCAGGCCCTGTACCAAGAGCTTTGCATGTAGGCACGGTTATGGTGACAGTTTTTCATCTGAGGAAACTGAGGCTCCAAGAGATGAAGTCACTTGCTCAAGGTCACAGAGCCAAGAGGTAGTGAAGCCTGGATTCAAATCCAGGTCTGTGGGTTGTTAGAGGGTCCAGTCTCCTGCCTCCTTCTCCCTCGGTTTTGGAACCCGAGGCCCAGGCAGGCCATGGGGCTTTTACCTGGTCCCAAGGCAAGTGGAATAGAGAAGTTGGAGGAGAGACATTTGAGAGTGACAAGACATGGCTTCCTGACTTACTAGATGTTGGGGGCCAGGAACTAGGAATCCAGGACCATACCTAGGTCTCTAGCCTGGTGACAAAGTGGCAGAGGGGCCATCCCTGAGCTGGACATCAGGTAGGACAAGGGAAAGGTTTGGATATGTTTGTGGAGGGAGTTGTTCCAGAAGGCAGCTGGGCACGGGTCTGGGACTCAGGTGAGACTCGCTGCCCCGCAGGCAGAGTGTGGGGATCGACTAGTGATGTCTGCCTTGAGCAGAGACAGGGAAAGTGGCTGTCAAAGGCTTGGCTAGCCCTGGGACCGAGGGTCTCTCAGCATCATCCCCTCAATCATTTCAGAATATAAACAGATTATGAGGGAGCGTCTTCTGGAGAGATGGGAAGATTCCTCCTTGGATATCACTTAGGTGCTTTTCAGTGCAGGAAGGTGAAAGCTGGAGGAGGCTGGAAGCACAGGAGGCCTTGGGTTTTCCACAGGAGTCTTTATTACAGTGTAAATCCAAGCTCAGGCCTCCCCTGGGCCCCATGCAAAGCCCTGGCTTTGGGGCTAGTGGCGTCCAGGAGACACCAATCTCTGACGGCGCCTCCAGCGGCGGGGTCGCGGAAGTGCAGGGCGGGCGCCCTATCTAGGCAACTACAACTCCCAGCAGGCGCCGCGGCCAAGGTGCCTCGCCTTTCCTGGACTCCTAGAGCAGAGCCTCTTGGGAAATGTAGTCCTGGCCGCTCAGGCAATTTGCACAAACTCCCTGGTGCGAGTGATCCAGACACCCGCCGGGAAATGGCTCGGGCGGAGGCGGCGGGAGGGTGGGGATGGAAGGGAGATGGAGTTGGGCAGAGGGCTGCGGGGGATGGGGGCAGGCGTCCCGAGGGCAGAGACACCCCTTTCATTCGGCTTTGGCTTTGGATCCAGAGACTGCGGCTGCTGCCGAGGCAAGGGCTCCGGACCCTGGGATCTTAGCTCGGATCCTGAGGGAGAAGCAGGCGGAGTCACAGGTTGGAGCAAGAGACCGATAGGAATCTGAGAACTAAGGGGAAATCGGGACGGGGGAGCTAGCTGTGGGCCCAAAGCCAGCCCCTACCCTTCACCTAATGGCCTGCATGGGGATTGTCTGTCTCCCTTTGAGGAGGGGGCACTGGCCCCAAGAGATTTAGGAACAGGTAATATCTGGGGGAAAAAAATTCCTAAGCTTCCCCCTCCCCCAGCCCATCCGTCTCCATTCCGTGCCCTTACTTAGCTTTGATGTGGCTCAACTGATTGGTCACCAATCCCACATACTGGTCCATCTGGGCCTGGGGAGACCAAGAAGGAGAGATTGGAGGGGTTCTTCTCCTCAGTTCATTCAGGAGGCTGCCTCCTCCCCCACCTCCACTTGAGAAATTGGGGAAGGTGGTCCACTACTCAACTCGAAACCTAGCACCATACCCTCGGAAGTCAGAAGTTCGAGCCGACGCGTCCGTCAGTTGGGCCAAGCTCTGCGTGGGGAATGATGTCAGGTAGACAAGAATTTGCCAGTAAGTCTGCTTCCTGGGCATGACTATGAATCTCTGAGTGAGTCCTACGTGAGTGCGTCTGTGTGTGAGTCGGGTGAGAGTAGAGCGAACTAACGTTAGCTGCCAAGTTCCTGCGTGGATTGACTTAAGTGCTGGTTCAATTCGCAGTGTTACTGACTTTCGGAGTCTTGATGATGCCGGCATGGGAGGGACTTAGGACTATGTCTGGCAGACACGTGTATCACGTGGTCGTCAGTCCATCTGCCTGTCTCCGGATAGGATATATGTCGGTTGGCCTCTGGTTCTGTCAGTGTTCCGGACAACAGTCCTCCGACCGGATACTGACCTCGAGGTCAGTCCCTGGCAGTTTCAGGGTGAAAACATCAGTTAGGCCACCTGCCTTGGGGTGCGGCATGTCAGTCACACCCTGACTCTTTCGGGGCAGAAACACCAATTGGTCCTCCTGTCTCTGACGGGGACATCCGTCCACAGGCCCCTGGCTGTGGCAGAGGGCGTGGGGGTCCTCAGACCACCCATATTTGGCTGGGACACTGCCGACCGAGGTCCTGTCACACTCACCTGGTGTTGCCGGTACAGGAAGGGGACAGTGAATAAACCGATCACTCCTGTGGGCACAGAAATGGAGGTCAGCGTTCTCCTAAGACATTAACAGTTCCATCTAGAACCCTGCCCCCCCACCAAACCCCAATGACCCACTTCCCCACCTGCTCCCCACAGCCTTCCCGGCTCACCCAGAATCAGAAGAGTCAAACCATTGAAGACGGCACCCACGAAGGTCAAGATGTAGAAGAGAAGGGCCAGCTGGGGGGGAGGGTCAGGTCAGGGTCAGCAGAGCCTAGGGGCACTCCCCAGGTTGCGAACTTACCCAGCAACGGCCCTCCTACCCCCCAAGGGCAGCAAGGCGAATGGTGGGAACCCAGGAGGGGGTAGGAGGGAGTGTAGGTTTCGAGGCACCTTGAGGGAGTCCACAATGTCCTCTACCAGGAAGAAATGCCGCAGCTGGATGGCCAAAGAGACCACTCGGGAGGCAATCTGCTGGGACAGACGTTCCATCTGCTCCCGAGTCAGGGTCAAGTCCACATCCAGATAGGCCCTGAGAGGACAAAGGGGTGAAAGGCAACTCAGTGTGCGGAGCAGCCCAGGCTGAGGGTTGTGGCCGGGACAAGGGCAAGAAATAGGGGTTGAGGAGAAGGCTAGGGCTTTTAGCCCCAGAGAGGGCTAGGGTCAAGGTCAGGGTCAGGAGATGGGATGGAGGATTCAGGGTAAGAGGTTAGGATCGGAGGTTAGGGCTGGAAGTCAGGGTCAGAATGAGGCTGGAGTCAGAAACACGAATAGGATGGGTCACGAGCAGCGCCTGATTTGAGGTCGAAGGTCAGCCCGGCCAACACTGGGGTTCAGACCGAGGTCGAGGTTAAGGGCCGGGGGTTCTCACTGGAAGGGGTTGGCACCGTCGCCCCGGTGCACGGCCTGCAGCACTTTTCGGTAAACCCTGAGAGAGATGGTGCCACAGAGCAGCAACAGGGCCACGTGGGCGGTCACGGACACGATGCTAAAGTGCAGGAGGCAGAGGAGGGAGACCATGAGGCCTGTGAAGACCACGCCTGACGTCCTTGTGTCCTTCCAGTACAGCAGGTCCGCCACTGTGGAGGGAGAGGGGGCGATCAGGCTGGGCTTTGGACCTGGCCTGGCTGATCTCTTGACCTCCCCCTTCCCAACTCGGGGCTGAACCACGACGTCTCGACGCCTCTGGCCTGAGCCTGAACTCAATTTCCCAATTTCCCGTTGTCTTCTTTGATTCGGAGCTGCTTCCCCTCGTCTCCTGGAAAACCCAAGGTAGCCAGGTAGCAAGTCCCCTCAGTCTCCGTCCCTCCCATATGTTATGGGTGGATACAATTTTTAGTCATTATTTATGGAAAATGGAATCATATATATACTTCTTTTGGGTTTTGGTTTTGCTTTTTAGTTAGAGAGAACGCGTGCGAGTGCGGGCGAGGGGCAGAGGGAGGAAGAGGGAGAGAGAATTCCAAGCGGGCACCACGCTCAGCACGGATCCCGACCTGAGGCTGGATTCCCACAACCCTGGGATCATGACCTGAGTGGGAATCAAGTCGGACACTCAAACAACTGAGCCACCCAGGTGCCCCCTATATATACTTTTCTGTATTACGCACATCCCATTCTCTCCCCCTGCCCTAGAATTCCCTCCTAGTCAGTTGGAATAGCTCTTAATTCATTCTCTCTCTCTCTCTCTCTCTCTCTCTCTCTCTCTCTCTCTCTCTTTTAAGTTTGTTTATATACTTTGAGAGAGAGAGAGTGCAAGAGGGGTAGGGGCAGAGACAGAGGGGAGAGAGAATCCCAAGCAGGCTCTGCACGGTCAGCACAGAGCCCTCTGCGGGGCTCGAACTCACAAACCATGAGATCATGACCTGAGTTGAGATCAAGAGTCTGTTGCTGACCTGGCTGAGCCACCCAGGTGCCCCTTAGTTCATTCTTTTTAAGGGCCCCATGAGATTCTGTAGTGTGGCTGCACAATCCTACATTTCATTCAACCGTGTATTATTGCTGGGTCATTCACTTAGTTTCTTAACCCTCACTCCTCCACCGCGGTGCACGCACCAGCCTTCTACAGATGTTCTTACGTTCTGCAGGGAGGTTCTGTTTCTGAGACAGAATCCCAGAGGTGACATGGCCGGATGGACTGGTTATGGATTTTTGAACGCCGTAAATATTATCAGATCGCTTACGAGCAAAACTGTTAACAGTTTGCATTTCCACGAGCAACTTTCAGAGTGATCGTTTTGCAGCATCCCGCCCAGCAATGGTTGTTCTTTTGATGGTTTTTGCCAGTCTGACAAGTATAAAGTGATAGCTGCTTGAGACTCCCATCAACACCCTTCTCTAAGTCCTAAATGCATTAATAACAACATCCTCCTTAAATATATATATATATATATATATATATATATATATATATATATATAACACAACATCCTCCTTTCTAAGCCCTAACTCAAATTTCTGCCTCCTTTCTGAGATGCTAAGCTCACCTCACAAGCCCAACCTGAGCCCTGACCAATGACTTCCAGACTCCAACGTTTTATTGATTTATTTTTAAATGGGCTCTATGCCAGACGTGGGGTTTGAACTCATGACCCTGAGATCAAGAGCGGAGATCGAGAGTTGCATTCTCTACCGACTGAGCCAGCCAGGCGCCCCTCCAACGTTTCACTGTGCCCATCCAAACGTTTAACAGCCCTCCCAATAATATGATCCCATCTGAGCCTTGAACCCTTCCAGACCCCCTCCACCCTCACTCTGATGGAACTCTGACCCGTCTTGACTGGTGCCCCTCAGAGTCTGACTCTCTTCACTTCTGTATCTTCCTTATAGATAGTCTCCCATCCACCTCTAACTAGGGCAGGCCTCCCCCCACCTGCAATGCCCGGCCCTCCCCTGCAGGCTCCCCAAGGCCTGTGCCAGTGGGTGGAGGAGGGGCCGGGTCGCCTGAGGCGGGGGCTAAGTTTAGGCACGCTGGGGGGAGGGGGCCTGGCCCACAGCTGTGCTGGCCTGTCCAGCTCCTGAGTGACAGCACCGCCTGGGCCTGAGGCTGGGGGAGGGGGCCTCCCTGCTCTTGGGCCCCAAAGCCTCTGCCCCGGGGAGAGAGGACCCCACGCTCCCTCCACGTCCTCTCTAGACACCCCTGCAGCCCCCCAGCCCCAGCCTGCAGCGCTGGGGAATCCGGGACCAGTAGGAAACATACCGGCAGATTTGAGGGACATAAGAGAGAATCTGGACCCATTTACACAGTCCCCCAACCCCAGTCCCCCCAGCCCGCTCCGAAAGCCCACCTTTACTCCCCATCTCCGTTCCGAGTGAGTGAGAGGCTGCGGACACCGCTACTTCTCAGGGATTTTGCCCACTTCGGTGGAACCCGGAGGAAGGGAATAGGGGGCGGGGCCCCTTTGGACCCAGCCAATGGCTCTCCACAGGGGTGGGGACAGTTCCAAAAAGGGGTGGCTCTTTTGGTAAACACCCGAAAGCAGGGATGTCTATCCACCAACCCATGGCGTTTATGGAAGCTAAGCGTATTTTAGAGAAAGGTGGGGTCTACACTGGCCAGTGGATACGGTGAGGCAAGAGGAGAGTTTTTAAAAGGCGTAGAGTTTACTTATAAATGCCCCACGGCCACATCCAGAAGGCAGCTTTCCCCCTCCCCCGCCCCCCCCCCCAGGGGATCTGTCCTGTCCAAAGTCAGCCTCTAGGAGGAGCACTCCAAAAGAGGTATTATTATTATTATTATTATTATTATTATTATTATTTTTAGCAATCAGCCAATCCTAAGGCTCAAAGCAGGGCTAACTTCTCAAGTGGGAGGGCGAACTATATAAAGAGCCAATGGCAATCTTAGATAACGGGAAAAAAAAATTTTTTTTAAAGGATGGAGTTTATACCTAGCCAACATCCACACCTCCTCGTCTCCGCCTCCTCACTTCCTTCGCAAGGTTGGTCCCTTTAAGTTCCATTTCTCCCACCCTCTCTGGGATTCGAAAGAGAACCTTTACTTTACCTAGAAGGAGTGGTTCCAATGTGAATTCTGATTGGTCCGTGCTATCCAGGCACTGCCCCGTGATTGGCTCCCGCTCCAGAGGCCCCCACGGCTCTTCCTCTTTCTGGGCCAGCGAGGGCTCATCAGGCCAAGAGTTCGAATCCCGGGGTTGGGAGGGGGACGGGGTACCCGCCTGGGGAGTTCCAGAGCCAGGGCTGGGCTGCGGAGTCAAGACTGCCGGAGGCGGAGACTGAGGGACCCCGTGTTGCAGGTCCAGTTCTGGCAGTTAGAGAGAGAAGGCTGTGTGAGCTTTCGCCTTGGAGGTGCCCTGAGGAGAGACCACCCACCCCTGGTGGCTTCGATCCCAGAGCCTCGGACATCTCACCTTTCCCAGCCTCTCCAACCTCCGATCCGTCAGGCTCCTCGTCCTCCAGCGGAGAGGAGCTACTGGTGGCAGAATCTTCCCCGGACCCTGCTCCCCGGGCCGCCCAGTCCAGCCGGTGGAGCTGGAGCCCTAGATCCTCCAGGGGGCGTTCTACCGGAGGGGCAGTGTCGGGGTCACCGCGGCGCCCAGGCTCCGGGGATTGGCTCAGGCTGGGGATGCTCTCCAAGCTGTCGCCCAGGCCAGGCTGAGGGGGTGGGTCTCGCGGTTCTGAGACTGAGCGGCCCTGGGGCCGGGGGCGGCGGGCAGCTGAATCCCGGCGCGCCCCAGAGCCCACCACACCGTCGAAGGCGATGTAGGAGAAGGTCAGCTCCCTGGGGGTGCCCCAGTCCTGCGACGTGGTCTCTTCCTCGTCGTCCTCTGAGAATTCTCGGGCCGTGTGAAGCTCCCGAAAATCCGAGTCGTCGTTCGCTCCTGCAGTCAGCAAAGGGGGACGTAAGCTGCACGAAGCAGGGCCCTGACCCACTCTCCCCAACCCTCCCCCCCCAACTGTGAGCCCCTTCAAGTCCCGCTCTCACGTCCTCCCCCTCCACTTACCTTCTGTGGAGTCAGGGGTAGAAGAGGCTGTAGACGGAGCTTCTTCTGCGAGAGGGAAAGAATCGAAGATTCTTAGAAGCTTAGCCTGTCGAAATCACAGAAGTGTGCCAGTCCTGGAAACTTGGACGGTCCGAGTTAAGGGATCTTAGAATATTTGAATCACAGGACCTTTAGAACATTCTGCATACAGACTGTAAAACTTTACTATACTGCTATCAGGAGCTCAGCCTTCAAATATCCGGGAGTCTTAATCTTAGAATCTTCAAATTAGGACTTTTAGGAAGTTTCAGTTAGTTCATTCTTTCAACAACCATTTATTGAGCACCTGCTATCTACCAGGCACTGTTTTAGACTGAGAATACAAATGTGAACAAAACAGACAAAATCCCTGCCCTCGTATAACACTCCATGGGGGAGATAGACAATACAGGATTAAATATATGATGTTGGGTGCTAAGTGTGTAGAGAAAAATAAAGCAGGGTGAGGGGAGAGAAATTGAGAGGGTGCTATTTCAGACAGGGTGGTCAAGAAGACCTTCTTCCTCTCTGTCCTCCTCCTCCTCCTCTTCTTCTTCCTCTTCTCCTTCTTCTTCTTCCTCCTCTTCCTCCTTTTCTCCTTTTCCTTCTCTTTCTTTTAGTGAGCTCTACGACCAAGGTAGGGTTCGAACTGATGGCCCCAAGATCAAGAGTTGCATGCTTCACCAACTGAGGCGGCCAAGCACTCCAGGAAGACTTCTTTGATAAGATGACATTTGAGCAGAGACGAATGAAGTGAGGAAGCCATACAGATGTCCAGGGAAGAGTCTTCCAGGCAGAGAAAAAAGCCCAGTGCAAAAGCCCTGAGGCAGGCACTACGTTGGGCATATTTGAGGAACAGGGAGGTGTGAAGGTATGCCTGGAACAGAGTGATTGGGTGGGAGACGAAGGCAGAGTGGTGGTCGTGGTGGGGATCACGTAGGGCCTTCCTTTGCAAGCCCAGGTAAGGACACGATCTTAGAATGTTGGGATGATACTCTAAAATGTTGCAATCACAAATTCTCAGAATTTTGGCATCTGAACTCCTAAGATATGCAAGTGGCTAGGTCTGAGAATGCTGAAATTCTCTGCTGTGGGAGCCACAGGGGTGTGAGACAGAGAATGTTAGACGAGGACTGTTAGAGATCTCAGTGGGGTCTCAGAGATCGTGGGGATCAGGTAAGGCAGTTTCAATTGTGGAACCTAGCCCCTCAGAGCTAGCCTTGGGCTTTGCCTACAGGAGATGCTTAATGCTGTTTGGAAACCGAAATCAGATACCCCCTGCTCCCCCCTCCCACCTCGTTTTGGCAGCTGGGGAGTCGGAGGCTGGGAATTAGAGGCTCAGAGTGAAATGGGTTACTACTAATCAGTGGTAAAGCCCACTAAGGACCCAGGAGTCCTGGCCCCAACCCAGGGATGGTTGTGTCCAACGGACGGGATATTGGACAATTTGGGCGAGGTCGGGGCAGCCTCTGAGTCTGGGCAGAAAACGGAGGTGGGATGCGAAGATGGATGATGTGGGGGCTAGATCCCTCTTCCCTATCTTGGTTCTACCCCTCCATTCAACTCCCCTCCCCGCCGCCTGCGGCCAGCACCAGGGCGAGGGGACAGCTCCCGGCGAGCGTCCTCATCTCTGGGTGGGGTCCGGCGCCATATCCCAGAGCCCGGCGCTCCCCCCCACCGCCAGCTATTTCAGTGCCCCCCACCTCCTCCTTGACTCACTCAGGTCCTCCGGGTCAGGTCGCCCCCGTCGCCGCTAGAATGCGGGGGGAGGGGAGAGCTTCCTTTGTCTCCTTCGCCTCCTCCCCCATCCCAATTCTCCCGCGGCCCGGCACCGAGGGGTTACTGGGGAGGAGCCCACCCGGGCCTGTGAGCCCCACACCCGGCCTGAGCCTCCCCCTACTCACTGCAGTGGGCGAAGACCGGCAGGACCTGCCCCATGGCCCTCCTCGGGCCTGCATCGGGACCCCCGCCCACTCCGGCCACGCCGCCCTGGGCCTGGGGCCTCGGGCGCTCATCTCCGCCGCGCCCACGACGCCGCCGCCATCCTCGCCGCCTCCTCCTCCCGGGCCGCTCCAGCAGCAGCCGCCGCCGCCGCCGCCCTCTGCTCCGCTCGGCGGGGGCGGGCGGGGCCGCGGCTGGGAAGGCACTGCAGCGCGGGGCCGGGGGCGGGGCCAGAGGACGAGAGGGGCGGGACCTGAGGAAGGGCGGGGTGGGGAGGCGGGTAAACACCGAGGGGGCCAGGGGAGGTGGGCGTGGCTTTCAACGAAAGGGGCGGGGCTAGAAGGTTATACCACCCGGCGGAAAAGGCGCGGAAGGCGGTCTGAAGGGCGGGGCCTAGATGGAAGAGGGGGCGGCCTCTAGCGGCAGAGAGGCGGAGCCTAGGATAGGGTAGTGAGAGGGGCTCAGGAGGGAAAATGATGAAGGAACCTAGAATGGGGGCGTGGATCTCAGAGTGGGTTGGGGCGGAGCCAGGGGAGGTTTTCAGGAGAGGGTATAAAGATTCTACCGCTCTGAGGTAGGGTCTGAGCTGAGATCCTAGGAGGGAGTGGGAAAGGGGGCAGGAGAAACTACTCAGAAAGTTTGAGAAAAGGGGAGGAGCTCAGATACGGGTGGAGCTTAAATTAATTTAGAATGATGCAGGTAGTTGGGCGGGGTCAAAGACCCAGGAGGTAGAGGTGTGGCCTAGAGAAAATACATAACAACATGCAGGGTTGGGGACGCGGCCCAGAAGGTAGGCGTAACCCACCGAGAGGAGGCCAGCTTTGGCTCACCACAAAGTAGCGGCTGAGCCTGTAGTTAAGAGGCGGAGCTAGAACGGAGAAGATTAGGATGTCTGAGGCTGTGTGCTTGAATGGATGGACAGGAACTGGAAAAGAAGCAACTGAAGTCCCGGGGCAAGACCCGGAAGTGGAGGCGTCGAACTAAAAAAGAAAGGATTTAAAGATTTTGAGGATGGGGGCGGGACCACGGAAGTGGGCGGAGCTTAGAGGGAGCAAGGTTGGGGACCCGAAACCCAAAGTAGAAAACACTGATTCTAGAATTCGTTTCCCTGCAACACTGTTTACTTCTATGACTCAGTTTCCTCTTCACTAAATCGGAGAGGATGCAAAATCGTGGTAGCACGTGGTAAGTGCTAATTTTTTAAATTATTTTTCGCGACCCAGATCCCAACCTTCGCTTTGAAGGTGCAGGAGAGAGGACACCCAGGAGTCCAATCCCTTCTAGTAACTCGAGTGCAGGTCAAGGACACAGGAAGGAGATTTAGGTGGTTTAAAATCTCACAGTGGAGGGGATTAATGGAGTGGTGGCGGGGCGGGGGGGGCCAAGGGGGGCGGGTGCAGGGTGGAGGCTTCCTGATCCCAGGGCTGAAGGATGGCGGCCTTTGCCCGCCTGCTGGAATGTCTCCTTTGGTCAGCTCGCAAAGAACAGGAGGCAGAAGAGGAGGAGGAGGAGGGACGGAGGACTCACGACGGGCCTCGGTCGCTCCTGGACGCGCCGCGATGCTTCCAGCGGCCACACGGGGGTGCGGCCGCGTCTTGGGGACTGCGCTTTGGGGCGAGCGCTGTGCAGGGCTGGCGCGCGCACATGGAGGACGCGCACTGCGCTTGGCTCGCTCTGCCCGGGCTACCCCCAGGCTGGGCTTTCTTCGCGGTCCTCGATGGCCACGGCGGGGCGCGAGCCGCCCTCTTCGGCGCGCGCCACCTGCCTGGCCACGTGTTTGAGGCGCTGGGCACCGCGCCCGACGAGCCCGAGGGAGTGCGCGGGGCGCTGCGTCGAGCCTTCCTGAACGCAGACGCACGCCTGCGTGCGCTCTGGCCTCGTGGCGAGCCGGGGGGCTCCACCGCCGTGGCGTTGCTCGTCTCCCCGCGTTTTCTGTACCTGGCGCACTGTGGTGACTCCCGAGCGATGCTGAGTCGCGCCGGCGCTGTGGCCTTCAGCACCGAGGACCATCGGCCTCTCCGGCCTCGGGAACGCGAGCGCATCCACAACGCGGGAGGCACCATCCGCCGCCGGCGCCTCGAAGGCTCTCTGGCGGTATCCCGGGCACTGGGCGACTTTGCTTACAAAGAGGCTCCGGGAAGGCCTCCTGAGCTGCAACTCGTTTCCGCGGAGCCTGAGGTGACCGCCCTGGCTCGCCAGGCCGAGGACGAGTTCATGCTATTGGCCTCTGACGGTGTGTGGGACGCGATGTCTGGCGCTGCCCTGGCGAGACTGGTGGCATCGCGCCTCTGCCTGGGCCTGGCCCCGGAACTTCTCTGCGCGCAGCTATTGGACACGTGTCTCTGCAAGGTCCTCGGGGCGGGGCTTGGAGTCATTGAGGGGAAGACGTTAAAGGATCTAAGGAGGAGGGAGTTTTAGAGGCTTCCTCAAGCAGAGTTTAGGACTCCACTAAAGGGAGTGGCCTGCCGGAGTGGGCAGGACCAAAATATGGAGAGGGTGGAGACTGAGGGCCGCCTTGAGTCAAGATGGGAGAGCAGTAACGCAGGATAGGTAAGTGGGAGGGACTTGAGAGAAAGGGCGTGGCCTTCTGGAATGGGACTGCCTAGGATTTAGGAGTTGGGTCCTGAAGTATGATTACTGCCAGGGGGAAGAGCAGCTAGACAGCAGAGTGGGAGGAGCTTCGGGGAAGGGGCGTGGTCCTCTGATGGGGATTGGCTAGGACAGTGAGAGGGCGTGGTCTAGGTGATTGGTCCTGGGGAGAGGACTTGGGTTAGACTGGCAGGTGGGCAAGATTTGAGAGAAATGTGTCCAACCAGATTGGGCAAGAGGGCACTAGAACGCTGAGATTGTCGGGAGGCTCCGCTTCCAAGGGCGTGGAGGCGTGCTGGGGCATTCGACCGTGTCCCACCAGGCTCTCTTTCCTCCACTTTCCCCAGGGCAGCTTGGACAACATGACCTGCGTCCTGGTCTGCTTCCCCGGGGCCCCCAGACCTTGTGAGGAGGCAATCAGGAAGGAGCTAGCGCTGGACGCAGCCCTGGGCCGCAGGGTCTCTGGTGAGCAGGCTCCAAAAGCATAGCGGGAGGGGTGGCCGGTAAGCAAGGACACTCCCATAATCCTTGCCTCCTTCTCAGAGCTGTATTCCTCGGCTCAGGAGCCCCCCAGCCTGAACACGGTTTTCAGGACTCTGGCCTCAGAAGACATCCCAGATTTACCTCCTGGGGGAGGGCTCTACTGCAAGTGAGTCGGGATGCGGTGAGGTGGAATGGGGGGATGGGGTACCAGAAGGAGGATCCCCACCTGAGGGTCTCTCTCTGCTCTCCAGGGTCGCTGTCATTGCTGAAGCTTATTCTCGGCTCTGCCAGGCCTCAGGAGGGCGCTGGCAGGTAAGGACCCTCTGTTCTTGAATGTTTCTCTTAGAAACATGTGACGCAGCTCTCCTACCTTTAGTGTTGGGGAAATTGAGGCCAGAGGAGACAAGGGACTTGGCTCATATGTTAATAAATTCTCACTCCTGGCCCTGAAGCAATGTGCTAGACACGATGAGGCAGGGCACGGGCGGGGCGGGGGTGGGGTGATGCAGAAGCAGAAAAGACTGCTCCTCCTCCCAACAAATGTGTCCCCTGCATTGCTCTGTAAAGCCCCATGCATCATCCCAAACACCACCCCCTTCATCCATAAGTAAGGCAGAAAAATTCGAGGAATGTTTATGACCAATCCCAAAGACTGGGTGTGCTGCAGAAACCACTGGGATGTCTCCGAGGATGGTCTGGGTCTCGGAGGAGAGAAGTGGTGAATTGGTCCCACGTAGCCTACAAGAATTTGGAGCTGTCCCAAGAGGTGGTGGGTGGAGCCACATAAACGAAGGCGGGGGTGGGGGTGGGGTGGGGTGGGAGTCACCACCTCAATGGGATGGAGGGAGCTGGGGCTCAAGCCTGCAGTCCTTTGCACGGCGGCGGAGAAGGCAGTTCGGGGAGAGGACTGTTGATAGTTTCCCAGCAGCAGAAGGATGTATTTGTCAGCATTGTTTGCGTTGTAATTGACAGAAGCCCAATTCCACCTGGGAATGCAAGACAGGGAACTTAATGGGTCAAGTAATTGAAGAGTTCGAGGCATGACTACATCCAGTTGTCAGATAACGTTATCAGGAACGATCTCTTAGTTTTATTTGCTCTGCGTGGACTTCCGCATGCGGTAGCAGAGAGTTGCAGCACTAGCCTCCTGGCCCAGGAGCCCAACATCCCCAGTGGAGGGAGTACCCCAGGTTCCCGGGAGCTGAGAACTCACTGGCCACACTGGACCACATGGCCAACAGGTCAGTGTGTCTCTGATTGGCCACGCTGGGGTCACATGCCCACCCCAAGCGCCACAGGCTGAGGTCCACTCCACTCAAACCTGATGGATTGAGAGATGGGGAATGGCAGTCCCTCAAAGGAAAACAAGATCACAGGGGAGCAGACACAGAGACCCAAGAAAAGGTTCCTATTGGCCATTTCCCACCTTTTGTGTTACAGAAGGGCCCAAATGGGGCCAGAAAACCCACTGGCACCCATTCAAACTCTTCCTTGGACTTGGAGGCCTGACAGCTGTTGCCCTCTGGGGATCCTCTGCCACTTGGGGCCTCAAGGTCACTAAGGAAGAAAACTCCCCTTCCCCAGCTACACAGATCGGCGGAAGGAAGACCAACCGATGGAGGAACCCCAGAATGTTTATTTCCCCTTCTCCTACTTCCCTCTCGCAGAAAGTCTCATGAGAGGGGAAATTCCACTCACCATCTGAAAACAAAAAACAAAAATCAAACCACCCCAAATCCAGTGTTTTTGAAGTATTTTCGGGCTGAATGGACCCTTAAGTGATCACACAGTTCAGGGTGCTTGGGTGGCTCAGTTGGTTAAGCGTCGGACTTTTGATCTCAGCTCAGGTCATGATCTTGCAGTTCATGGGATCCAGCCCTGTATCGGGCTCTATGTGGATAGCACAGAGCGTGCTCGGGATTCTCTCTCTCTCCCTCTCTCTCTCCCCTCTTCCCCTCCTCCACTTGCACACACTCTTCTGTCTCTCTAAAAAAAATAATAATAAGTGGGGCGCCCGGGTGGCTCAGTCGGTTGAGCGTCCGACTTCGGCTCAGGTCATGATCTCGTGGTCTGTGAGTTCGAGCCCCGCGTCGGGCTCTGTGCTGACAGTTCAGAGCCTGGATCTGCTTCGGATTCTGTGTCTTCCTCTCTCTCTGACCCTCCCCCGTTCATGCTCTGTCTCTCTCTGTCTCACAAATAAAAATAAACGTTTAAAAAATAAATAAATAAGTACACTTAAGAACAAAAAAGATCGCACAGTTCAATAACCTCTTCCTTTCCTATTTTTCATTTGTTTTAGGGGGAGATTGGGGAGAGTATTTATTATTAAATTTTAATTATACAACTCAAAATAAATTTCTCTTGTAGAAAACAACAACAACAACAACATTATCTGTCTTCTCATTTGGCAAATATGGATTGGGTACCTGCTGTGTGCAAGACCCGGTTCACAGCCATCACCCAGGCAGAACCACTGAGATTCCCACCCCTGACGGACCCACCAACTAGTGTGTGGGAAGACAGCGAACAAGAGAATTGATATATCATCTCAGACACTGATAAGTGTCCCGAGGAAAATAAAACAGGACAAGGTGATAAGATGTCTGCGGGAGGGGGGCTACTTTGGTTTTTAAATTTTTGAATGGGTCATACGTTCACTTGGTTCAAAATTCACAGGGTACAAAATGGTATACAATGAAAAGTCTTTCTCGGTCCCCTACCCTACGCCATAGACACTCAATTTTCCACCTGGGTTTTTAGACAGGGGGATCAGGGAAGATCTCTGAGAAGGGGGCAACTGAGCATGAGGAGAGACATGACAGAGAACAGGCCAGCCATGCAAATATCCCAGGGAACAGTGTTCCGAGACAGAAGGAGTAGCCAGGGCAAAAGCCTAGAGACAGGATGGAACCTGGCATTTTCAAGATGAGGCATGTTATTTGCTATTTGGACCTTTATAGAAAAGTTTGCAGGCGGCACACAGAAGCGCTACCTCTCCCATTTCACAGATGGGAAAGCTGAGACTCAGGAGGAGAAAAAATTTGCCCTAGGTCACGCAGAACGAGGGTTCCCATTCTGTTGGATCAATATGTGTTGAGCTGCTGTTCTGGGCCTGGCTGGATTGAGTGAGGCAGAAACTGATCAAGTCCACCCCTGCCCCCAAAGAATTCGCAGCTTAGGAGACACAGTGGGAAATAATTATAACCTAGATGGATCAGCGTTCAAGATCTCACAGAGCGGGGTAGAGAAGGGAAGATTACTCAGTTCTTCAGAGATGAAATCTGTCAGAGCATGGCCTCGAAGGATGAGGTGAAGGAGGTCAGCACAGCATCCAGGTAGAGAGGACCAGGCTAGCATAAAGGCTGGGAAAGACGATTCCCTCATCTAGTCGGCTGGGCCCCGAGAATCGTTGGTTTTACACTCATACCTTGCACCCAAACACCACTGCGGGCTCTGAGGGCTCAGGCCAGACGGCTATGGGCCAGATTTATTCCCTACCTCCAGGCCTCAGTTTACCCATTTGTAACCGTTGAACCGATGATTTCCCAGGCATCCTGCCCACGCCTAAGGCACCTCACCCCGGCCAGGTGGCGCTCTACGGGAGGGGCGTGACCGCTAGCGGCGTCACGTGGGGCGGGGCCTGCGGGACCTGCTGCGGAAGCCTGGGAGGGTGTCGGGGCTGAGCCCCAAGCCGGCGCGTGGGGGAGGGGGTTCCCAGAAGCTAGCACTAGGGTGGGTGCCCCTGCCTCCGCGCCCTCCGATTGCTGGGTGATCCCGCCATCCTCTGCGGGCGAAACTGAGTCACGGCGGGGCGTGCGTGGGGAGGGGGCCAGGGGCTTTATCCACACAGGAACCGGGAGTCCTATCCCCACCCAGGTCCAGCGCCGCACCCCCCCACCCCCACCCCGCTGCTGTGAGTCAGCGGCCGGCCGCGCCCCCTCGGCCCACTTCCTCCTCACCTTCCTGGGGCGGGCGGGGGGCGGTGAGAGGGATGGGGCCCTCCAGGCCCATCGCCCCCGTCTGTGCTGGGGAAAGGGTTCACCCCGCAGGAACCCTTCATAAATTGGCAGAGAAGGGAACTTTGGGAGTCTGAAGGTAGCCTTTAAGGGAGAAAATTTGAGAGAATCTAGGATTAACCAGATCGCTCCCCCCGCCCCCTCCATTAAGCAGAATGTGAAGAAATGGAGAAGTCGAAGGGGAGGGTGAGAAGAAATTGTGTCCCCATTAAGATCCTCCTAGGAATTTCCATCGTGGGAGAGAACGAGGGATCCAGGAAGGAACCCTTACCCTCCACCAAACTTGCCCCCGTAATTTGGGGGCGACCCTCCGCATGCATCCCCATGCAATAACGTTGGGGAAGAGGTAAACAGCGGAAGTCTAGGGTTCCGCGTTGCCCTTTTAAGCGCCCTTCACCCCCCCCCCCCACAAACTGCCTTGAGGTGTCCGCGGCCCCTTTAAGGCGCAGGGCATTGTGGGTGCGGGGAGTGGAATTTTGGAACGAAATGTAGCGAAGAGAAGTACAGTAGTAAGAGTAACATTGTACCCGCCGCCGGCCGAGGGGGCGCGCCGGGGACGGGACGCCGCACCCCCTTTCTGCCGCAGGGACCCCCGACCAAACCTCCAGAGGGAGGAGGCGCCTGAGGACCCGGCCCGGTCCCGTCCACGTTCCCCCCAGGAAGCCGGACTCTATGGGGCGGGACCCTGGGGGAGACTGAGCAGAACCTGGAGCCAGCCCCGAACCCCTGAACCTTGAGCCAGGGGCGCCCCGGGAGCACCCACCCTTGGGTGCGCCGCCCGCCCGCTGAGCAGCCATGAGGTGAGCCTCGAACTGCCTCCAAACCCTTCCGCGCTCCGCGCGGGCTCCTCGCCCCGCCTTTGTCCCCCTCCCCCAGCTTGCTCCGGGCTGGAATTTGGGGACAGGGCACTGGGGGCCTCGGATTTGAGGCCGAGCCCCCTTGGACGAGTTCCAGTTACTGACCACTTCGCCATGACTCCTAAGGCTCGGGGTGGTGCCGCTGAGGTTCTCCTGGGAGCCCTCAGATTTGGGGGCGCTCGGAGGACTCCCGAATTTCTTAAAGACTTTTTCAGAGAACCTCCAAGTTGGCAGATACTCCCTGCGTGGAGGCCAGGATTTAGGCAGGGCTCAGACCACCCCCCACAATCTCAACTGGGGCTCCAGAAGGGATGGGGGGGACTGGTTTTGGGGGGTCCCTGGAACCTGGAAGAGAGATTCGAGACGTAGACCTTGGTTTGAGGGGGGGGTCTCTCGTTACGTGACTCTAGAAAAAGCCTTCTCCAGTGGGACCTCGCTTAACTTCGGGGGTGCTTCACCCCCCCCCCGAATTTTGGGGGCCCTCATCCTCCTGTGGAGGTTGGTGCGGGCGAACCCACAGACCCAGGCGCAGCCTCGAGGGGTCTGGTTGGGACTCCCCACCCCCGCCGTTCCCCACCCACATTCAGCTCTAAGCAAGCTGTGCCTAGGACCGAGCCCGAGCGCTCCCCGCGGAGGGCGGCTCCCGGGCCCGGGGCCAGAAGGGCGGCCCCTCGCCCCCACCTGCGCGGTCCTGGGGAGGGAGGGGGCGCGGCAGCTGGGGGAAGAGGGGCCTTTGTCTTCCTGACTCACCTGTCGAGACAGCTGGTGTGGGGGGGGCGGGCAAGGAGCGCAGTGGGCCGGCTGCTTTCCCCACCACGCGCCTCCCCCTGCTCTCACCACCGCCCCCCTTCCTGGCCAGCCGGAGCCGTGGGGTTGGAGGGGGCACGCTGTGAAGCCTCAAGGTCACAGCCCTCTCCCCCCGGGACCCAGGCTTCCAAGACAGCTCCAGCTCTCTTCCCAGGAATTTAATCCTGGGGGTGGGGGGCCCAAAGGACCTGGGGATTTTGTCTTACCTGGGCCTCCCTGAGAACTCCTGGGCTCACCTGAGGGCGGGGCCGGTGTGGGCTGGGGGACCGGAGTAGACCCTCCCCCCATTCTCCCCTCCCCCGGCCCCCCATAATCTCTCCCTTGGGGCCTGAGCCTGACAATACTATCTCCCTTCCTCCACTCTCTCGGGGACTTCCTGCCCCCAAAGCCCCCGGCTTCAGGGGGGAGGCCCCTGGGACGACTGGGGATTAACCCCCTGGTGCCCACGTCCTCCCACTTCCCTCACGTTCCCCATGCCCCTGCCCTCTGACATTAAGAGTGGCATTCCTGTTGGTGACCGTTAGAGAGTCCCCTCCGCATGTGAAAGTGCTTGTAGGAAAATTTGGAGCAAGGGGGAAACCCACAGACACCCTCAAGGTCTCCTGCCTACCCCCATTGTAGCAACGTCTCTTCCAGGACTGCCCTGGAGAGGGGGCTTCTTTCGGGAGCCAGGCTCTCTTCCCTCGCCCTCTTCCCGGGGGACTCTCCTCTCCCACTGCCCCCCCCCCAGCCCCGCCCCTTGCCCCCCCCTCGCGTTTCCGGTCCCAGGCTCGTGGAAGGCGGATGGCGGATGTCCGAGTTAGTGCTGCCTCACTCACTGTGAGACCGTAAAAGGGCAGGAGCAGCGTCTGGGCCGGCCTCCCACCCCCCTCCCCCAGTCCCAGAGGCCTCGGTCCTCCCACAGCCCCCCCCCCCCCCTACTGTTGGATGCGGCCAAACCTCCCACCTCCTGGGGGGTGGGGGCAGAAGTTGAACTAAAGCGTGTCCCACCTGGGGGGGGGGGGGTGGTCTTCCCTGCTGATGGCCACACCCAACTTCCTGGGCCGTGCCCCCTCTCCCAGGACCAGCTAGCATTCAAAAAGACCCATGCCTCTGCCTGAGGCAGCTGGGGAAACTGAGGCTCATGGAGAGGAAGGCCTGGCCCGAGATCCATCAGAAGTTGATAGGGTGGATGGAAGGGAGGGGACTGGGATCTTCTGATTTCTATCCGGTTTGGCTGGGGACAGTCTCGGGGGCAGTCGGAAGAGAGGATGTTAAAATGGAAAATTACGGGGCTCCTGGGTGGCCCAGTCGGTTGGGCGTCCGACTTCGGCTCAGGTCAGGATCTCACAGTCTGAGTTCCAGCCCCCGTCGGGCTCTGTGCTGACAGCTCAGAGCCTGGAGCCTGCTTCAGATTCTGTGTCTCTCTCTCTCTACCCCTCCCCTGCTCATGCTCTGTCTCTCTCTGTCTCAAAAATAAAAAAAAAAATAATAATTAAAAAAAAAAACATTTAAACATTTTTTAAAAAATGGAAAATTACAAGATATAGTTCTTTTTCTCCCAGTTTGACAAATATTTGTTGAGTGTCTGCCGTATCCGAGACTCAGCTGGAATTCTGGGAAGGCAGAGAAAGGGGGCAGAGGTCTGAGAGTCTCGGGGCAGAAGGGACTCAAGTATTTGGGTCCATTTCTTTCTTCTTCCAGTTATGGTAATTATTATTAGCATTAAAAAAAATTTTTTTTTAAATAATGAGACCATTTGATCAGACATCTACTCAGTGCCAGGCACTGTATTATGACTGCCCCCCTCCATGGGAAAACCGAGGCACAGAGAGTTTAAGTAAATCACTTATTAAAGTCTGTGGAAGTAGGCAACTTTGGATTTGAACTCAGGGCTGTCTCAGGGCTTTTAATGCTCTTTAAAAAAAAATACAAGTAACGTGATTTTGCTGTATGAACGCTTAAGATAATGCAGAGAAGCAAAAAGAACCCTTTCTTCCTGTTCATTTATGGGAAACTGAGGCTTTTTGGGGAGGAGGGACTAGAAAGAATCCACACAAGCCCAAAGACCTGGTTCCTCATCCAGGATGGCTTCCAAGGTTTGTAGTTTGGAAAGGTGGTAGGCGCCTGGGGGGACTAGATTCCAAGTTTTATGGTTTAAGGAGGCTGTGGGGTGAATCTTGAGGGGGGAATGACGCAGGGGAGGGAAGGGCAAGCCTCTAATCGGGAAGGCTTGAGTAAACCAGAGTGACTATGCGTGATTGCCTTCAGTGACAGGCAGCCCTCTTGCTCCTGTTCTGACTCCCTTGTTCAGCCAATACCAAGTCCCAGGTCCTGAGTTCAGGGCTCTTCTTATCTCTTTGAATCCTTAGAGAAAACCCGGTGAGTTACGGTTTCCAGGGCTGGAAACTGCAACTCAGAGAGGTGAGGCCACATAGCATGGGGGTGACTTGAGCCCTTTGTCATCCACCACATGTTAGCACTTTCCAGAATGTAGGGACTTATGGGAAGGTATAGGTCCTGGGCTGGCTGGGATTTAAGGCTCTCTCGTGTCAAATCAAGGGTGCGAGACCCCGGGAGACTGGGGGAATCAGGCAGACCCCGTTTCAAACTCACTCCCTGCTGCCCGGGCTGTGGGATTTTCCATTCCAGCTTTTTTTTTTTTTTTTTTGCCTGGTTTACAGTTTTATTTTTTGAACTTGAGTAACGAGGCAGCATCTTATAGGTGACACCAGCCCAGGGTTGAAAAAGAAAAAAGAAATAAGCAATTCAAAAGGGTAAACCGTCCTAAACGTCCATTTCCTCCATCCTTCCTCAGGCCCCCAGGGGCCCTCCGGCCGTGGTTAGTCTCCTGAGAAGCAGCCCCTGCCTGTATCACCTCACCACCCCGTGTGCAGATGTATTTATATCCTCTCACCTTTTTTTTTTTAAACCTCTGATATGCACCACTTTATACCTTGCCTCTTAAAAAATTCAGCTTAGCCGTTTCCTCTTTAAATGAGACTAAGAACTTGGGTAGACTAGGGTACAGACAGGAGCCCCTCCGCTTAACTTGCCAAATGACCTGGGACAAGTGTCTTTACCCCTCTGTGCCCATAGTGCTTCATCTGTAAAACACGGGTAAAGCACCAGAGCCCATGTCCCAAGGTTCATTGGGCAAACTGGGGCTCTGTACCTACAACAGTGTCGGGGACGCAGGCTAACCCATAAAGGTGGGCGCCTTCGTTAAGCGTTTTCCCTTTAACGATGAACAACTACTTGGCGAATGTGGCAACCATTGCGTGTCCATTACGTGCCAGGTACGTAGGTTGTGGGGACACAGCGGTGAACAGAGACGAAAAGAATTGCTGTCCTGTTGCTGTTTGGGAGGGGAGACAGGGATCTGTCAGGAAGGATCCCTGCTGAGAAATAGGGAACATGGGATGAGAGGGAGGAGTTTTTCCAGATGGAGTAGTTGAGGAGGGCTTCCCGGAAGAGGTGACATCCTAAGGGGAGACCTGAAGGAGGCGAGAACCCAGGATGAGGAAGTGCACAGGGCTCGAGGCAGGAATGTGTCTGGCATGTTGAAGGAGGGCCCGACGACTGCGGGGCTGGAACAGAGCAGTGGGGCCGGAACAGCGAGCTTGAGGGAGGGAAGGGATGAGCTCACAGATGAACACGGACCAGACAGGCCACAGAGAGAAGTTGGCTTTTATTCTGCGGGAGCCGCGGGAGCTTCCGAGAAGAGAAGGGCCACGATCCGACTTGCGACTTGTGTTTCAATAAGATCCTTCTGCTGTTCACGGGGACGCTGTGGCCTGGAGAGGGTCAACTCCCTGCTTCCCCAGCCGGGCCAGAGACTCAGCAGGGCAAGGCTGCTCGGGAGAGCAAAGTGCAGGCAGGGTGGAGTGGCAACCATAGCCCCGGGCGCCTGGCCAGAGTCTGCCCTGGGTGTGGGTGGCAGGTGTGGGCGAGGCCTTAACCCTGCTCTGCCAGGGGCAGCGGGAGCCAGAAACGGTCCCCGAGGCCGCACTTGTCTGGAAACAGCACCTGATATTTGGGTGGGGCCCACGCAGTCTCCCCGGTGGCTACGACTGCGGGCTTGAGAGCCAGGTGGCGGGGGTTCAAGTCCTTGCTCTGCTGCTTACCAGCTGTGTGATCGAGGCCAAGTCACTCCACCTCTCTGGGCCTCCATTTATAGTCCTCCCTTGCAAAATGAAGATAAAATAGTGCCCGTCTTGGCGGGCTGCCGTGGACATAAAGTGGGTGTCCCTTTGCAAAGGGCTTAGAGTGCCTGACCGGCTCTAGTGCCCGATGGGAGGGAGGTGCTGCGATTACGTAAACGTGCGAGGGGGAACGGGGGGCTCAGCTTCCTGGCCTAGGAACCGGGGCCTGGGCCTGCTGAGGGGCTTTCCCTGCCCTGTCTTTTACAACGTCAGCGTCACGCCCCAGCCCCCAGCCCCCACCCCCGGCAGAGGCAGAACCATTGCCAAGTATAATTTATCTCCCCGGAAACCCCTGACCACCAACTTCCTCTTTTCAGGAAAAAGTCTGCTGGGGGTGGGGTGGGGCGGGGTGGGGGACCAGTGCTTCCCTCTGGTCTGTGTGTGACCTTGGGCAAGTCACTTCCCGTCTGGGAGCCTGAGTTCCCTCACTGGGGGAGGGGGCATGGAACCTCTCCAGGACTGATGGGGGCTCCGGGGAGATGTGGCCGTCTGACTCCCCAGGGGTGTCCGTTCAGGGTGCCGTGAAAGGGATGCTGACAGTTACTAAGCACTCAGTACGTGCCGGGCACTCTGCCAAGGGCTGTCTGTGCCCAGACTCGTTTACTCCTCCCACTGCCCCGGGAGGTGGGGACTGTCATTTCCCCAGTTTGCGGGCAAGGAAGATGAGTACCTGGGTGGGAAGGTGCTGGCCTGAGTCACATGGAGTAGGCGTCTCAGGGAGCATTTGAACCCACGTCTCTGAATATCAGATCCTGAACTCAGAACCCGTGTCCTGACTCCTCCCTGCCAAAGCTGAGTCAGATGTCACTTCCTCCAGGAAGTCCTCCCTAACCCCCAGGCCAGGGCGGGTGCTCCTTCTGAGCACCCCAAGCCTGGCCTTGGGCTGGCACTGTCCCTGGACAGGACTGTCTACTGCCCTAGAGGGTGGGGCCGGGCCTGTCTGGATCACTGCCCAAGACATAGGCCTGAGAGAACAGGGAGCGTCTGCTGATGGCGGCTGGTGCCCGGGGCCGGATGGATGGGGCGGAAGAGCCTGGGATCTAGCGTCCATGTTCCGCCCACTGCAGACCTCACCCTTCCCCTCCCTGAGCCTCCGCTTCCTCCCCTGACCTGAGCCGGGGAGTGAGGGCTGTGGGGGAAGAGGGGTGGTCAAGCACCCTGGCAGAGACAGGGAAACCGAGTCTGAGAGCACCGGGCGGGGGCTGGTCCCCAGTGCTGCGCAGAGCTCCTGCCGGGTCCCCCCTGTCCTGCTTCTCCTGAGCCCCCGTGTCCAACTCTTACCCGCTCCCCTGAATCTCCGTCCGTCTGTCTCGGACTGTCTGCCTGTCTCTCCTCACTCACTAGGTGCTTGTCTGTCTCTTTCCCCAGCCCCTGTCTTCCCATTTGTTCCCTCCGCCTGTCTCTCTGTCTCTGGCTCTCCCTCCCTCACCCGTCTCCCCACATCCGTCAGTACATTTGTCTCTTGCCGTCTATCCGTCTGACTCTTCCTCTCCCTCACATTCCCAGTTGGCCTCTTTGTCTGTCTCCCTTCCACTCAGTCTGTCTCTGTCCCACCTGTCTGCTTCTCTCTCTCAGTCTCTGCCTCGGTCTCCCTGCAGGCCTGTCTCCCCCTCATACGCCGTGAATCTGCAAATCTCCCCGGGAGACCCAGATGGAGGTGACCAGCCCGTGGAGGGTGGGGCCTGTGCTCGGCTGTGCTAACCTGCCCTTCTCCTCCCTTCCCCACCCCCACCCCGCAGTGAGACCGTGATCTGCTCCAGCTGGGCCACCGTGATGCTTTACGATGACACCAACAAGCGATGGCTGCCGGCAGGCACGGGCCCCCAGGCTTTCAGCCGCGTCCAGATCTACCACAACCCCACGGCCAACTCCTTCCGGGTTGTCGGCTGGAAGATGCAGCCAGACCAGCAGGTGAAGCCTCCGCCTCCCTCTCCCTCTTCCTGTGCAGGCTCTGCCCCCCACCGCTGCCCCCATCATCCTCACCCGCCTTTCCCCTCCTGCCAAGGTGGTCATCAACTGTGCCATCGTCCGGGGTATCAAGTATAACCAGGCCACCCCCAGCTTCCACCAGTGGCGCGACGCCCGCCAGGTCTGGGGCCTCAACTTCGGGAGCAAGGAGGACGCAGCACAGTTCGCCGCGGGCATGGCCAGCGCCCTAGAGGCATTGGAAGGTTCGAAACTGGGCAGAGGGGACCGCTGAGCCCTGCCACTTTACCGCTCTCAAATTAGCCCCATTTTTTAAATGTTTACTTATTTATTGTTGAGAGGGCGAGCGCGCACAAGCCGGGGAGGGGCAGAGAGAGAGAGGGAGGCACAGAATCGGAAGCAGGTGCCAGGTTCCGAACTGTCCACACAGAGCCCCACCCGGGGCTCGAACCCACACACCGTGAGATCACGCCCTGCGCTGAAGTCAGATGCTCAACCGACTGAGCCCCCCAGGCGCCCCAAATTAGCCCCATTCTCATTCATTGCTAACTCACCCCTACCGTGGAGATTCTACGGTGAGGATTTTGCACGGGCCCCTCTGTGCCCCACGTGCACCCATGTGTAAAACGCGCGACTCCCAGGTGACCGCCTCCCCGATCAAGACGGAGATACTTCCAGGCCCCAGAAGGCTCCCTGTGCCCTTTCATTAGGTGCCCATTGTAGTGATACGTCATCGGTTAGTTTTCTGGCATCGCTATGAAGAAAAAGACCTCTGATCAGTGTGAAACGTGGACCTGCCCTCCCCCCCCTGCCCCCGCCCCGGGCGTGTAGGTAGACGCGGGTTCCAGTTCAGCTGGGGTGGGGCCTGCGCCCCTGCATTTGTAGTAAGTGCCCCGGTGAATATGGGGCTGCCAGTGTACAGACAGTACTCTGAGGAGCAGGGCTTGAGGAGACCGGCGTCCGGGGCGGCCACCGTGGCACTTCAGATACCCCGATGGCAGAGGGGCTCGCTTCCCGGGGCAACCTCAGTGCCAGCGGGGGAAGGGCTTGCCCGTCTGGGGGCACAGAAAAAGATGGTGGGTGGTTCAGGTTGTGGGAACCAGAGGCTTGGAGGCGGGTGAGGAAGAGGCTCTCGACCTTTCTGGGAAAGGCATTCTTGGGCTGGGGTCTGAGTGGCGGTGACGGTGGTTAAAAACCTGGACGCCGGAATCAGCCCGAATTGGCAGGGTTCATGCAAACTCTGGTCTGCAAGACACGGGGTAGGTGACGGCCCCATGGGCATCGCTGCCCTCGCTGGGCATCATCACAGCCCCCGGCTCGAACCAGTTCTGTCAAGGGAGGCTGGTGGGGGGACCTTCAACCCACACCCGAGCCCGAGGGTCGGGGTCCTGGAGGAAGAAGGAAGCGAGAGCCTCCGGGCGAGATTCCTGGGAGAGCTGAGCGAGAGAGCTGCCGGGTGGGGCCGAGTTCCAGGGTTGACTCACCACCCTTTCCACTCTCACTTTCCAGGAGGGGGGCCTCCGCCACCGCCACCACCAGCAGCACCTTCCACCTGGTCTGTCCAGAACGGTCCTGCCCCAGAGGAGGTGGAACAGCAGAAAAGGTGGGGCCAGCCCCTGGGAGCCTTACCACTACCAGCGTTCTAGGATGTTCCAGAACCCCTGACTCCCAGAGTCCAGCACTCTCCAACTTTGTTTCCCCAATGTTCCTACTCCCAGGGGGCTAAGAATGAAGGGCTTTCAGAAAACCCCACCTCCTGGAGAGTTCGAGAAGTTCCCACACCCAGAGTTGCAGCACGTTCTGACCCCTGACCCCGTCAAATCCTGGTCCCCACATTCCCAGAGTCCACAAGTCGGTCGTTTTAAAAGATCTTGGGCATTTTGTGATTCAAACGTTCTTGACGGTCTGATGACTAGAAGCCTCACCTCTTGGTCTCCCTGTCCCTGCCCTTCCCCCCAACTCTTTCCTGGGCCCCCGGGGGAGGAAGGCAGTCAGCCCCCTCCCCCCTGGAGACCTGAGAGAGAAGCCGGGAGGTTGCTGGCCATCCTCGGGGACCCCGAGTGATAGCAGCTCTGTCGCCCCTTCTCAGGCAGCCCCCGGGCCCGCCGGAGCACATGGAGCGCCGGGTCTCCAATGCAGGTGAGTGCTTGGTGGTGGCCTTGGGGGGACGTGGAGGCGGGACTCCCCAGAGGAGGGGGGTGGGCCAGCTGGACAGCGAGGGGCGAGGCTTCTCTCTTAGCACCCTCTTTCTCTGTTTCTTTCAGGAGGCCCACCTGCTCCGCCAGCTGGGGGGCCGCCCCCCCCTCCAGGACCTCCCCCTCCTCCGGGTCCCCCCCCACCTCCTGGGGTGTCCCCCTCAGGGGTCTCGGCCGCAGGGCATGGAGCAGGGGGAGGCCCGCCCCCTGCGCCCCCTCTCCCCACAGCACAAGGCCCCAGTGGTGGCGGAACTGGGGCCCCCGGCCTTGCGGCCGCCATTGCCGGAGCCAAACTCAGGAAAGTCAGCAAGGTGAGGGGGCCAGGTCCCGCAGGATGTGGGGTGATGGGGCCCTGATGGGATAATGGAATGAGGCCAGAGTTGCCCGGGGGAGGGGGGGTGGGGGGCTGTCACAGGAGGGCTGAGGGGGGGGGGTGGCAAGAGGCCTGCGCATAAAGCCCCTTCCTCTTTGTAATTTCTCCAGCAGGAGGAGGCCTCAGGGGGGCCCTCAGCCCCCAAAGCAGACAGCGGCCGGAGCACGGGCGGGGGGCTGATGGAAGAAATGAACGCCATGCTGGCCCGGAGGTGAGCCTGAGCCTGGAGCCTGGAGCAGTCAGTGCCTTGGAAAGCTCTGGGAAGGCGTCCCGAGACCAGCAGTCATCACCTGGAGATTCCAGTTCAGTAGGGCCGGGCTGGGGGAGGGCTCAGATTCCCAATGCGTTTGTTTCTTTGGGTGAAAGTTCCCTCTTTGACAGCCAGGTTTGGGATCTCATGCTGGAGATTCCATTCTCCTGAGATGGCTGAGGTTTGCAACCACCCAGGTAGCCTCTAGAATGTTCTCAAACCCAGAATTCTAGGACCTCAGGAGGTCTCCCCTTAGGAGATCCTGCCTGGGCACGTTGGACACTCAGATTCCTAGAATCCCAAGCAGCGGAAGACACAGAGCCCTCCACCCTTCGCGCGTTGTGCTTCCCAGATGGGAGCAGTGTAAGGCCCGCACCCCAGCTGGAGAACAGCGCTCTCTTTAACTTCTAAAACTCAAGTTTTAGAGAATTCCAGAACTCTACGCCTTAGAATCCACCTTTCTAGAACTCTGGTTTAGAACTACCGAGTGGCTGAGGGAGGGCTGAAGCCGTCTGTTTTTGCCTGTCCCTCCTGCAGAAGGAAAGCCACACAAGTTGGGGAGAAACCCCCCAAGGACGAATCTGCCAATGTGAGTTAGGGGCTCTTCCTGCCACGTGCACCTTAGGCTGTACCCTTCCGGTCGGGATACTGGGGAGGGCGGTGGGGGTGTGCTAGGAATGGGCGGGGTTTGAAGCTGGAGGAGGAGAACGAGCCGCCCGTCTCATGACAGTTTTACTTCCCACCAGCAGGAGGAGCCAGAGGCTAGAGTCCCAGCCCAGAGCGGTGAGTGAGCCGGTCCGGCCACGGGGAGCTATGTGTCAGGATGTCCTGTTCTCACCCGGAACGCCCCTCCCGCCCCCTCCCCTCCATGGGGGAGTCTGTGCCAACACTGCTGGGGATTGTGGTCTCGGGAGACGTTTCTTTGAACAGGGGCTGATGAAGCTAGGGGGTGGAGATTGAGGCAGGACCTTCCTTGCCCCTGATCTTCCCGATTCATTGTCTTTCCCCCAGAATCTGTGCGGAGACCCTGGGAAAAGAACAGCACAACCTTGCCAAGGTGGGCCATCAATGCTGGGGCCCCATCCCCCCGGAAATAGTCGGATTTGCCCACTTTGTAGGAAGGAACACCATGTGACCCTTGGAAGGGGAAGCAGGGGAGACGGACCCTCTCTCTAACCTCATTTCTATTCCAAACCACACCGACCCGCTAGGATGAAGTCTTCTTCTTCCGTGACCACTTCTGAGGCCCACCCCTCTACGCCCAGCTCCAGTGATGAGTCAGACCTGGAGAGAGTGAAACAGGTAGCTCAGGGGAGGGGCCAGGGGTGAGAATCGGGGGCTAGAAAGGGGCCACGGGAAGACAGGAGGTCTGGGTCCAGACGCTGCCGCTGGCCTGCCCTGTGATTCCATGATAAAGCCTCTGAAACCTCCGTTTTCCAATCCGAGACATGGAGGGTTTCAATCAGGTCGGGAGGACACTGGAACCACAGCCTCCTCTGCCAGTGCCCGGACAGACCTTACTAATCTATCACTGCACTCCTTCCTGAGGAGTACCCAGAGTCCCTTCCAGCACACCAGCCCCAGCCATCCATCACCAACTGGAATTGGCAGGAGACTGGAATGTATTTGCCAACCCCGGTACTGGATGTTCTCCAGTACTTTTCATCTGGCTCCAAGGATCCAGAATTTTCCCCTAGAATTCTCCAGTCACTCTATGGCTTTATCAGTGATGTCATTGTGTGGGTGGGTGGGTGGGGTGTGTGTATGTGTGTGTGTGTGTGTGTGTGTGTGGTCCTTGAACCTTATTCCTCGGGCCCTTCAGTCATTAAGAAAGGGAGGATTCATTTCTACAAGTCCAGGTACCCTTCCTGACTGGTTACACCCCATTATTTCCAGGAGCTTCTGGAAGAGGTGAGGAAGGAACTGCAGAAAGTGAAAGAGGAAATCATTGAAGGTGAGGCGGTTTTTTAAATTTGAAATGTCTATTTTGGAGGCATCCCTTGCAGAGAGCCCTGTTCTGGAAGGGAAGGGGGAAGAGGCTCCGCCCCTGACCTCTGCCCCTTGTTTCCTTCCAGCATTTGTCCAGGAGCTGAGGAAGCGGGGTTCCCCCTGACCACAGGGCTCCCGAAAATCCCGTATGTCCTTTCTGCACACCCCGCCTGTCACCCTGCTTTCCCTGCCTCAACTTGACTTGGAATTGGCTGAAGACTACACAGGAATGCGTCGTCCCCGCTCCCCATCCTACTTGGAAAATTCCAAGGGGGTGTGGCTTCCTTGGCAACGTGCCCACACCCATACTGGCTGCTGATTGGCTGGGGAGGCCCCCACCCTTTGCTCCCTTTGGTCCTTCCCCTCTCCTTGGGGCTGGTTCCTCCGCTGGGGATGTACCAATGAACCCCACAGTAAGGGGGGAGGAAGGAGGGAATCTCACATTCCCTTGTTCTAGATTCACTTTAACGCTTAATGCCTTCGAATTTTTGTTTTTTTTTAAGAAAAAAAAAAAATATATATATATATATTTAGGTTTTTTGGGGGGAAAGGGAATTTTTTTTTTCTCTTTGGTTTTGATAAAATGGGGTATGGGGAGTTTTTAAATGCTGTGCCCCAGGCTTGTCCCATTTGGGGCAGCTATTTAAGGGGGGGGGTGTCCCACCAGGCTGGGGGCACCTCCACCCCCCACCCCAGAGAACTCCCTTCCCTATGGCTCCTTCCCCTTTTCTATGAGGAATTAAGATGCTGTAACTTTTTGGAACCTCAGTTTTGTTTTGTTTTGTTTTGTTTGTTTTGTTTTTTTATTTGGGTAGGTTTTGGGGGCCAGGCCATTTTTACCCCCTGGGGAAAATAAAAGGAGGGAGAAAGGAAAAGGGGAGGAAACCTCCCCTCTCCCACCTTCACCTTTAGCTTCTTGAAAAATTGGCCCCTACGGAATAAATCTGCCAGTTTTTATAAATGCTAAGGTTTCTGGAGTGATTTGAAGGGCCGCTCTGATGAAGACGGGGATGTGCCCCTCCCCCAGCAAACTCCCTTCCCCTCCTCTTCCTGTTCCGGTTCCCACGGGGCTCCTGCAGCCTGGGTGGTCTCAATACCCTCTCAGCCTCCTCCTGTCCCCAAGCCTCTTCTGGGCTGCCTCCTCATTCCTTTCCCCCCTGCACCAAACAGTTCAGTACCGTAGAGAAAGCTAAGCATGGTCCTTCACTGACTGTGTGGCATCGGGCAAGTCCCTTGGCTACCCCTGGGCCTCAGTTTCCCCATCTGGGAAAGGGCTTACGGGATGACTCTGCCCTTCCTGTGGGACTCCTCCCAGCTTCTCTCGTAATTTCAGTGAGCCTTGTACCCATTTTGTAGATGTACGTCATGGTTCTCTGACACATTCTTAAAGATGACTTCTTTACCCCAGAGCTCCTTTAATTATAAAATATTTACAGTCTTGAAAAAAAAATAGAATTCAGAAGTCACAGAGCTCACACACACCCCCTTCAGTGGTTCAATGGGTTGGCAGGGGGTAGGTGGGGTAGAAAACCCTGCCTGGTTGGAATATTCCATTCGGATGGGGGTGGGGGACTTCAGAGCTGAGGGGCAGGTGGTCCCACTGCGTGAAGGAGGGTGAGGGTGGGCTGGGCGATCAGTCCAAAGGCAAGAAGGAAGAAGGAATCCCTGAGTACTTGAGAGCAGGCTTGGATGGGATGTGACAAGTGACCCATGTAGCAGGGGACTGGGTGGGTCCCTATGAAGGGCTAGCAGGGAAGGACAGTGGAAAAGGACAACAGGAGGTCCAGAACTTCAGGTACACAGAGCCTTAGACCGACACAGAATGGCCCATCCCCAGGCAGGAACAATTTTTCTGTCCCAGAGGACCAAGTCCTGTTGGAACAGGCCACAGGCGGTGGGGAGACCCTGTACCATGGGTTATGCCGCAGACTAAAGTGGGGGGTATCTGTTGGAATGATCCACTTGAGGGGGTGACCTGCTGAGGTACGAGTGGTTGGTGGACTGAAGGCAGGAGCCACAGGATGACTCACTGGGCAGAAGGCCCTCCCAGACCCATCCTTCTCTGTCCCCTCCAAAGTGAGGTAGATGGAAAGTGACCGGGTCTGTAAACCCACTGGGAGCTTGCATTTTCTTTACAATGGTCTGCACCAATGAAGAAGGGGGAAAGGGCGTTCTGGTGTAATGGATGGGGGGGGGGGGCCCTACTCAGATAAGTGGAAGTGTGACAGAATGAGCTGGCTGGGTCCATGTGTCCCGCCGGCCCACCTAGTAGCGGGTGGGTGGGATCCAATGGGACACGATCTCTTTCCATTACAAAGTGTTAAACCCGTGGACTGGGCCTGGGGGGGGGGGGGGGGGGTGCGGGGAGATAGGACAAAGGGACTCCTGTTGGAACAGAGTCCCTGTGGAAGGTACCTCCGGGCCAGGTTAGTAGGGAGGCGGCCGACCAAAAGCCTGGCTGGATCAGCCCCAGTCCAGCCTCCCTTCCGCCCCGAAAGGGACCAGGTGGTATCAGCTGGGCAGGTTCCTCAACGGACCGTGTGGACAGAAGGCCATGTCAGAGTCGTCACAGCCCCGACAACAGCCACATCGAAGACCGGGGCCCTACAGTCCCCTATTCCTCGGGCGTCGCTCGGGGGGCGGACGGCGGGTCCCGGGCGCGGAGCCGGGCGCGCACCTCTCGCATCTGCGCCTGCAGCTCCTCCAGCGCGCTCTGCGCAGGCGCCGCGCGCACCTGCTCCTGCAGGGCCTCCAGCGCCAGCGCCAGGTGGCCCACCTCGTCCCGCATCGCCTCCCAGGCGGTCTGCCGCTCGCTCCTCTTGCGACGCTGGTGCGCCTGGTGGCGCCAGTACTCCAGCACCAGGCAGCCGCCGGCCACGAGGAAGACGGTGGCCTCACCCAGCAGCTCGGCGCCCAGCTCGGCGGCCGCGTCCTCATTGAGCGGCTTGACGGCTTCCGCCCTGAAGCCCATGAGGCGCATCTTGGCCCGCATCTCCGCCCAGTGGTACACTGCGGGGGGAAGAGGGGTGAAGGATCTTTGGCCGCGGAGCCGCTGCAGGCCCCGCCCCTCGACGCCTCGGCGTCCCAGCCGGAGCAATGGGGACGCGGCCGCCGGCGCCAGGGAGTGGGCGCCTTAGAGACCGGCGCCGGGCCGGGTCAGTTAGCGGGCCTGGGGCGGCCCGGAGGGCATCTTCCGAAAGCTTCCAGTAGATTCCGGCAAGCAGCCGGGGCTGAGAAAGGCCGCCCCGGAAGGGCCGTCCGGAGCGGGGGCCGCACCTCTAGGGGGAGGGAGAGGACAGAGTCCGGGCAGAGGTAAAGCTGGCTCCTTGAGCGCGTTCCCAGTGCCCCCGAGGGCCAGCCAGGCTCCCTCCCGCCTCCCCCTAAGGTGGCGCGGCCACATCTGAGCTCCCGAGGTGTGTTCGCTGTGGGGTTTGGACTTCAAAAGGAGCTCGGGGCTTGAGCCACAGGCTGTGCCCACAACGTCTTTACCTGATCACTTATCGTGTGAGGAGTATCAGCATTGTCACCGTTTGGAAAGCATAGACTTGGGGCGGAAACGCGGGTCACCCTAGGAGTGATTATTAGCCATCCACAGACCGAGGAACTGATGGGGGAAAAGACGCGTCCTCGGGCTCATTACGAAATGAATTTCTGAAAACGTCCTATACATCACGTCGGGCAACCATCCTCCGGAGCAGCCACGCTGACCTGGTTGCCTTTCCTTCCTTTTAGTTAGAAGAATAACGTAAGGACGTGGCGGGCGTGGTGCTGGGGGCGGGGGGTGGGGGTGGGGGATGATTTCAGCAACATGGAAGGGGGTGCACTGAAAAACAGAGAAGTCCACCTTCCCTACCTCCGGCTTCAGGCCTGCTCTTACTCAAACCACTTCTGGTCTTTTCTGCATTTATTTCTTCCAGTTTAACCCCATGATGCCAAATAACAAGCTTATACCTCCATTTCTTGATTTTGCTAAGTTGACTTTTCAACAACGATTGTGTTTTCAGGGGCACCCGGGTGGCTCAGTCGGCTAAGCCTTCCACTTCGGCTGAGGGCACGGTCTCATGGTTCACGGGCTCCAGCCTCCGGCTGGGCTCTCTGCTGTGGGCACAGAGCCCTCCTCAGATCCTCTGTCCCCCTCTCTCTTTCTGCCCCTCCCCTGCTCCAGTGCACACGTGCTCTCTCTCAAATATAAAATAAAATAAAATAAAATAAAATAAAATAAAATAAAATAAAATAAAATAGGGGCACCTGGGTGGCTCAGTTGGTTAATCGTCCGACTTCAGCTCAGGTCACCATCTTGCAGTTCATGGGTTCAAGACCCGCGACGGGCTCTGGGCTGACAGCCGGGAGACTGGAGTCTGCTTCAGATTCTGTGTCTCCCTCTCTCTCTCTGCCCCTCCCCAACTCTCCTGCTCTCTCTCTCTCTCTCTCTCTCTCTCAAAACTTGAATAAACATTAAAAATTTTTTGAAAATAAATAAAATAAATGTTTCTGTTTTTCTGCTGCCACCCATCCATTATGTGACTTTATAACATATTCTGCATCCCGTACTTGCCCCTGTCAATTTTTACAAGCGATTTTATTTACTTGTTTGTTTTGCGGGGGAGAAAGAGTGCGTGTGTGTGGGCGCAAGTGGGGGGTGGGGCAGAGAGAGGGGGAGAGAGAGAATCCCAAGCAGGCTGCCCATCACCAGCACCGAGCCTGACCCAGGGCTCGAACTCATGAACCGTGAGATCGTGACCTGGGCCAAAATCAAGAGTCAGCGGCTTAACTGACTGAACCACCCAGCCGCCCTTACAAGTGATTTTAATTTAATTTTTGACTGCTTACTGGCAGTCTTGGTAATTGCAAATAATATATACCTATTTCTGAACTTCCAGGCGAATATACCTGTAAGTACATTAACAGCCCTACCCTGTCCTGTACACCTGTACAGGTTGTTATGCACCCCCCCTCCCGGAACTTGCAGCTGGTGTCAGAAGGAAGGGTCTGGATGAGCCCCTGACTTTGCACATCTTAGGCCTTCCCTGCTCTCCTTGTCCCTGTTACATCTTCTGGAGCACAGCCCAAGTCTGAGGCGCCACCTGCAGTGACCCTCATCGCCTCTAGATGTCACTGTCCTGGTTCCCATCCCTCCTCTTCCTTCCACATTCCGGGAGCTTTCTTTAACTTCTCTATCAGTTTCAGAGGTTCTTGGCAAACATATTTGTATCTATGAAGCCTTTATATAGCCTTCCTTTATTTAAAAAAAAAAATGTTTTATAGAAGATCCAGACATGCAGACAAGTTTTAGAGTCTCCACTCAGCTTTATCACCTCTGTGACCTGGTAAGTGAACCAAGTGAGAATTCTGAGAATGTGGGCCCAGCGATGCCCAAATCCAGGCAGGAAGTGTCTCTCCTGGGGCCTTCCTCATAGTTTTTTCCCTCCCTGCAGCCCCTGCCCTGATCCAGGCCTCTCCTCTCCCACCCTTACCTCCGCCAAGGCCCCACAAGGTAGCCTTTTTTTTTTTTCTTTTTTAGGTTTATTTACTTGTGTTGATCTTACTCTTATAGTTTGTAGATTCTTTAAACTGTATGTATCTACTTAGCTGAAAATAAGAACCATTTTTTCCTTCCCACTTCTTTTGCCATTTATTCCATGACTCTTGAGACATCAAGGAAGAAAGTATGATATTTGTTGTAGAATTCTATCAAATTAAGGAAGTCCCCTCTATTCTTAGTTTTCAGAGAGTTTTTTTTTTAATCATGAGTGGGTGTTTACTTTCTTTTTTGTTAAGCTTCTTTTTAAGTTTATTTAGTGTGTGTGTGTGTGTGTGTGTGAGAGAGAGAGAGAGAGAGAGAGAGAGCAGGGGAGAGGCAGAGAGAGAGGGAGGCATAGAATCCGAAGCAGGCTCCAGGCTCTGAGCTGTCAGCACAGAGCCTGCCCCGGGGCTCGAACTCACAGACCGCGAGATCATGACCTGAGCCGAAGTTGGCACTTAACTGAGCCACCCAGGCGCTCCTCATTCATAAATCTAAAGAAACAGTCCCTTAAAGGTAAGGGCTCCAAATGGAAACTCAGCCTAAAATGGAAGGGAAGGGAATTTTCTGTCAAAATCTGTAAGTTAAACCGTGGTTGTCAAGCACGTAGTTAACAACAAAACCAGCAAAAACAGTGAAATCACTCATGTTTGCTTTCCTGGCAGAGTCTTCCATCCACAGCCAGGCTTTTGCCAACACACCAACAATTCTGAAATACTTCACTACTAATAAATGTCATAATTTCAAAAATAAAAAATAAAAAGAATGAGTGAGCTTTATACATTTCGACACCGAAAAGCTGCCAAAACACAACGTGCGGTGAAGAAATACATACAAGTCCTGAAAGACACATAAAGTGTGATTAAAAACAAGAACATGCATTGACTTCGGACGCATGCGGATCTAGGAAAAGTATAAAGTCTCACATGGAATTATACTCAGCATCGTCAGGACAGATGGTGGAGGAGGGAGGGAGAACTGATGAGGCTTTGGTTTTATTTTCTACAAAATGGGGAGGAGCACCTGGCTGGCTCGGTCGATAGAGCATGCAACTCTTTTTTTTTTTTTTTAGGTTTTATTTATTTATTTTGAAGAGAGAGAGTGCGTGAGCTAGGGAGGGGCACAGGGAGAGGGAGAGACAGAATCCCAAGCAGGCTCTGCATAGTGCCCAGCTCGAATTCATGAATGCAAGGTCATGACCTGAGCTGAAATCAAAAGTTGGCTGCTCAACCGACTGAGCCACCCAGGCACCCTTGAGCATGGGACTCTTGACCTTGGGGTTGTGAGTTCGAGTTCCACGTTGGGTATAGAGATTACTGAAAAATAAAATCTTAAAAAAATTTTTTTTTAAAAAACAAACCCAATATTAGGAAGATAAATAACCCAATTAAAAGGAGCAAGAGGTGGGGCGCCTGGGTGGCTCAGTTCATTGAGCATCCGACTTCGGCTCAGGTCATGATCTCACAGTTTGTGAGTTTCAGCCCTGCCTCGGGCTCTGTGCTGACCACTCGGAGCCTGGAGCCTGCTTCAGATTCTGTGTCTCCCTCTCTCTGTCCCTCCCCTGCTTGCACTCTCTGTCTCTCTCTCTCTCAAAAACAAACATTAAAAAAATTTTTTTTTAAAAAGGAGCAAAAGCTTTGAAAAGAGACATCTCACCAAAGACATACAAATGGCCAATAAGCACATGAAAAGATGCTCAACTTAGTCATTAGAGGAACACAGATCAAAACCACAAGGAGATACCATTTCACACCTACTAGAATAACTATAATAGATACAACAACAACAACGACAAAGCCAATAGCTTTCAAGGTTTCAGAGCAAAAGGAACTCTCACGTACCTCCTCCAGTGGGAACGTCGAATCGTGAGGCCACTTTGGAAAGCAGTGTGGCAGTTTCTTAAAAAGTTAAACATCAATTTACCATAAAATCCAACGAACCCACTCCCAGGTATCTACGCAAGAGAAGTAGCATACGCCCACGTGCGTGTGCCCAAATGTTCGCGGTGGCGTCTATTCACAAGAGCCAAAAAGAGGAAACAACCCAAGTGGCCATTGATTGGCGAATGGATGAACAAAATCTGGCGTATTTATACAGTGGAATATTATTAATACATAAAAAGGAGGGTGAAGCAGAGATCCATGCTCCAACATGGATGAATCTTGAAAACATTAGGCTGAGTGAAAGAAAACAGACACAAAAGGCCACATAGTGTATGATTCCTTTTATGCAAAATGTTCAGATCAGGGAAATCTATAGTAGATTAGTGGTGGGGGGGTGGGGGGTAGGGGTGTGGAGGGTGGGGGATAGAGGTATGGAGGGTGGGGGGTGCAGGCGGTCGAGGGGGTAGGGGGTGACTGCTAATGGATACGCGGGATCTCTTTAGAATGACAGAAATATTCGAAAATTGAATTTTGGTAATGGTTGCACAGCTATGTAAATTTACTAAAAAAAATAAAAGTTCCTGGAAACAGGAACTTTATGGCTTGTAGATCCTACCTCAATAAAGCTGTTTAAACCAACAAAACAAAACACCGGAGTCTCAGAGCATCTCCCGTTGAGACTGGCAGATCCCGTCGTGAGTCCGGGTCTCGCACTGATGCCGGAGGCTCCCTGCTGAGCCCGAGCAGGACCCTGGCCAAGCAGCCGTGGCCTCAGGAATGAAGGCTGGTATTTGTGGGGTGTTCGGTTTGCCAAAATCTAAGATGCGCCCCTGCCGTCAGCCAGGAACGGCGTGTAAACTGGAGAATCCCATGACTTCCCCAAATGGGGATTACTGTTCTGCCACAGGCACGGGGCCCGAGGCCAGCAGCCGGGGCCGCCATCGTGGCCACACGATGTCCCCAGGGACGCAGGCTCCCTCTCCAGCCTTACCTCCCTCGTTATGGGGCTTTTAGTCACATGCCCAAAAGATGCCCGAGGTCGCTCTGGGCACCCATATCTTCCTTCTAGGCAGTAGGCAGGGCAGGGGTGGTCGCAAAGCATGTGCATCTGAGCTGTCCCTTTTTAGGAGGGAGCCACTGGATTTCCTGAAAACCCCAGAGAGTCAATTTCCCCTTCACTGCAGGGGAGCCCAATATTCCTGGCTGGCTACATGGTTACACCCAATCAAACTGGGGTTCTCGTGACGGAGAAGCGGGGCGGGGGGGGGGGGATGGTGACTTAACATGGGACAAGAGTGCCTGCCAAAGTGAGTGCCGCTGGGGGGACCTGGCCTCTCTTTACAGCCACCAGAAGAGTCTTTGCTGCTCCCCCACCCTGGCAACCAGCTCTCAGGCTCACGGGCCAGGCTCAGTCACCTTGCTCCCTCTCCGGACCTGAAATCTTGAGCAAGGCTTCAAGGACGCTCCTCAAACTCCCTGAGCCACACTCACTGCAAGAAGCCAGAGAGAGGGCCCCTGGGTGGCTCGGTCGGTTAGGCATCTGACTCTTGATTTCAGCTCAGGTCCTGATCTCGTGGTCCATGGGACCAAGCCCCGCATCAGGCTCTGTGCCATCAGCACAGAGCCTGCTTGGGATTCTCTCTCTCTGCCCCTCGACCACTTACATGCACTCTCTTTCTCTCAAAATAAATAAAAAAACTTAAAAAAAAAAACCAAACCCTGATGGTTTGTTGCTCACAGGAACAGTCCTGACGCCTTAAAATGAACACATGTAGGACTTCAAACTGTATTACAAAGCTGTCATCATGAAGACAGTACGGTACCGGCACAAAAACAGACACTCAGATCAATGGAACAGAATAGAGAACCCAGAAATGGACCCACAGGCGTATGGCCAACTAATCTTTGACAAAGCAGGAAAGAATATCCAATGGAATAAAGACAGTCTCTTCAGCAAGTGGTGCTGGGAAAACTGGACGGCGACATGCAGAAGAATGAACTTGGACCACATTCTTACACCAGACACAAACATAAACTCAAATGGATGAAAGACCTAAATGTAAGACAGGAAGCCATCAACATCGTCGAGAAGAAAGCAGGCAAAAACCTCTTCGACCTTGGCCGCAGCAACTTCTTTCTCAACACGTCTCTGGAGGCAAGGGAAACCAAAGCAAAAATGAACTATTGGGACCTCATCAAAATAAAAAGCTTCTGCACAGCGAAGGAAACAGTCAGCAAAACTAAAAGGCAACTGACGGAATGGGAGAAGATATTTGCAAATGGCATGTCAGATAAAGAACTCATCAAACTCAACACCCAAAAAACAAATAATCCAGTGAAGAAATGGGCAAAAGACATGAGTAGACACTTCTCCAAGGAAGACATCCAGCTGGCCAACCGACACATGAAAAAATGCTCCACATCACTCATCATCAGGGAAAGACAAGTCAAAACCACAATGAGATACCACCTCCCACCTGCCAGAATGGTTAATATTAACAACCCAGGCAACAACAGATGTTGGCGAGGATGCGGAGAAAGACGATCTCTTTTGCATTGTTGGTGGGAAGGCAAACTGGTGCAGCCACTCTGGAAAACAGTATGGAGGCTCCTCAAAAAACTAAAAATAGAACTATCCTACGACCCAGCAATTGCCCTACTAGGCATTTACCCAAGGGATACATACAGGTGTGCTGTTTCGAAGGGACGCATGCCAATGGTTGTAGCAGCACTATCGACGATAGCCAAAGTATGGAAAGAGCCCAAATGTCCATGGATGGATGAACAGGTAAAGAAGATGCGGTATATATATGCAATGGAGTATTACTCGGCCATCAAAAAGAATGAAATCTTGCCATTTGCAACCACATGGATGGAGGGTAATATGCTAAGTGAAATTAGTCAGAGAAAGACACAAATTGTATGACGTCACTCCTATGAGGACTTTAAGAGACAAAACAGATGAGCATAAGGGAAGGGAAACAAAAATAATATAAAAACAGGGAGGGGGACAAAACAGAAGAGACTCATAAATATGGAGAACAAACTGAGGGTTCCTGGAGGGTTTGTGGGAGGGGGGATGGGCTAAATGGGGGAGGGGCACTAAGGAATCTACTCCTGAAATCATTGTTGCACTATATGCTAATGAACTTGGATATAAATTAAAGAAAATAAATTAAACAAAAATTAAAAAATTAAATAAAATAAAATGACCAGGGGCGCCTGGGTGGCGCAGTCGGTTAAGCGTCCGACTTCAGCCAGGTCACGATCTCGCGCTCCGTGGGTTCGAGCCCCGCATCAGGCTCTGGGCTGATGGCTCAGAGCCTGGAGCCTGTTTCCGATTCTGTGTCTCCCTCTCTCTCTGCCCCTCCCCTGTTCATGCTCTGTCTCTCTCTGTCCCAAAAATAAATAAACGTTGAAAAAAAATTAAAAAAAAAAATGACCACATGCTTGATCTATACCATTGCTGACTTTCTGGAAGTTTCCAATGGAACCTCATTCAGCGTTCAGCCCACTTTGCTCTCATCTCCGGGCCTTTGCATATGCCATTCCTCTTGCCTGTAACACTCACTCCTTCCCACACTCATCCTGAATTTTCGGGTCCTGGTTCAGAGGCCTCCTCCTGTGGGAAGACCCTTCCTGACCACCCTGGCTGAGTCCATCACCCTCTGTATGGGCTCTGCTGTCCTAGCTCCAACCATTCTGGGTTGTCACTATCTGGGGAGGGGCCTGTCTCCTCAATCGACTGGGAGTCCCGAAAACGCAGGACCAAGAGTGTTTTGGTCATTCCCGTATCTCCAGCACCGCCTAGCATGGGCTGGGTACAGAGTGGGTGCTCGGGGAATATTTATTTATTTACTTACTTATTTTAATTTTTAAAAATGTTTGTTATTTTTGAGAGAGAGAGAGACCCAGAGCGTGAACAGGGGAGGAGCAGAGAGAGAGGGAGACACAGAATCTGAGGCAGGCTCCAGGCTCTGAGCTTGTCAGCACAGAGCCTGACGTAAGGCTTGAAGTCACAGACCGTGAGATCATGACCTGAGCCCAAGTCAGACGCCCAACCGACCAAGCCACCCAGGTGCCCCTTGGGGAATATTTATTAAAAACATAAATAGGGGCGTCTGGCTGGTTGTTGGTGGAGCATGCGACTCCTGACCTCAGGGTCATGAGTTCAAGCCCCATGTTGAGTGTGGAGCTTACTTAAAACATGAGAATAAATTAAAAAATAAAAGCAAACAAATGAATCCGTCAATCAATGAATAAGTAACTTCCCGACTAATTACAAAACAGCAAAAGGCACTTTTTGAGTGGACAAATCCAGTGGTCACCACCTACAGGGAAGACACAGCATCACCCACTGAGTTTTCCTGCTGAAAATGTTCATTCTGAATCTAATCATGAAGTCAGAGTGTGGGTCGCTTTCTGCCGGACAACTGAGCTGGAAGTTTGCAAAAATCCAAAGTTACACAAGTCCAAAATAGGCAAAGCTGTCCTGGATTTGAAAAGATTAAAGAGACAACGATAAAATGTAATGTGTGGGCCACGATGGAGTCCTGGGTTGGGCAGAAAAAAAAAAAAAATCTATAGAAGACATTTTGACATTGTTGGAGAAATTTGAAAACAAGCAGTTTCTTAGATGACATTATGCAATTATGAAGCCTTGTCTTGGTGGGGCGCCTGGGTAGCTCAGTTGGTTGAGCGCCTGACTTCGGCTCGTGTCATGATCTCACGGTTCGTGAGTTCGAGCCCTGTGTTGGGCTCTGTGCTGACAGCTCAGAGCCTGGAGCCTGCTTCCAATTCTGTGTCTCCTTCCCTCCCTGCCCCTTCCCTGCTCACGCTCTGTCCCTGACTCTCTCTCTCCCTCTCAAAAATAAGTAAACATTAAAAAATTGAGAAAAAAAAAGAATTGTCTTGGTGTATGATGGCATTTTGGATTATGTGGGAGAAGGTCCTTGTTCTTTAGAGACACACACCTAAGCCTTTTATTTATTTATTTTTTTAATTTTTTTTGTCAACGTTTATTTATTTTTGGGACAGAGAGAGACAGAGCATGAACTGGGGAGGGGCAGAGAGAGAGAGGGAGACACAGAATCGGAAACAGGCTCCAGGCTCTGAGCCATCATCAGCCCAGAGCCCGACGCGGGGCTCGAACTCCCGGACCGCGAGATCGTGACCTGGCTGAAGTCGGACGCTTAACCGACTGCGCCACCCAGGTGCCCCCACACCTAAGCCTTTTAGCGTAAAGTGCCCTGACATCTGCAGACGAGTCAGTGAAAAAAAAAAATCTGTGTATGTAGAGAGACACAGATAGAGATGTAAAGTGTTATGGAGCATATGTTCGTAGGCTCCCCCAACACATACATTGAAGTCCTAACCCTAGATGGTATTTGGAGGTGGGGCCTTCAGGAGGTAATTTGGTCTAGATGAGGACATGTGGGCAGGGACCCCAGGAGGGGACTGGTGTCCTTAAAAGAGGAGAAAGAGGCCCCCCCAGGCTTTCTCTGTCTCTCTCCACCATTTGAGCACACTGGTGAGAAGGCAGCCTTCTGCAAGCCAGGAAGTGGGACCTCACCAGGAACCGAATCTGCCAGCACCTTGATCTTGGCCTTCCTGGCCTCCAGAACTGTGAGAACATAAATGTCTGTTGTCTAAGCCCTCCAGCCTGTGGTGTTTTTTTTTTTTTTTTTTTTTTTTTTTTTTTTTTTTTAATAGCAGCATGATCTTAGACAAAAGCATGCAGATCTAAGATATTTGAAGTGCACAGACAGGGCACACAGTGTGAACAAGTGCATTTGGGGATTCATTGCATAGTCTTTTTCCACTTTTCTGTAGGTTTGACAATTTTTCAAAAGAGATGTCAGGGAGAACTAAAATAAAAAAAAAAAAAGGTAAAGAAAAAGAATATATAAGGAAAATACACCAAAATGTAAATAAATGCTGATGATTTCTGCCAGGTAGGTTTTATGATGGTCTCGATTTTCAAATTTTCTCCTCTGAATACTGAGGACTTGCTCAGTTAAATGAAGGAGGAAAATCCAAAATGTACATATGATCAGATCCAACAGTGTCATTTCCCGGAATTATTCTTTTTTTTTTTTTAATTTTTTTTTAACGTTTATTTATTTTTGAGACAGAGAGAGACAGAGCATGAACGGGGGAGGGGCATAGAGAGAGGGAGACACAGAATCGGAAGCAGGCTCCAGGCTCTGAGCCATCAGCCCAGAGCCCGATGCGGGGCTCGAACTCACGGACCGCGAGATCGTGACCTGAGCTGAAGTCGGACGCTTAACCGACTGAGCCACCCAGGCGCCCCTTCCCGGAATTATTCTTAAGAAACTAACAATGGGAGGGGCGCCTGGGTGGCTCAGTCAGTTAAGCATCTGACTTCGGCTCAGGTCATGATCTCACAGCTGGTGAGTTCGAGCCCCTTGTTGGGCTCTGTGCCGATAGCTCAGAGCCTAGAGCCTGCTTCAGATTCTGTGTCTCCCTGTCTCTCTGCAACCCCCCCCCCCCTGCTTGCACACTATCTCTTTCTCTCTCTCAAAAGTAAATTAAAACATTTAAAACAAAGGACACTAACAACAGGATGCACAAAGATTTAGCCCAGGGTCGCTGAGGCCCAGCATGGCTCTTGAGGAGGTTCTTTCCCACTAATTGCCAGGATGGTGCCCTCCAGGGCAAGAGAGGGGCTTGCTGTGCCACTGTGTGGTGTGGGATGTGTCCATCTTCTAAGCTTAAACCTCCAGACTCGGGGTGCCTCACATGGGATGTGGAGATTACTTAAAAAATAAATTTAAAAATTAAAATAGGGGCGCCTGGGTGGCTCAGTCGGTTGAGCGTCTGACTTTGGCTCAGGTCATGATCTCGCGGTCCGTGAGTTCGAGCCCTGCGTCAGGCTCTGGGCTGATGGCCCAGAGCCTGGAGCCTGCTTCTGATTCTGTGTCTCATTCTCTCTCTGCCCCTCCCCCGTTCATGCGCTGTCTCTCTCTGTCTCAAAAATAAATAAATGTTAAAAAAAATTTAATAAAAAAAAATTAAAATAAAGCTCAAGATCCATAGGCACGTAAGAGGGGCAGGGGGAAAACTCTGAGGTATCTCGTACCTGGCCTCCCATCTCCTGCACGATTAAGCACCAGTTGCCCAGAGAAGTAACCTGCTCATTAACATACCTGATACAGACTTCCTTCCCTCTCTCCTTTCACTTTTCTCCAAAAGAACATCTTGTCCCTTCCCCTCAAAGAGTCAAAGGATAGCAGCAGTTCATTCTCCCTGCAATTACTTTTATTTTTAAGTTTTTATTTACTTTTTCTTAGTAATCTCTACCGCCAATATGGAGCTCGAACTCATGACCTCGAGATCCAGAGTCACATCCTGCTCCATCCGAGCCGGCCAGGCGCCCGTCCCTGTAATTACTTTCTGAAGAGAGTAATACGGGGCCATATTTGTAGGGGGGGAAAAAAAGTAACTCAGTTGTTTAAGAGATACTGAATTTCTGCTGGGAATGATGAAAAAAGTTCTGGACAAAGACGGTGGTGATGGTTACACACAGTTGTGAATGTACTGAACACCACTGAATTGTATACTTAAAATGGCTACAATGATCTATTTTATGTGAGGTATATTTTGTCAATTTAGCAAGAAAAGATAATTTGGTAATGAGAAACCCATGTAGGTACTGCTCTGTTTCACCCCCAGCTGGCCAACAAGCACGGTGTACTGCCATGAAGTTCTGACAATAATCATCTAGAGTTAGTGTGGACTCCACAGGGTAAAGGCTCAGTCCCACAAGACTGCCTGCACTCCAGGTAGCAGCCACGAGTGGGGTTCCCAAGCCACCCGCACTTCTGACCAAATGGCTACAAATTGGGGGGCTCCCACAAACCCCCTCCGGTTCGAGAACACCCTGAAAACGTTCTACCTACAATTGTGGCTTTATTATAAAAGATACACAGCAGGTGAAGTGTAGGAGGGATTGCGCAGATTCCATGGGAAAAGAATGCTTTCCTTCGGGCACTCAGGCCCCTCAGGTAGGCAAGAGGAATGGCTATGTGCTTGAACCAGAAAATCAGGCTGGCTCAGTCATAATCTTATTTTAGGTATTTCCACCAGCCCCACCCAGAGTCACCTTGGTAGTAGCATAACAAAGATCCATCGATCGCTTATGAATTTAACAAAGGCTTCTGTTCGTGGTAAAACATGAACAGATACCTTCTGTATTACCCTACAAGTGAAACATTAACGTAATAATTCTGTATTCCCCTACAAGTACTCAGGGAGTTACCTAACAGTCTGGTGATGGGCAAATAGAAGATACAGACTGTTTCCCCCCACGTGCTGTGGCCGCCATGTGATGCCATAGGCATCAACCAGGGGCACCCAGATGCAGGCTGGGAGTGCCCACGCCTTATCTTCTCAGGTACAGGTCTCCCACCACGAGCCTCCTCTGGTCTCCTCCAGCTGGAGGCTCCTTCACCCTCCCTTACACCTCTCTCTCCTGGAGCTCCCTTTCTCCTGGGGCTCCCATTCCTGCACGGAAGGCTCCATCCCTCCGAAGGTGAGCATGATGTGGGGTAAAGGGAGGTCTGGCCCCTCTGGGGTGGCCAAGCAGCCACGAGGGACACAGGATGGAAGGGATTTCTGGGGACGTTTGCGAGGCAAACGCCTCGCCAGGCGCCCCTCGCTCTCTCCATCCTTGCCCATCTTTGTCTGCTCCCAGGAGGCAGGGATGGCATCTGGGCGAAGCGGTCCTCTGTATTCTGGCGGGCACTCACTTTGGGCAGCGCCCACCAGGGAGGATGGCGATGGGAGAAAGGAGAGGTGGGGCACATCTCTCCCGTTGTGCCGCAAGGCCACAGCGGCTCTGCCCTTGACCTACGGCTACGGTTCTTGCCCCCACTCAACTGGGATGGACTCCTGGTGCCCTTCTGAGATCTTGGGATGCTATCGTCTTTGCTGTGTCCAATCCCTGGGGGCCTCGGCATCCTCCCCTAGACCCCTTCACCCTACCCACGCCACCGTCCTGCGCTGGGCTCTCTTCAATAACCAAAACTAACAAAGGAAACAAAAAGGGGAAGCTGGCAGGCCTCCCTAGGGCCCTCGGGGACACTCCCCATGGTGGCCATGTCTGCACATTCTGTACCTCTTATGGGGACACCCTCCCCTCCAGAACTGCTGCTGAAGCCAGTGTTCCTCTGGAGACCAGCTCACAAATGGGCCTGCCTGGCGTCTGGGTGGCTCAGTCGACTGGTTGAGCGTCCGACTTTGGCTCAGGTCATGATCTCACGGTGAGTGGGTTTGAGCCCCGCGTCGGGCTCTGTGCTGACAGCTCAGAGCCTGGAGCCTGCTTTGGATTCTGTGTCTCCCTCTCTCTCCACCCCTCCCCTGCTCATGCTCTCAAAACAAAAAAACGTTAAAAACAAACAAACAAAAACAGCCCTCACCTGGCCAAGGGTGAAGCCCTCTCCTCTGAGACTCTTTATTGATCACTTAAAAGATGGATACAGAGCACTCTACAGGACAATTCTCACTTTGTACATATGTGTATATCTACCAACACACATACAACGCATAACTTTTTTTCTCTACACACACATGCGTGCGTGCGCGCAGAGGACGGGAAACGTGGCTAGAAGTTAACGGTGGTCATCTCTGGGTAGTGGGATTACAGGTGATTTTTATCATTCCATTTTATGCTTTTCAGTGTTGGCGAGTTTTCCGTAGAGAGCCTGCTGTGGCTTGAAATATGCAGGAAAGAATGACTGGGAAACAAAGAGATGACCGGAATGGAATGCATTTCTGTGCGGACCAGTACAGACCAGTGTCCTCGGGTCTCTGGTCACGCAGCGCCTCCTTTCCATGGCCCAGGCCCTCTGTAACCTGGCCGCCGACCCCTCGTTCCTGCTGCACTAAGCCACACACTCTAAGAGGAACGTTAAAAAATTGTTTTTACGAATTTCCTTCTCACTCGCGTCTCCGGGCCTTTGCACATGCTGTTCCCTTTGCACCCTGTCTCTCCTGGACTCTACACCCCATGCACCTTTTTCCCTTTGTTGATTTCAATCTGCATCCCTTTTCTGGAATCAACATGACTCAGCTTTTCTGAGTCCGGTGAGTCCTTCTAGCAAATCACTGAGCCTGAGGTGGTTCGGGGGACCCCCAACACCAGGAGATTCAAAGATTCAAAGACGTGGTTCTTGCAAAATCCTTCATAAGGGGCCTGGGACCCAATAAATGAGAAATGCAAGGGATTCAGTTCCTCTGTGCCTCAGTTTCCTCCTCTGCAAACTGGGGGTCATAATCATCCCAGACTTATGGTTGCCTATAAGCAACCATAAGCAACCATAATTATGGATGCTTATAATTTGGGGTGAAGGAGCTCTTCCTGAACAAGGGAGGGAAATTAAGAGCCATGAAAGAAAAGATGAGAAAACCTGGTTTGTCAAAACTAGAAAACAAAACCAAAACCAAAAAACTTTTGTAGGGCAAAAGACACCCTAAACAAGCATTAGGGACAAGGAATGCAGGCCTTTCTCAAAGGAATCGGAGCGTCCAAATAAGCAGCTGAAAATACGCCAAACCAGGTAGGGACCATCCAGAAGCACAGCCCATGTCCCCCCTGCCAAGCTTCTTACCCCTCGGCTCCCATGAGAGGTCGGCCAGAAAGTGTCCCCACCTCAAGCAAGGGGCCAAGGGGTGGTATGCAGATTCTAAGAAGGGCACCTACGAGTCACTAGGAGAAAGACCGAGCAGCCTACAAATAGGGGCTGTGGTACGTTGGGTAACGGACCCCAACATGTCCGCATCCCAATGCCCAGAACCTGTGAGTCTCACTTCATATGGCAAAAGGGACTTTGCAGATGTGATGAGGTTAATTAAGGATCTTGAAATGGGGAGGTTATCCTGGATTACCCAGGTGGGCCCTAACCCCAGTGACAAGTGTCCTCATAAAAGACGGGAGAGACGACACGGACGCACAGAGCAGAAAGCCACGTGAAGACAGAGGCAGAGACCAGAGGGATGTGGCCGCCCTGGAACGCCGGTGGGGGCGGGGCAGGGGGGCACCAGCAGCTGGAAGAGGCAAGGAACACGTTCTCCCCTTAAGGGAGGGAGGACTGACCTGCCGACACCTTGATTTCAGTCCGATGACCCCGGTTTCGGTTTCCTGTCATCCAGAACGGTTAGAGAATACAGACGTATTGTATTAAGCCAGCGAGCTTTGTAGTTTGTAACGGCAGCCACAGGAAACTTACACAACGGACAAAAGAATGGAACAGATACTTCACAAAACAAAATACTAAGAATCACCGATAAGCTCATGTAAAGATGCTCGACACCATTACTCATCTGAGAAAGATCAATTGAAACCACGGTAAAATACCTCTACATACTTGCCAGGATGGTTAAAATGAGAGGGGAGAGAAAAAAGAAAAGGAAGAAAGGAAGGAAGGAAAGCAGGGAGGGAGGGAAGAAAGAAAGAAAGAAAGAAAGAAAGAAAGAAAGAAAGAAAGAAAGAAAGAAAGAAGGAAAGAAAGAAAGAGAGAAAGGAAGGAAGAAAAGAGAGAGAAAGGAAGGAAAGAAGGAAGGAAGGGAGGGAAGGAGGGAGGAAGGGAGGGAGGGAGGGAGGGAAGGAGGAAGGAAGAAAGGAAGGAAGGAAGGAAGGAAGGAAGGAAGGAAGGAAGGAAGGAAGGAAGGAAGGAAGGAAGGGTTCCTGGGTGGCTCAGTCAGTTAAACCTCTGACTCTTGATTGTGGCTCAGGCCATGAACTCACGGCTCACGAGTTCAAGGCTTGAGTCAGAGTCTGTGCTGACAGCTCAGAGCCTGGAGCCTGCTTCAGGCTGTGTTTCTCTCTCTCTCTCTCTCTCTCTGCCCCTCCCCTGCTCACGTTATGTCTATCTCTCTCAAAAATAAATAAACATTTGGGGCACCTGAGTGGCTCAGTCGGTTGAGCGTCTGACTTCGGCTCAGGTTATGATCTCACGGCTTGTGAGTTCAAGCCCCATGTCGAGCTCTGTGCTGACAGCTCAGAGCCTGGAGCCTGCTTCAGATTCTATGTCTCCCTCTGTCTCTGCCCCTCCCCTGCTCATGCTCTGTCTGTCTGTCTCTCTCTCTCAAAAATAAACAAACATTTAAAAAAATAATAATAAATAAACATTTTTAAAAAAGAGAGAGGAAGGAAGGAAGGAAGGAAGGAAGGAAGGAAGGAAGGAAGGAAGGAAGGAAGGAAAGACTGAAAGGAAAAAGGCAAGACTGTCAACATGAAGCATTGTCCGGGATAAGAAGCTGCTGGAACTTTCATACAGGCTGGGGTGGGGGAGGATTGGGAGGAGAACAGCATACCGTAGGGTCAATTACTTTTTAAAAAACTGGCCGGGGGCGCCTGGGTGGCGCAGTCGGTTAAGTGTCCGACTTCAGCCAGGTCACGATCTCGCGGTCCGTGAGTTCGAGCCCCGCGTCGGGCTCTGGGCTGATGGCTCGGAGCCTGGAGCCTGTTTCCGATTCTGTGTCTCCCTCTCTCTCTGCCCCTCCCCCATTCATGCTCTGTCTCTCTCTGTCCCAAAAATAAATAAAAACGTTGAAAAAAAAATTAACAACAACAACAAAAAAAACCGGCGGTTTCTCCAAAGGGTAAACATACTCTCGTGCTATGACTCAGCAATCCCACCCCTACATATACCCAAGCGCAATGCCCACCCAAGCCTTGTGCCAGACCAGTCCTAGGAGCTTTGCCCCTAACAGGGAAAGCCCAGAGATCTGCCTGCTGGCCAACCGGTCACCGGTAACCCACCCACTGGCAACAAAGAAGAACAGACAATTGCAACACAGAACAACACAGATGCATCTCTCAGATACTATGTTGAGCTAAAGAAGCCAGATAAAAAAAAAAAAAAAAAAAAAAGGAACATTCCATAGAGTCCACTGATACAAAGTTCAGGAACGGGCAAATCTAATCTACAGAATTCAGGATAGTGGTTACAGCTGGGAGGGTGTGCCCTTTGAGCCAGGTGGACACATCAGATGTGACAGAACCCTCGGTGACCTGCCTCCCTCCAGGTCACAACCGCCCTTACCTGGTGGAGCATGGCCTGAGCACCGCCGTTCCAGGGCGAGGGGGTCTTACTCTAAAACCAGGGTCCCAAGCCCAAGCCCGCCACCTCCACTTCCTCCTTTCTCTGGGGGGTCCCGACTGGACACCAGGAGCGTTCCTTGATGGGGGGGGGGTCGAGATAAAGAAGGTCAGTGACACAGCACGAGGGCGAGCGCAGTGACGTCAGAGGTTACCAAGGACGAGAACGGCCTTTCCAGCCCTCGCTGGCTACAATTCAGAATAGCAAAAACCTGCCGCCCAAACCTAAAGCGACCGGGGGATGGGCAAGGGCAGGGGCTCTATTTCCTCGTGCCTGGTCCTGCTACGGCCTCCCCATCTTAGGACATGACAGCGTTTCCCTTCTAGGAGCACGGAACAAAAACCTTGAGGCTGTCAATGGCGCCCCCACGTCCCATCGCTCAGCAAATCCCGTCTGTCCCACCTCTGAAATATTAGTATGCTCAGAACCCCACTTCCCCCCACCTCCACTGTCTCTGCCTCGTCCCGCCACCGTGGACAAACACGGTCGTCTCTCCGCTGGGCTGACCACCTCCAGCTTTGCCCCTTAGAGCCTCTGTCGGGGGGGGGATCCCAGGTCAGCTCACGTCCCTCCTCTGCGCAGAGCTCCCCGTGGCTCATGTGCCTCGCCTGGGATAAAAAAGCCAAAGGCTCAAGGAGCCCACTCTATGTAGGTTTGTATAATACGTACCTATGCATATGCCTTTCTTTATGGAACGGAATACGAGAGAAAAGTACCAGAATGCAACACATATGGGAAGAGCAATTACTGTTTAGAGAAACTTATGTTCTGACAATATATATAACATCTAACATATGACGTTGACATATGTGTTATATATTACATACGATAAGTTCTGTATGTTTATGATACATACGAGGTATATATGTGACATGTGTATCTGTAGTTTTTCTTCGTGAAAATACAATACGAAATATCAGACTGCACTGCACATATTAAGGGTATTTGGTGAAATTTTCATCCCAGTGGGTACACACACAATACATACATATATATATATATATATATATATATATATATATACACACACACACACACACATATATAGTATATATATATACACATATATAGTATATATATATAGACACATATATATGTATATATGTATACATATATATGTATACATATATATACACACATATATATTTTTTAACGTTTATTTATTTTTGAGACAGAGGGAGACAGAGCATGAATGGGGGAGGGTCAGAGAGAGGGAGACACAGAATCTGAAACAGGCTCCAGGCTCTGAGCCGTCAGCACAGAGCCCGACGCGGGGCTTGAACTCACGGACCGTGAGATCATGACCTGAGCCGAAGTCGGACGCTTAACCGACTGAGCCACCCAGGCGCCCCTATACTGTATATATATTCTACAGTATAATAATAATATATATATATTGTACAGTACTCTGTTACAGATTACATAAAAATATTAAAAAAAAATTTTTTTCAACGTTTATTTATTTTTTTGGGACAGAGACAGAGCATGAACGGGGGAGGGGCAGAGAGAGAGGGAGACACAGAATCGGAAGCAGGCTCCAGGCTCTGAGCCATCAGCCCAGAGCCTGACGCGGGGCTCGAACTCACGGACCGCGAGATCGTGACCTGGCTGAAGTCGGACGCTTAACCGACTGCGCCACCCAGGCGCCCCATAAATATTTTTATATTCCGTTATATACTAGGCTACATAATGCACGAATTATGCCATACTTAGAACACATACAGAGTGTGAACTGTGAATTCTATAAATACGTGTATGGCGGACTGTATGAGCTCTGCTTCCCGCTGTGGCTCGCTGCCCTGGCTGAGATGCAGACTTTAGATCTGTGCGCCGTAGGGTTATGGCGGAATCTTTGGGGAACGAGACGCGTGCGGGTGGGAGGGGAGGGAAGCCGGGCTGGCTCGGCCGTGGCTGAGGCGCGATGCTTCAGTCAATCCCGTGGGCTGCCCAGAGCTGGGACGGGCCTCCAGAGCTGTGCCAAATGAGACAAGGTGCCAGCCTTCGCTCCCACCCGATTCCCCTTGCTCACTCCATTCTGTGGGTCAGTAAACTTTTTGTGTTGATTTATGGAACCTCTGTGCCCAACGTGGGGCTCCAACTCATGACCCTGAGGTCAAGAGTGGCACCCTCTTCCGACTGAGTCAGCCAGGAGTCCCCCCGGGGGGGGGGGGAGCAGTGAACTCTTCACGTCAAGGGCCAGGGGGTAAATACTTTCATCCCTGAAGGCCATAGGATATCCATCGCAAAGACTCAACTCTGCCAGTGGAGTTCTTACAGTTGCCTTTGGGGCTCATCTCAGAAGAGCCACCCTGATTTAAATGAGCCACCCCCATCACCCCAGAACTCTGCCACTGGACTAGCCCTTTACTTCTTGACTGTTCATCCCCTGCACTAGATGTCAGCTCCGTGATGGGGAGAAGCCTGATCTCGGGCCTGGCTGGTTCCCAGCTACTAGAATGGGGCCAGGCACACCATAGGTGCTCGGTAAACGTTTGTCTAACGACAGAGTGGAGGATGTCCGCTCCATTCTCCTTTGGGCATGCTCCCCTCCTGCTGTCCACTGGGGCCGGGGGCCCAGGCCTGGCCACTCAAGAGTCACAGTGGCTAGCACAGAGATGGTCACGTGGGCTCATGAATCAGGCAGGGGCTGAGCGAAGTCCATTGTCTCTAGGGGTGGCTTTCTCCAGGCAAGGGCCTGCCCAACTGGGAAACCAAGGCAGGGGACAACAGGGCCCGCCAGATGGGAGAGGCGGAGCCCTCGGGACCCGGTGTGAGGCTTCTGTAAGCCAGTGTAAATGGGTTTCTGTTTTTTTCCACCCTAGTCCTGAGTCCCTCAGGTGGGAGGGGTCTGGATTCAGTAAGGCCCCTTCTTCCCTCATCACCTCGGGGCAGGCTAACATTGGAAAAAGAAACGTCTGACTGGGCGGGTCCCCTCACTGGACTGCGAGCTCCACGAGAGCAGGGTTGGGCTGTCTTGGTCACTGCCTGGGACCTCGGCACGACATAGAACAGGGGCCGGGCACACAGTGGACACCTGAGCGAAAGTGGGGAAAAAAATTTAAAAAGACACTTTTTTTCCTCAGGTTAACGGATTTTTTTTTTTTAAAGCTTTTATTTATTTAAGTAATCTCTACACACAACGTGGGGCTTGAACTCACGACACCGACTGAGCCAGCCAGGTGCCCTGAGATTAAAAAAAATTTTTTTTAAATGTTTATTTATTTTTGAGAGAGACAGAGAGACAGAGACAGAGACAGGACTTGAGTGGGGGAGAGGCAGAGAGAGAGAGAGAGAGAGAGGGAGGCACAGAATCTGAAGCAGGTTCCAGGCTCTGAGCCATCAGCCCAGAGCCCGACGCGGGGTTCAAACTCACGAACCACGAGATCATGACCTGAGTGGAAGTCGGACGCTTAACCGAATGAGCCACCCAGGCGCGACCCCCCCCCCCCGAGATTTTTTAAAAATATATATTAAAAAAGACATCAACTTGAAGACAACCGACCTCATTTGCATATTTATTCTACCCCTCTCCCCAAGTCGCAAAGGTACACAAAAGTTTAGCTAGCAGGAAACCAGAATGATGACCAAGCCTCCAGCCTCCGCCTCGTGCACTTTGAGAGGGGATTCCTTGCATTTCCACACACCCTGATCCTACCCGCCCCCCAACACTCACACAGTGGGTGAAGCCGCTGCCTCCCACAAGGACTGGCCACATGGAAGGACACGCGGGGCTGAGTGCTGAGTCTCGGAGCTGTGACAGCAATGCCACGTCAGGGTCAAGATTGGGCAGGGGTTAGGAGCTTGGGCTGTGGTGGAGACTGCCCCTCTCCAGGTCCCATGTTGCTCCTTCCCTGCCTGCGTGATCTTGGGCAGGTGACTCCCCCTTTCTGTGCCTCGATGTCCTCATGAATGAAATAAAAAAAATACTGTTAGTAGCTACTTATTTATTGACATAATGGGTGTGTGTGTGGGGGGGTGAGGAGCATGGCAGTCCCTGCCTCCGGCAACCTGTGCTCCAGAGGTGGGTCAGTGCCAGAGTAGACCCCCGGGAGTAGCCATGGAAACCAGGCACTGAGGCTGCTCACCCAGCTCTGCCCATCACCCCTCCACACAGTGGTCTCTCTCTCCATCTTCTCCTCCTTTATCCACTCAGGTCACTTCCAATTTTATGATTTTTTGATTGGTTTATTTATTTGAGAAAGAGCGAGCGAGCACGAGCAGGGAAGGGGAAAAGACAGAGAGGGAGAGAGAGAATTCCAGTTCGGGGCTTGAACCCACGAACCACGAGATCATGACCTGAACCGGGACCAAGAGTCGGGATGCTCAACGGACTGAGCCACCCAGGAGCCCAAGGCCATTTCCAATTTTAAAGACACCTCCACCCAGGACACCCTCCACATGCGCTTCTCCCCCTCTTCCCGAAAGAATTAAGATGATGCTTCAGAACCCATGTTTCTTGGTTTTCTACCTGGGCAGATCACCCTCCGGGCCCCCACTCTGGTCCCTTGGCCCCCTGGAAGCGAGGTGAGGGAGGACAGAGGTGAGAGTAGGCTGGCCCCTCCCCCTTCACCTACGGCTTCTGGGAACCGGGCCCAAGTAAAATGGATCTTGGATCTAACCCCATTCATTAAATGCTAAGATTTCAGGTGTACTCTGGGGCCACTGTGGCTAGGAACTGAGGGCCCCCCGACCCTCAACACCGCCTCTGGGAAATGCTTTGGGCCTCTGTGTAGAGCCCTAACCAACACCCCTCCTCAGTCACTGCCTTCCGGCCCCTCTCTCTTCCTCCTCCGGCATCAGTACCCTCAAGCATCCTGCAGCCCCCTCCATTCCCTTCCCTGTGCACCCCCTGGCCCCACTCTGCTCTTACTACTTCACCGCCTTGGACTTTGGGGACTTGGGCCAGTCCCCTTGCTTCTCCTGGGCCTCAGGGTTCCAGTCTGGGAAAGGGTTCACAGGATGACTGCCCACGCACGCACATCAGCTTCTCTAATCCTAACGTGTCTCGTTGTACTCATTTTGGAGGTCCCTGTGTTCTCAGACACACCCTGAAGATTATTCCAGACAATATCTACAGTCTGAAGCGCAGAAGGCAGACTGGTGGACTGGTGGGACCCACACCCCTCCCACATCAGGGAGATTCCTGGAAGAGACACCAGGTAGTAAAGGACGGTTCCTGGACTGTTCCGATCACTCTTGTGGGGAAGGCCAAATGTCCTGTGGGGCTGGCAAGAGTCCCAGCGCTCTCTTGGGGTGGGGAGGTGTAGCGGGCTCAATGCTGACTCCCCCAGAGACATGTCCACATAGTAAACCATGGGATGTGTGACTGCGAGCATATCTGGGGGGGGGAACCCCACCTCTGTAAATAAGTTAAGGATCCTGAAGTGAAGTCATCCTAGATTTAGGGCGGGCCCTGAATCCAATGACAGGTGTCTTTACCAGAGACAGAAGAGGAAACAAAGCCCACGCGAAAAGGGCGCAGAGACTGGAGATCTGCGGCCACACGCCAAGGAATGCCTGAAGTCACCAAAAGTTAGAAGAGGCAAGGGAAGATCCTCCCGTAGCGCCTTCGGACGGGTGTGGCCCCGCTGACACTTTGATTTCGGATCTCTGGCCTCCAGAACCGTGAGATGGCAAATCAAGTCTGTGGTCATTGGGTATGCTAGCCCCAAGGAAACGAATAAAGGTTAAGACCAACTGGTGGCCTAGACCAGTGGGATGGAGGTGGGACTGGAGGCAACGAAGGCCCGGGGGTACTACTGCATGAAGGGGGGCTGGTGGGCCAGCCCGGAGCCCCAGAGGAAAAGGGCAAGGGCACCCAGGTCCCCAGATTTGGATGGAAGCCGAGGAATGTGATCGTCTAGCCCGTGGCTGGCAGGCCTCTGACAGGCGACTGAAGAACATAGCGCGGAAGGTGGGGAAGGACGGCAGGAAAGGCTCATGGGCCCTGAAGGCAGGTCCACAGGCTGAAGCTGGATTGGCCAGAGGCGGGGTCGACTTTTCCGCCATGGAAGGGGTGTTGGGAGAGCACTGCCACGGAAGGCCCTGCAGTCATCCGGGCGGGCTGCGCCGTGGACTAGGCTTGCGGGCTGGGGGGAGTCTGCTGGAATATTCCACTTGGGGTCTTGGTAGGGCACCACAGATCAGGTTAAGGGGGGGGCGTATTAACATTCAGTGGGTCGACTGCAAGCCAAGATCCCCCTTTTCTTCCCCTCAGAGAGAGTGGTGATGCCCAGCTGGAACCCACCTTAGATGAGGGGGACAGAAAGTCACTGAAAGACACAGCATTTCTTTATAGTGGTCTGCACCTGTTGACGAGGGGAAGGGGGTGTTCCGGTGAAAAGGATGAGAGTCCCGGGGAAAGGTGACACTTATCAGGTAACTGGGGGGATGGGAGGGTGGGGAGGAAACAGCTTGATTCGGCTCAAGTCGGGGGTCCCTTTTTCTCCTGCCAGGAGACCCAGCCCGTTGTCCAGGCTGGGACCCCATAGGTCTGTGTGGTTTGGGGTGGGGGTGCCGTGATGAGCGCCGTGGGCTGTACCCACGAGCTGGAGGAAGCCTTGCTGGAGCTTCACCTGCTGGGGGCCGGTCCCGTGGAAGGTACCACTGATCAGTAGGGGATGACCGAATCCAAGTTCCATCGAGATCCCGGTGGTTTCCGCTGGGCCAGCACAGGCAGGGACAGTGTGGGGAGAAGGCCACATCAGAGCACACACGACCACGTCCAAGTTCAGACTTCGGCAGACTCCTGATCCTTGGATGCGGACACTGCCTTGGACGCGGATGCCACCTGGGGCACGGACGCTGCTTGGGGCGCATCCCGGGCGCAGAGCTGGGCGCGCACCTCTCGCATCTGCGCCTGCAGCTCCTCCAGCGCGCTCTGCGCAGGCGCGGCCTGCGTCTGTGCCTGCGCCTGTGCCTGCAGGGTCTCCAGCGCCAGGGCCAGGCGGCCCACTTCGTCCCGCATCGCGTCCCAGGCGGCCTGCTGCTCCTCCTCCTTGTGACGCTGGTGCGCCTGGTGGCGCCAGTACTCCAGCACCAGGCAGCCGCCGCCCACGATGAAGATGGTGGCCTCACCCAGCAGCTCGGCGCCCAGCTCGGCGGCCGCGTCCTCATTCAGCGGCTTGATGACCGTGCCCCGGAAGCCCATGATGCGCATCTTGGTCCGCATCTCCACCCAGTGGTACACTGCGGGGGAAGAGAGGGGTCAGGTCCTGCGCCAGGAGCCCCCTCCAAGCCCCACCCCTCCGCGTTTCGGTGTCCAGGTTGGCGCAATGGGCACACCACAGCCAGAATCACTGGGGATCGCTTTAAGCAAGACCTGCGCTGGCCTACCTAGCCCAGAGAACGGGAGCCCAGGCGGCTTTTTGAATCGCCCAGAGGATTCTGCCAAGTAGCCAGGAATGAGAAACCCTGGGGGCCGCGCCCCTGTAGGGTTACAAGCAGCTCCCAGGACACAAAGTCCCGGGAAGGTGTAAAGGCTCTGTTGCCAGAGGCTTCTGAGCTCCCGCTGCTCCTCCCCTCAAGCCACCAGCAGACCAGCCAAGCATCCCTGGACGCAGTCGTCCGACCTGCTTCTCAGAAGCAAGGCACATCCCCCCCCCCCCGCCCCACTTTCTTTCTGAATCTTCCCAAAATTTAGAGTTAGGGCTGCAGCGTAAGGGCGGGTACCCTCCTGGGCTCCAAAGAAAGGGCAGCTGAAACGTGGGAATGGATGCGAGGCGACTTGGACCACGGGGGTAATTTGCAAGTCTGGTGGCTCCCCTCCTAGATTTTTCACCAGCCCCGAGGACGGAGCTAACAGTCCTGTGCGCTCTCTGCGGTGAGGTTTTGGGCACGTACCTTGGAAGAAGCTCGCGAGTTGACTGGGCGGGTGTTGCTGCAACAAAAGCTTCCTTGCCTAGCTGCCGCTTTGTGCAGGGAAATTCTCAGCATCTGAGTCTTAAAAACCGAGGCAGCATTGACGCTGGACCCTGACTCCTTCCTGCGGTAATTCACACTCATCCAGGATACACGAAATTGCTGGGGACGCCTGCCTAGCTCACTCGGAGATTCATTTCCAACACAGCACTTACTTTATTTTTAATGTTTAATAACTACCCATGCAAATGACTGGTGTATGAAATGTTTCGAGTCAATTGTGGGCTCGTCTTTTTAAAAAATCCACAGGAAAACATTTTCACGTTTACAACCTTTCGGCCAACGGAAGCTACACGACAATTACAATTTGGATTTCTGTGCGTGTTTGGGTTGCTGACACATCCTTTGGTAGACAGAATTCTGCAGGGGAAGTGTAAACAGAAGTTCAAGGACAAAGTTCAAGGCATAATGTGAAATTCCTGACTGCAAAGGAACAGCTCGTTCATTTTTTTTTTCCCCTTTAAACTGAAATTGCAGACAGCAGATCACAGCAGTTATATGGATTGCATTAGATACTTGGAAGGGAAGATGGCACCAATCCGTTTGGAAATATCAATATTCATGCACACCAGAAATTATATCCTCTGCAGCGACTTGAATTCAGGAAGACAAGGTTTAGCTGTCACCTTGAAAATGCGCTAGAGGGTATACAGCCTTTCAATTTTCTAAAAGGGCGGGGCGCCTGGGTGGCTCAGCTGGTTAAATGTCTGACTTCGGCTCAGGTCATGACCTCAGGGTTTGTGAGTTCGAGCCCTGCATCAGCACAGAGCCCGATTCAGATCCTCTGCCTCTCTCTCTGCCCCTCCCCTGCTTGTGCTCTTTCTCAAAAAATAAATAAGATTGGCAAACACAGCATTTTCTAAAAATGGGGTAGGGCAGCATAAAACGTTTGGCGAGCTCTGCCTGGAGCCAGCAGGAAGTAAGATCTGAGGAGGAGCGCACCCGGGGCCCTCCCGTGACCTGCCCGCGGCCGCAGTCACCATTACTAACTACTACTTGTTACGGAGACCCTGGTGGTGTGGGGTTCCTGGAGTCCAGGCGGTGCCGACCCCTCCCACACTGAGGTCCCAGCTTCGGGCCGACCTGGGGTCCACCTGGAGCTCTGCCACCTACAGCGATGACAGCCCACGCTGGGCCACCTCTGTCAAATGAGGAGATGATGACCACACCCCAGCCCCCAGGAGCCGGCCTGCATCTGTCACGTGATCCTTTATGTCCGGCCCATGAAGCACAGTGGCCGGAGGGTGGTGAGGAGACAGCACCAGCTTCTATTGGCATCCCTGGGCGAATGTCTCAGCATCTCACTGTAGACAAGTGTGAGGACCGGGGCCAGTGGGCGGGGGTCTGGGTGTGCAAACGGGAGCGGGCACGAGGGGTGGGGGCACACGTCCAGGCACAGGAAATTCAGTTGCAGGGTGTGTGTGTGAGAGAGACAAGGCTTTCGGGGCAGGGCTGATGGCAGTCTCTCAGGCTAGTAGCCAGACTTGGGGTTCAGGAAACAAGGTCCATGTGGGAAAGGAGAATTGGGAAGAAGGGGTAGTTGGAAAGAACAGGCCCTCAGATGTCTCCCAGGCACCTCACACTCACTGTGTGCAAACCTGACCCCAGAGACACTTGTTCCTCCTCCTGGGTCCATCCTGTCACCAGGCCAGAGACCTGGGACTCAGGTACCCCCCCCACCCCCTCAGCCAAGTGTCTAGTCTGCTGCGTGAACGTTTCTCCCAAACCCTCATCCGCTGTCCGGGTCCAGGCTCTGCCCCAGCTCTGACCGATGTCCCCTCCCTGACCTCCCTATTCAGGGATCTCTGTCCCTCCTGCACACGCTGTGTACTTCCTTCAGAGCATCCATCACAACTGGGAATGATCTGGTCACCCAGTCGCTTGTTTGGACCCCAGAGGGCAGGGTCCAGGACCATCACAGCCACTGCTGTGTCCCCCGCACTGGCCAGCAGCACGCTAAGCACACACAGTGGGTCCCTGTCCCAGCATCAGCCCCCTGCTGACCTACGGCAGCAGCCAGGAGCCGGTTAAAACAAAACAAAAACAAAAAAAGAAACGACCATTCTTTTCCTTAATAAAAATGACACATTACATGCAAATAAAGTACTCAAACTATAAAGTTAGAAGTCAGAAGTCCTGATCCTTAGGCCCACCCCAGTGGCCCCCTAGATCTCGCCCTAACTAGCCTTTTTCTCTGCTGGCATCATGGCCCTGGTATCTGATAAGAAGCGTACTTTGCTCACCTCTATTTCTGAATTTTTCAACTGGAAATTCACTGCTATTTACGCATTGTCTATTGAACCCCCCCCCCCCCCCCCCCGCCCAGCCCAAGTATAAAAGATGAGACCTTTGTCTCCACATACCTGTCCTTCCTCCGTCCCCTGTCTCTCCATTTTTACGATGATCTGTACCCACTTCTTGTACTATATGCTTATCACTGTCTCCCTCCTTTCGAGCTCCCCTCCCCACCGCCAGGCCAGATCATTCTTCCACGTTATCCAGGTTTGACTCACAAGTGGTTCAGTGGTTACAGCAGAACCTTCTAGACTCTGTGCCAAGTCAGAAGAGTGAAAATAAACAGCATATACCATGTGACAATTGCGGACACACTGTCCAGTGGGATGTGCTTAATCTAGAGAGGGGCCCCCCTGGTGGGCTATGTCACGAAGGGGGCCACCCGGAGGAGACGGTCTCAGCAGTGAGGTCGGATGGCATCTCTACTCTGACATTCCATCAAGCCCCTTAGAATTCCACCCTGTGTCAGTCAGCTCTCAGCTGGACAATGATTTTCTAGAACAACTAGGTCTTCCCTCACACGGTATTTCCAAAACCGCTGGTCTTGTCCCATTAGTGGGTCATGGAATCTAATTTGGTCGCACAGAACGGCATGAAAAATAAGATCATGAATATGACAGGAACCATCAGATGGCCCTTGAGGGCATTACGCTTTAGAGAAGTAAGTCAGAGAAAGGCCAATACCACACAATTTCACTTCCCAAACTCATGGATACAACGTCCCCCACTCCTGCCAGCATTTAACAGAAAACATCAAAGGCGATCGTAAGTAGTCAGGACACGTACTGTCTCACAAAACTTTTCAAGTAGGCTTCTTGCCCGACGCAGAGCCCAACGTGGGGCTTGAACTCATGATCCTGAGATCAAGACCTGAGCTGAGATCAAGAGTCAGACGCTAAATCAACTGAGCCACCCGGGAGCCCTTGTCTCACAAAACTTTTGTTCTTGTTTTGTATGTGACTCTGTGTGTAACTGGAACAGTCAAAATGGTGAAAGCCATTGTCCCAGATTTTGGTTGGAATTCCATGGAATCTACAGGTCATTTTCAAGAAAGTGACATCTTCCCAATGTTGAGTCTTTCGACCCATAAATGTAGTATCTGTCTCCATTTCGTCTTTCCCTGCAAATCTCTTTGATTATATTTATCCCCAGGCATTGATTTTTTTTTTGTTAGATTATATTTATCCCCAGGCATTGATTTTTTTTTGTTACTATCCATGGTATTTTCCTTTTACTTATGATTTTATTCATGGTATTTTAAATTCCATTTTCACTTTGGTTGGGGCTGGTACATAAGAAATACAACTGTTATGTAAATGATTTTTTAATCTGGTGACCTCACTACATTCATTTTTTTCCCCCTTTTTAACGAAATATAACTTACATAAAATGTACAAACAGTAAGTGTAGGGCATGATAATTGAAAAAAAAATTTTTTTTTTTTTTAAGTAATCTCTACACCCAATGTGGGGCTTGAACTCACAACCCTGTGATCAAGGGTCCTATGCTCTACTGACCAAGCCAGCCAGGCATGAGCGGGATAATTTTTTTTTTTTTTTTAATTATTTGAGAGAGAGAGAGGCAGAGTGCAAGCAGGGGAGGGGCAGAGAGAGAGGGAGACACAGAATCTGAAGCAGGCTCCGGGCTCCCAGCTGGGGCTCGAAGCCAGGAACCGTGAGATCGTGACCTAAGCTGAAGTCAGACGCTTAAACTGACTGAGCCACCCAGGTGCCCCAAGCGGGATAATTTTTTAATATGTAAGCACCATGCAGATTAAGATCTAGAATATTCCTGTACTCCAACAGGCTCCCACCCTCAACCCGGCTCTCTTCCAGTCAGTACCCCCCAAAACCACTATTCTGATCTCCCGTGGTAGATGCTACCCCTATACTAAGTCCCATTCTGATTTCATTGTAAATCATTTGTACTCTCTATTCTGCCTTCTTTCACTCTGTATTACGCCTGTGAAATCTACACATCACCATGTGTTTCAGCCCCCCCCCCCCCCCCGCCCCGGTTTATCGCTGAGTAGTCTTCCACTGTGTGGATGGACCAGTCGGGTCATCCACACCCTGCCCATGGGCATGTAGAGTGCGGACAGTAGCAGGTTTCCCAGCAGTGAAAACGGCTGAGTCACAGGACACTGCCTCACCCAGGAGACAGAAAACGGGGAGGCAGGGCTCCTCACCCATCAGCTGATGTACTCACACAGCCTGGGAGAGCAGCCAGGGCTGGGGCCCTGCAACTGTGGCTGTCCCTGGGGTGTGATAAGGGCCACGGCTCACTGTCTTCAGTGGGTTCCTTTGCTGCTGTCTCCGGATAAGTTCTAGAGGGTCCAGGGGACTGCCTTTTTTTTTTTTTTATTTTATTTTAATTCATATGGGATGTCTTATTAGCTATTTTCTCTTATCATGCCTAGAATCATGATTGATGATGCTCTCGAGGTCACCAATAAATAAAAAGCTGAGAAAAGGTTTATCACAAAATGAAATGAAATGTTGGTAATGAACAAATGAATTTGAATAACGTGGCGAGGAACCAGCTCATTCAATAACATACAAACTAGAGGACATGGCTCTTACTGGTGTGTTCACTATGTACAAAGTGAAACACCATTTTTATTATCTGATCACAGAAAATCTGAATATACTTTCTGCGTCCTTGAATTCTGGTTGTATCTTTAGAAGACATAAACCTAAATTCTTTGGGGCGCCTGGGTGGCTCAGTCAGTTAAGCGTCCGACTTCGGCTCAGGTCATGATCTCACAGTTTATGAGTTCGAGCCCCACGTTGGGCTCTGTGATGACAGCTCTGAGCCTGGAGCCTGCTTCGGGTTTTGTGTCTCCCTCTCTCTCCGCCCCTTCCCTATTCGGGTTCTGTCTCTGTCTCTCAAAACTAAATAAAGCATTAAAAAAAATTTTTTTTAATGCACTATTATAACAGTTCAGCTTCATGACTTTTTTTTGAAGTTTATTTTTGAGAGAGAGACAGCACAAGCAGGGGAGGGGCAGAGAGAGAGAATCAACTCCAAGTAGGCTCTATGCTGACAGCACGGAGCCCAATGCCAGGCTCAAACTCGAGAACCGTTGAGATCGTGACCTGAGTCGAAACCAAGAGTCGGACGCTTAAGCAACTGCACCACCCAGACGCCCCCGGCTCCGGGACTTTTTACATTTCTATGTGCCAGTGGTTCTCAGCTAGGGACGATTTTGCCAGTGGTACCTCACAAGTTTTGACAACCAAAAATATCTCCAGGCGTTGCCAACATCCAAGGGAAGGAGCAGTGCGAGGCTTTTTCCCATATGGATATGGAATTGCACCATTTACCGAATGACCATCCTTCCCCCACTGAGCTGCGGGACTCCTTTTGTTGGAAATCCACTTGTTTGTGTCGGTCTCATTTTACACAATCTATTCTGTCCCATTGCTCTATTTGTCTATCCCTGTACCGATACGACTCTGCGTTAATTACTTTAGCTTTCCGGTAAGTCTTGAAATCTGATAGCGTAAACCTTCAAACTTAGTTCCTCCTGAAAATTTTCTATCCCAGGATCTCCAAATTTCCTATAAATTTTAGAATCAACTTGTTTCAAACAACAAAACACGTGTTAGGATGTTTACTGGGATTGCACTGAATCTACAGTTCAATTTGGAGAGCCTTCAAAACAAGGTTACTGAGTCTTCCAGTCCATGAATAAAGTCGTATCTGTTTGCTTGCTTTTGTAAATATTTTATTTTTAAGTACTCTCTACGCTATCATGGGGCTTGAACTCACAACCCTGAGACCAAGAGTCATACTGGGGCGCCTGGGTGGCGCAGTCGGTTGAGCGTCCGACTTCAGCCAGGTCACGATCTCGCGGTCCGGGAGTTCGAGCCCCGCGTCGGGCTCTGGGCTGATGGCTCGGAGCCTGGAGCCTGTTTCCGATTCTGTGTCTCCCTCTCTCTCTGCCCCTCCCCCGTTCATGCTCTGTCTCTCTCTGTCCCAAAAATAAATAAAAATGTTGAAAAAAAAAATTAAAAGAGTCATATGCTCCATCAACTGAGCTAGCTAGGCACCCCTTTATCTATTTTTTAAAGTATTCTTTAATTTCTCTCAGCGATATTTTATGGTTTTCAGAGTAGAGTTCTTACACGTTTTGTTAAATTTATTTCTAGATATTTGAAGAGTTTGAGCATCATTGTGAATGGTATTTTAAAATCCACTGTCCAATTGTTAGTTTGTAGCATGTAGAAATACAACTGATTTCTGTATATGGATCTTGTATCCAGCAATCTTCCCCCAAATCATGTCTTTATCTTAATGGTTTGTTTTAGGTTCTTTGGGCTTATTTATGCACATAGTCACATCATATCGGTCAAAAATCAGTTCTATTTCTTTTTCAGTTTATACGCCTTTAACTAGTTTTTTTTTTTTTGTTTGTTGTTTTTTTTTTTTTTTTTTTTTTTTTTTTTTTTTTTTAAGTGAACTCTACCCCAACACGGGGCTGGAACTCACAACCCTGAGATCCAGAGTCACATGCTCTACCGACTGAGCCAGCCAGGTGCCCCTTATGTAGGCATATATATATATGTATGTGTGTATATGTGAATATATACATATATGTGTGTATTTTTGCCTTTTCACACTAGCTATATCATCCAATATTATGTTGACTGGAAGAGGTGATACTTGTCTTATTCAAAACATTGGGGGAAGTGTTCATTTTAATCTTTAAGTATAAATATGGTGTTAAAAAATTGAATTCTTTTGATGATATAAACTTTGTCAGATTAAGGAAGTTCCTTTCTATTCATAGTTTTTGAAGTGCTTTTATCATGATAGGTGTTGAATTTTATCAAATGCTTTCCCTGTATAATATGATCACATGGTTCTTCTCCTTTCTACTATTCCTAAGCTGAATCACATTGCTTTTCAAATGCTAAACCAACCTTGCGGTCTTAGAAAAAATCCCAATAGGTCGTGATTTATTATCCATCTTACATATTGCTGGATTCTATTTGCTAATATTTTTTGTTTAGGATATTGGAATCCATGTTCACAAGAGATCTTGGCCTAAAGTTTTCCTTTCTTGTAATAGCTTTATTAGGTTTTTGCTATTAGTATTCTACTTGACTCATTAAATAAGAAAGTGTTCCCACTTTCTTTATTATTTAGAAGAGTTTAGATAATGGTATTATTTCTTTCTTAAATGTTTGGGAAAATTTACCAGCAAAGTCATTTTCTTTATGGGAAGGTTTTTAATTATGGATTTGATGTCTCTAACAGATTCAGGACTATTCAGGTTTTCTGTTTCTTCACGTGTCAATATTGTCAAATTGTGTTTTCTCAACGAAACTGTCCATTTCTTCTGCATTGTTAAATTTATTGGCTAAGGTTGATCAGTATCCTCTTATCATCCTATAGTTAGGATCTGTACTGATGCCTCCTCTTTCATTCCTTTTCATGGAAATTTGTGTGTTTTCCCTTGAGTAGTAGTAACCTTTTCAAAGAACCATCTTTTGATTTTGTTGCTTTTCTCCGCTACGTGTCTGCTAACTCCCAGTTGTCCTCAAGGATGCAGCTAAGGTGTTTCCTTCGCAGGACTTGCCTCCTGGGCTTCTACACCCGAGCCCTGATCAATCTTGGGTGCTACTGGTGAAAGATCCTTCTTCCCCACTGGATCATGAGTTCTGCAAGGGCTGGGCTCACGGTTATCTTGCTCACCCTTCCATCTCCGCCAGGGATACTATTCCCTCACTCCTCTTTTCTTACCTCACCCCAATTCATCTTTTAGGTCTCAGCTGGAATGTCCCTTCCTCCCAGAAGCCCTCCCTGATCCCTAGGCTGGGTCAGACATATCCTCTAGATTCCTCAAGCTCCCTGGGCAACCCTCATCACAACACTGTTTATTCTGGGTTGAATGGTTTTTAAAGTATGATGGTGCTTCTTGGAGTGGCTGGGTGGCTCCGTCGGTTAAGCGTCCGACCTCAGCTCAGGTCATGATGTCACAGTTTGTGAGTTTGAGCCTCACGTTGGATTCTCTGCTATCAGCACAGAGCCTGCTTCGGATCTTCTGTCCCCCTCTCCCTGCCCCACCCCTGCTCACACTTGTGCTCTCTCTCTCAAAAATAAACATTACATTAAAAATAAATAAATAAACTATGATGGTCCTTTTTTTTTTTTTTTTTTTGATGGTCCTTCCTAAAATGGTTGTAGAAATATGTTTCAACTAGCCTTGTGTATCTTGAGGCCTCTGGCAAGTTCTCCCTTCTCCATGGGTAACTCATTTGTCACTGCCTGGAAACTGGACTGTGAGCTCCTTAAGGGCAGGCAGGTTCCCAGAAATACCCAGCCCAGGACTTGGCATCAAGAAGGCACAAGGGAATGTTTAATGAATGGATGAACAGCTCATCCTTCCTTGAAGTTTCCTCAAATTTACTGTACATAATGCCGCTACGAGTGTTCAAATTTTGTCAAAACATTCTTGTCTGTTACTGATTTTACACTTTTGCTGAAGTTTGAGGTTTAGCCTGTCTCCAAAGAATCAAAAGAATGCTGCTTTTCCCAAGGGGGAGACCCTTTAACACGTTGCTTTAGCGACAGAAAAGGCAATACTTGCCTAACCTATTCATCAGCCCTTAGTCACCCTGCCGGGACTTCAACACCACACTGTGTTGTTGTACCGTGCTTTCATTTCTTGCTTGTGCACCAGATAAAGAAGGACATAGGCCACGTCGGGCCACCTCGCTGTGGGCAAAGGAGTGCTCTTCCCTAAGCCTTAGTTCATCTTCAAACTGAGGACCCTTTCACCTGTGGACAGTATTGCCGAAATAACTAAATGAGATCATGCAAAAACCTGTCAGTTCAGGGCTGGGCTTAATAAGTGGCAGGAAGGCCTTTGGAGTCATGCAGATCTAGATTCAAATCTCAGCTCTCTCACTTTCTGAGCCTGGGTTCCCCCATCAGTAAAGTGGGGACCAAAATACCCAACTGACAGCGGGGGGAGAATGGCGATGAGAGACTAAGTGAGAAATTGCTCGATTCAGTGAATGTTAATCTAACATCCTCTTCCTGACTCCTGCTTGGAATTTTATTCCTGGAAATATGTCCTACCCACTGGTCTCAGCTCTGCCCTTGGGCTACATAAAATAGTGTTCTGTCTCCTCACTGGTCTCTGTGTCCTGGTTCTTTTTTTTTTTTTTTTTTTTTTTTGCCCCCTCCGGGCCTTGAACTCAAATGCTGAGATCAAAACCTGAACTGAGATCAAGAGTCGGACGCTCAACCAACTGAGCCATCCAGGAGCCCCTCTGGGTCCTAGTCTTTTTCCCTTTGATCTGTCCTCCATACCACAGAGTATCTCAGCTCAGATATGCCCTCCGCCACGGAGCCTGCCCTGACTCCCAGACCCCTGGGTTCCCTGCCACTCTGGGTAATCCGGCCACTCTGGGTAATCGCTGTGTGGTGATGAACCTATCTCCCCAGTGGGACCGTGAGCCCCGTGAGGGCAGGGCTGGGGGCTGACTCCATCACTGCAGTGGCCCCAGCCCTGGGAAGGACACAGAGCAGGTATTCAACGAAAGGGCTGATCGGTGGAAGTCCACCGGAGGTAGCCGTGGACCCTAGGCGTGGCTCCCTCTCACCCGGCTCTACCCACGCCCCTCATGCTTTCTATCTCATCTGTCCCCTGACACAACGAGGCACTGCACTCTGGGAGGCGTCTGCTTCTCTTGGCTCTTGTTCCCCATCTGTCTCCTGCTAGATCCCCTTCCTTGGCCTCAGGGGCTACTTCTCAGGGCACTGCTGCCCAAGGCCCACTTCTCGCTCAACCCTCACATCCACTTCCGGGGGCAACTCGGACCCTCGCGACCCCAACCCGTGGGCTTGGATCTCTCTCCTCAGCCCCACAGTCCCAGGCCCCCGGGCACCTCGGACTCCAGCACAATGGCTGACCAGCCCCTGGGAGTTTTCCAAGGCAACGGAAGAATACCTTACCCCAGTGAGGCCATTAAAAAAGAAGCACTTGGCCGCGGCTAACTATTGTGAAAGTGTTTTCCTAAGCACGGAACTGCAGGTGGCTGGTATGTAACTCTTTCCTCAGGAAACTGTGCAGCTGAAGACAAGGTCTCCTCTTCCTCCGCAGTGGGGGCCAGGCGCCTCGGGAGCTTGCTGACAGGAGACGGGACTAAGCACCTCTTCCCCGCTACTGGAAACACGTCTGCGGGCACGCAATGGCTGCTTCCTCGTGAAACAAAGGGAAAGTGCTCCTCACGGGGGCCATCACTCAACTGTGAGCAAGGAGAGAGGCATCGAAAGCACACTACCTACTAACGAGTACCTACTGCTATGAGCCTGGGGTGGTGGAAGGGCCACCACAGGGACACTAAGTACTGAACTGCTAAATGGGACATAGCTGGTGACGACTGTTAACTATTTGAGAGGGAAGCGGTGTTTTAAACATGGGGGGAATAAAAGCACTACATCCTTATTTCCACGTGAGGAGGTCAACGGGCAATAAAGAACGGAAAATTTTAAAAACCCGACGTGTGGGGCGCCTGGGTGGCGCAGTCGGTTAAGCGTCCGACTTCAGCCAGGTCATGATCTCGCGGTCCCGGAGTTCGAGCCCCGCGTCGGGCTCTGGGCTGATGGCTCAGAGCCTGGAGCCTGTTTCCGATTCTGTGTCTCCCTCTCTCTCTGCCCCTCCCCCGTTCATGCTCTGTCTCTCTCTGTCCCAAAAATAAATAAACGTTGAAAAAAAAAAAAAAAATTAAAAACCCGACGTGTAAAGCGCCGTATTTGGAAATGTGGTGACAGATACCAAAATCAGCTGAAAGAGTTAAAGTGGTTACCTGGTGAGGGACAGGAATTGAGGTGAAAAGGAAATGGCTGCATTTTCTTCTTCTTTTTTCTTTTTTTAGAGTTTATTTATTTAAGTAATCTCTACACCCAACATGGGGCCCGAACTCATGACCCCGAGATCAAGAGTTGCACGCTCTTCCGACTGAGCCAGCCAGGCGCCCCTGTGTTTTTTACTTTTTATCATAAATCACAGATGTATTTGACTCTTTTAAACTAAGTACTTGTTCTCCTTTGACAACATTAGTAATTAAAGTGATTTTTAAAACAGAAACACATTTCAAAAACCTGCCCAAGCCAAACATTCCATCCAAAAGCAACAGAATACACATTCTTCCCAGGGCGCCTGGAGGGCTCAGTCGGTGCAGCATGTGACTCTTGATCTCGGGGTTGTGGGTTTGAGCCCCAGGTTGGGCAGAGAGATTAGTTTAAAAATAAAATTTAAAAACAATGCACAATCTTTTCAAGTGCACACGGAACATTCTCCATCACATCCACCTCCGGGGCAACTTGAACACTTCCTATGACCCTCAAGATCATATATTAGGCCACAAAACAAGTTTTAACAAATTTTAGAAGACTGAAATCATACCAAGCATCTTTTCTTCTCTTTTAATTTTTTAAAAAAATTTATTTATTTTTGAGAGACGGAAGGCAAGTGAGGGAGGGGCAGAGAGAGAGGGAGACCCAGAATCTGGAGCAGGCTCCAGGCTCCAGGCTGTCAGCACAGAGCCCGATGTGGGGCTTGAATCCACAGACCGCGAGATCATGACCTGAGCCGAAGTTGGACGCTCAACTGACTGAGCCACCCAGGCGCCCCCCATCAAGCATCTTTTCTGACCACAATGGTATAAAACTAGAAATCGATTACAAGAAGAAAACTGAGAAATTCATAAATATGTCAACTTTAAATAACCAACAACCCAATAAAGCAATCAAAAAAGAAATGAAAAATACCATGAGACAAGCAAAAATGGAAATACAACGTCCCAAAACTTAGGGGACGCAGCAAAGCAGTTCTAAGAGGGAAGTACACAGGGATGAACGCCTACAGCAAGAAAGAAGAAAATTTTCAAATCAACAGCCTAAGTTCATACCTCAAGGAACTAGAAAAAGTGCAGAGCCCAAAGTCAGTAGGAGGAAGGTAACGGCAGAGATCAGAACACAAATCAATGAAATTGAGGCTAACAAGGCAATACGAAAGACAAGTGAAAACCCAGAGCCGGTTCTTTGAGAAGATAAGCCAAACCGAAAAACTTGTGGCAAGACTCACCAAGAAAAAAAAGAGAGCAAACACAAAATCAGACCCGGAAGGGGAGATGTTACAGCTGACACCACAGAAATACAAAGGCTAAGAGACGACTCCAAACAATTACCTGTCGACCAACAGAACAAACTGAAATGGATAGTCCTAGAAACATACAACCTTGCAAGACTGAAACAAGAAGAAACAGAGAGTCTGAATAGAATGATCGTCGGTCAGGAGACTGAACTCAGTCATCAGAAAACCTCTCAACAGGGACGCCTGGGGGACTCGGTGGGTTAAGTGTCTGACTTCGGCTCAGGTCACGATCTCGCGGTCTTTGAGTTCGAGTCCCGCATCGGGCTCTGTGCTGACAGCTCAGGGCCTGGAGCCTGCTTCGGATTCTGTGTCTCCTCCTCTCTCTTTCTCCCTCTCTCTCTCTCTCTCTCTGCCCCTCCCCCTCTCACGCTCTGTCTCTGTCTCTGTCTCTCTCTTAAAAATAAATAAACATTAAGCAATTACTAAAAAACCCTCTCAACAAACAAAAGGACAAGAAACAACAAGTGTTGGCGAGGATGTGGAGAAAAGGGAATCCTTGCGCACTGTTGGTGGGAATACAAATGGGCCACTGTGGAAAGCGGTATGAAGGTTCTTAAAAAAATTAAAAATAGAGCTACCAAATTAAAAGCAGGCATCTGGGTGGCTCAGTTGGTTAAACGTCCGACTTTGGCTCCAGTCTTGATCTCATGGTTTGAGTTTGAGCCCCACATCAGGCTCTGTGCTGACAGCGCAGAACCTGCCTGGGATTCTCTCTCTCCCTCTCTCTGCCCCTCCCTCACTTGTTCTCTCTCTCTCTCTCTCTCTCTCTCTCAATAAATTAACTTAAAAAAAAAAAAAGAAATACTATATGATCCAGCAATTCCAGTTCTGGAAAACAAAAATACCAATTCTAAAACATATATGCACCCCTGTGTTCACTGCAGGATAATTTAAAATAGCCAAGATAGGGGCGCTTGGGTGACTCAGTTGGTTGGGTGTCCGACTTCGGCCCAGGTCATGATCTCGCGGTCCGTGAGTTCGAGCCCCGCGTCGGGCTCTGTGCTGACAGCTCAGAGCCTGAAGCCTGTTTCAGATTCTGTGTCTCCCTCTCTCTCTGACCCTCCCCCACTCATGCTCTGTCGCTCTCTGTCTCAAAAATAAGTGTTAAAAAAAAAAATCTAGGGGCGCCTGGGTGGCGCAGTCGGTTAAGCGTCTGACTTCAGCCAGGTCACGATCTCGCGGTCCGTGAGTTCGAGCCCCACGTCAGGCTCTGGGCTGATGGTTCAGAGCCTGGAGCCTGTTTCCAATTCTGTGTGTCTCCCTCTCTCTCTGGCCCTCCCCCGTTCATGCTCTGTCTCTCTCTGTCCCAAAAAATAAACGTTGAAAAAAAAATTAAAAAAAAAAATCTAAAATAAAATAAAATAAAATAAAATAAAATAGCCAAGATATAGAAACCATCTAAGTGTCCATCGACAGATGAATGGATAAAGAAAATATCGAAAGCGTGGTATATATGGACAACAGAATAAGATTCAGCCACAAAAAAGAATGAAATCGCCATCTGCAACAACACGGACGCTCCTTGAGGGCATTATACGATGTGAAATACATCACAGAGAGACAAGTACTGTATGATCTTACTTGTACGTGGAATAAAGCCAAAACAACAACAACAAAAAGTTCACAGACACAGAGAACAGACTGGTAGTTGCCAGAAGTGGAGGGCAGCGGGGAGGCCAATGGGTGGAAAGAGTTAAAAGGAACAAACTTTCAGCTATAAAAGAAACAAGTCACGAGGATGTAACCTACAGCATGGGGACTACAGTTAATACTACTGTGCTGCAAATCTGCAAGTTACTTAGTAAGTCTTAAAATTTCTCATCATAAGAAAAAAGTAAGTTTTTATCATAAGAAAAGAACTCTATAACTATATACGGTAATATATATATTAACTATACTGTGGTGACCATTTTGCAACGCAAATATCACATCATCATGTCTTATACTTGAAACTAATGTAATGTTGAATGTCAATTACACCTCCAAGTAAAACAAAACAAGACAGAACAACTTGTCCAAGCCAGAAATGTAAGCACCGCCTTTGGGTTTCCAGGCCTCTGCCCTGGCCCAGCCACCTCCCAGATCTCTGGTCCCATCCTCATGCACGTTCCATACCTGAAGCTGAATATCGAATCAAGGTACTCTCCTGCTTAAAATCCTTCACTGGCTTCTACGGACTCTAAAATAAAGTCCAGACTCCTTAACAGACCTAAAGGTTCCCTATGCTCAGCATATTTTTTACTTCCAGTCCTCAATACATGTGGAAGAACTTTCAGTGTTCAAAACAAATTTAAATGCATGCTCCTTTAGCCCAGGGCTCAGTTCAGGGGCCTCGCCTCCAGGAAGCCCTCCCTGATCCCCAGGCTAGGTCAGGTGCCCCTCTGGGCTCTCCCAGCCCAGCTACGCTCACTTGGGGCCATCACTGTCTAGGGACGAGTCTGTCTTTGTCTCCTCCAACGGACTTGGAATCCTAGGACAGCGGGACGGGGCTGTCTGGTTGTTGCTGAGTCCCCAGTGCTGTCCAGCACAAAACTGGACCCAGAGCGAGTACTCAGAAGGTTTGGAGAATGAAAAAAATAAATGATGGAAACACACCCCAAATTAACTTTTGGTTATTAGCAAGCCCTGGTAAATAGGGTGCATGCACTCTCCCCTTCTCTCTCTTATCTATATTTAAATTTTTTTCTACAATAAACATGGATTGCTCCTCTATTTTTATTTATTTTTTTTAAGTTTATTTATTTTGAGAGAGGGAGAGAGAGAGCATGTGCACACAACAGGGCAGGGGCAGAGACAGAGAGAGAGAGAGCATGCACAAGCACGGGAGGGGCAGAGAGACTCCCAAGCAGGCTCCACACTATCAGCACAGAGCCCGATGCAGGGCTTGGACACACAAACCGTGAGATCATGACCTGAGCCAAAGTCAGGTCTCGAATTCAAAGCTTAACCAACTAAGCCACCCAGGCACCCAATTCTCTAGTTTTAGAAATTAGGAAACAAGGGGTGCCTGGGTGGTTCAGTCAGTTAAGCATCTGACTCTTGATTTCAGCTCAGGTCATGATCTCATGGTTTGTGGGGTCGAGCCCCATGTCGGGCTCGGCGCTGACAGCGCGAGGCCTGCTTGGGATTCTCCGTCTCTCTCTCTCTGCCCCTCCCCTGCTTGTGCTCTCTCTCAAAAAAGAAATAAACTGTAGAACAATTAGGAAAAAAACCACCAATTGCACATCCTTGGAACCACGGTTCTGATTCTAGGAATTTATCATCTCTTCTCTAAGAAAGGAAGTATGGACTTACAGAAAGTATAGAAAGGTACCAGAAAAACACACCCCTGACCCCATCATGTGTGGCCTACTTAGCAATGAGCTTCCTTCAACTTCTAGGCCAGGGATCGGCTCTGCGCTCAGCCGTGAGTGGGGGGCGGGGGGGGGGGTGCAGCCTGAGCCCCCGCCACCCCTGAGGTGTTGACCTACGGCACTGACGGGCCTGGGGGGCAGGGGGGAGTTTACGGGTAACTTGTAGGGTGAGGCCTATGAGTGGTGCATGGCACCATTTGGTGACCCAAAGGATTTACGGCCACGTGACAAGATCACTTTGAATAATCCTCATGGGGCCGATGGGTTCTTGGGATGTTAATCAGGAAGTATCTCAGTTGGGATCTGAGCTGCCTCTGGACCTCTATCAGGAAGCTTTGCAGACGGGGCGTGGGCCAGCAAGGCACTGGGGCCCTCTGCCAGAGCCGGGGTCATGGAGCCAAGGGCCCGCTGGTTCCTCAGCTCAGCTGGTAGGTAGGACTTTGTGCTCACCTGGGAACCCCTGTCCCCAGCCCTCCCTCCCCTCTCCCTTGAAGCCCTCTGCCTCCCGCCGTGGCCATTCTCTGATGACCCATGCCACCCCCCTGCCCTCTGTGAGCCTAGAACCCAAAGGTGAGTATCGGGGTTAGGAGGCTGGATCCCCAGTAGATCCTGAGGAGAGGTGAACACGTGAGGTCGGGGCGGGGGGGGGGGGTACAATGGTCTGAGCACGAGTTGTTTTTTTTCCTTTTTTAAATGTAGTTATTTACTTTGGAGACTCAAGAGTACAACCACAGATGGAGAAACATCAACCCTTTGAAGGTTTAAGCAAACACTTTCTGTGTGTGCCTAATGTGAGTCCACACCAAAAGAATCAGCCAGATGCTCTCAGCAGCAGGTCTTTTTTTTATAATCTTTTATTTTTTATTTTTTTATCCTCAAGTGAGTTCACATGCAGTGTAGTCTTGGCTTCGGGACTAGAAACCAGTGATTCATCGTTTACATAGGACACCCAGTGCTCGTCCCAACAAGGGCCCTCTTTCATGGCCGTCACCCATTGTCCCCACCCCCAGCAACCCTCAGTTTGTTCTCTGCATTTAAGAGGCTTTCGTGGTTTGCCTCCCTCTCTGCTTTTATCTTGTTTTTGCTTCCCTTCCCTTATGATCATCTGTTAAGTTTCTCAAACTCTCCACATGAGTGAAATCGTGTGATATCTTTCTCTGACTTGTTTCGCTTAGCATGATACCCTCCAGTTCCATCCACATGGTTGCAAATGGCAAGATTTCATTCTTTTTCATCACCAAGTAGTATTCCGTTAGATACATATACACCACATCTTAATCTATTCATCAGTTGATGGACATTTGGGCTCTTTCCATCCTTTGGCTATTGTTGATAGCGTTGCTATAAACATTAGGGTGCATGTGCCCCTTCGAATCGCCACTCCTGTATCCTTTGGATAAATTCCTAGTGGTGCAATTGCCGGGTCACAGGGCAGTTCTATTTTTAATTTTTTTTTTAATTTTTTTTTCAACGTTTATTTATTTTTGGGACAGCGAGAGACAGAGCATGAACGGGGGAGGGGCAGAGAGAGAGGGAGACACAGAATCGGAAACAGGCTCCAGGCTCTGAGCGGTCAGCCCAGAGCCCGACGCGGGGCTCGAACTCACAGACCGCGAGATCGTGACCTGGCCGAAGTCGGACGCTCAACCGACTGCGCCACCCAGGCGCCCCTCTATTTTTAATTTTTTGAGGAACCTCCACACTGCCTTCCAGAACGGCTGCACCAGTTTGCATTTCCATCAACAGGGCAAGAGGGTTCTCCTTTCTCCACATCCTTGCCAACATTTGTTATTTCCTGAGTTGTTAATTTTAGCCACTCTGACCGGTGTGAGGTGGTATCTCAATGTGGTTTGGATTCCCCTTTCCCTGATGATGAGTGATGTTGAGCATCTTTTCATGTGTCTGTTGGCCATCTGGAGGTCTTCTTTGGAAAAGTGTCTATTCATGTCGTCTGCCCATTTCTTCACGGATTATTTGGTTTTTGGGGGGTGTTGACTTTGGTAAGTTCTTTATCGACTTTTGATACTAACTCTTTACCCAATATGTCATTTGCCAAGTATCTTCTCCCATTCCATCGGTTGCCTTTTAATTTTGCTGATGAGCATGAGTTTTGAAACTGCAGGTCTACGACCATAGGTTGTAAAACTGATCTTGTGTGTGATGACCAGCATCTCTTCAGACAGAAAAAAAAAAAAAACAAACTTTCATACTGTATAATTCCAATTATATAAACTTCTGGAAAATGCAAACTAATCTCTAGCAGATGAGTGGCTGCCAGGGATCGGCGGTGGGGGGGGGGGAGCGGGGGAGGGATTACAAGGGGCAAAGGAATACGCTGGGGGTGGCGGGTATGTTCACTCTCTAGAGTGTGGTGACAGTTTCATGAGGATGCACGTCGACCCAAACTTAACAAGCTGTACACGTTAAACATGTGTGGTTTACTGTATGTCGGTTATACCTCAATAAAGCCATAAACAAATAAAAGAAACAGAAGAGGATAGAACAGAACAGGGTAGACGAAGCCAGCCAAGAAGGAAGAGGAGCCGGTGTTGGCCAGGGGTGAAGAGCAGTTCCCAGAAGGGGGATAAGAGCTGCACTTGACCCTGTTTGAGGAAACTATCCCAGGGGTTTGGAAAGCACGAACTTTTGAGGAATGCACTAACCACGCTGCCTCTAGGCTTTCCGGCCTGCTCTCACAACCTACAGACCCTGGACTTGAGCCATGGCTCCGGCTGGGTTTGCGACTGCCCTCGGAGGACTGGCCGCGCCCGTGAGCCAGTTCTTCCGCGTGCCCTTCGCCCCTGCCTGATGGAGATTTTGTGCAATTCAGCGGTTTTCGTCAACCGACAGGCTCTTCCAGTTTGTCTGAAGTCAAGGGGAGGTTTCCAGCAACCAAGGGACCAAGGTCCCATCAGCAACCGAGGACCTCTCCCCTTCGGTCCCAAAGGGGGTTTCCTCTACTTCCAACCCAAGGTTTTACATACATCTTCCTCTCCCTCGAGCTGATTTGTGGCCCTAACTGCGTAAATGTAGGACGGACCTGTCACCCCTAGATTCTCTGATGGTTTAGTATATTGCATACCCTTCAAGTGATAACATTTTAGCTCCACATTTCAGAAACTTTGACATTAAGGCTAGCATATACTTAGGCTCGGCATATAAGGGCGAAATGTGGATCTGCTCAATAAAAGAGGAAACTATTAAACAAAAGGAAGAGCTGAACTTGAGCGAGGAGGGGAGGGGGATCCTAGGGCAGCCCAGGGTGAGCTGTTTCTGGCCCCAGGCGAGGTGCTGGTGATCCACCAGGAGGCCTGGAGACTGCCTGGCCTGGGCCCCAAGGACGGCATGCGGGGCTGCTGTGGGCGGCTCCCAGCGGGCTGCCCAACTGAGACAAAGGAGCTCCTGGTCATCCCCAAGGGCAATACCAAGTCAGAATATGACGGCTGCAGGAAATACAACAGGAAGAACTGCTGGGCCCCGGGAAGCATCCTCCCCTACCCCCCACGCCCCCTCTTTCCTCCTAAGCCTTCCACTTTTGAGGACTTGGGACAGGCCCGGTGGCTCTTTCTTTCCAAGAATCGAAATTATAGGCCATAGGTTCCCACAGAGTGCTCTTGGGTAAATCGCCTTGTAGTCTGCAAAACAGACCTAACTAGAGAAGCTTCCAGCCAGGGAAGATGCAGCATGCTGTTCTGGAACCCCTTACCCAGAATTCTTTGTGGCAGAGGAGATGCCCTTCTCTCAGCAGGTAAACGGGATGAGCTGAAGTTCCCAGGTTGCCGAGTTCACCCCAAGGTGGTGTAGGAACTTCTCTCTGTAGCTCCTCCTCCCTGGCAATTCTCCTGGGCCGAAGGCCTCTCCCTGGTCTTTCTCCTTGCACCTGAGAGGCAACAGGTCTAAGAGGGTAAAGTTGGGAATTCGAGGATGTTCACCTCACTGAGGGTGAGGGCAGCGTGAAGCGAGGAGACAACCTAGCTGCTGGAAGTAGATGACTGCCGTTTCTGCATGTGACAGTCCTCTGTGACTGGGCCTTCCTACACCACGAGGCTGAAATCCTTTGAAGGATACTTCACCAAGGTCCCCGCCACAAAGGCCCAGGATGTGTGAGAGGTGACCGATGAGACACATCATCCAGGATTTGTAAGATGGAAGGAGAAAGGTAACCCTCGCCCCTACGCCCCACTGTTACTTCTGCTCAGTTCTGCTGGCAAGGGTGGACTGGGGACATCGGAGTCTCCCAGGTCAATTTCCAGGATCCTATCACCAACATCGTGGATGTCATGGCTTTTTGGGCTCTGGATGGCATTAAGTTGATGTGTTCTTCAATGCGACATTTAAGTGGGCAGCCTCCAAGGCAGCAGTTCCCCTGGTGGGTCAGTCCTGCAGTGTCATTCCGGAGGTCCGGCCAAGAGCCAATTCATCCAGTCCTTCCAACGATTGTGCGCACCTCACTCTCTGTATTAAATTACATCCTGCCTAATTTATTTTGAAATGCATCAAAAATAAGATGGATCGGGGAGCCAGGGCGGCTCCGTCGGTTAAACATGTGACTCTTGATTTCAGCTCAGGTCAGGATCTCACGGTTCGTGAGGTCGAGCCCCATATTGGGGGCTGTCAGCGCAGAGCCTGCTTGGGATTCTCTCTCTCCCTCTCTGCTCCTCTCCCCACCCTTCAAAATAAAGAAATAAATATTTAAAAACGTAAGATGGATCAATGGATGGGTAGAAGGATGGGCCAAGGACCAAAGTGTGATTTAAAAAAAGGATGCTAAAACGTTAGTGAGAGAATCTCACTCTCTATGAAGGTGTTCAGTTTCAAATTCTTTTGATGTTGCTGTACGGTTTGAACACATTCGTAATAAAATGTCGAGGAGAGAAGTGTCTTCTTAGGAGAACTGGAATGTTTTCTTTTTCCCACAGGTGAACCCTGATGATGCAGGGACCTCAGAAATGATGAGAGCTTTCTATGGCAGATGGTGGAAAGGGGTCCTGACACTATAGGTGAACTGAGCAGTTGTTTTGGCCTCGGCTGGGTGCCCGGCGGTGTGGAGAAATCTTCCAGGGAACGGAGGCAGAACTGGGTGCGATGCTAAAGCTCTACCTACCAACAGGGGCCTCAAGAGCTCCTGGATTTCTGACTGCGCCCCCAGGTAGCCCGAGGTGAAGGTGGGAAGCGCTCCTTTGGGCTCCCTCTCGCAGAATATGCTGGTTTCCAGGCTGGAGTCACTGCAACACTCCCTCTCCAAGATTCACTTTCCTCCTTTATAAAGCGGTTTAGTAATAATCCTCACCCACAGGGTTATGTGAGATCCAGTAAGACTGTGCCTGGCTCCACTCTAAGGTTTCAGTAAAGAGTGGCCATTGCTGTCGTCATAATTAGTCCCGGAGTGGGGCTGCTGAGGCTCAAAACGGAAAGCTCTCATGTGGCGTAGAGGAACATGACGGAAAACACACTGGGGTACGCTCCTGGAGGCCTGGGAGATGAGCAGTCCCCAGAGGGTCCCCTTTCCTCCGGGGACTGTGAAGACCACAGCCTGGAGACAGGCCAGGCCTGGACTCAGACCCAGTCTCCACTTCCTCCAAGAACACGGTTTCCTGAGCCAGCAGGATGACTGGTAAAACAGCCTCCAAGAAGAATGGACAGCTATTTTTACAGCAGACTTCTTTTTTTTTTTTTTAATGTTTATTTTTTGAGAGAGAGAGAGAGAGAGTACGAGCACGAGCAGGGGAGGGGCGCAGAGACAGTGGGAGATACAGAATCTGAAGCAGGCTCCAGGCTGAGCTGTCAGCACAGAGCCCGACACGGGACTCAAACTCACAGACCGCACGATCATGACCTGAGCGGAAGCCGGACGCCCAACCGACTGAGCCACCCAGGCGCCCCAGACTTCTAATTAATAAATGGAGAAGGCGGGGCGCCTGGGTGGCACAGTCGGTTAAGCGTCCGACTTCAGCCAGGTCACGATCTCGCGGTCCGTGAGTTCGAGCCCCGCGTCGGGCTCTGGGCTGATGGCTCAGAGCCTGGAGCCTGTTTCCGATTCTGTGTCTCCCTCTCTCTCTGCCCCTCCCCCGTTCATGCTCTGTCTCTCTCTGTCCCAAAAATAAAATAAAACGCTGAAAAAAAAAATAAAAAAATAAAAAAATAAATGGAGAAGGAAGGAAGGAAACAGAAATCAACACCAGGCAAATACTACAATAAAAACTGCTGCAGAAAGATCCCCTGAGGGTTGCTAAAATTAGTGGGCAAAAGTTTGAGAAGAAACAGAACATCTGCATAGTCAAAATATCTTCCCCAGGATATTTACTAACTCACAAAGGGAAAAAAGTAACACAGTGGACAAACCTAGCAGACACCACCTGAACCCCATGACCAAGGTCAATGTGACCAGAAATAAGACAAATTGATATCACGATGCCCTGATGTGCTGCACTGAGGAGGACACAGCATCGTTCCTGAGGCATCCTTGCCAAAAATGCAGAACCTCTTTCCAATCACGAGAGAGCATCAGACAAACTCAAATTGAAGGACAGTCTACAAAATAACTAATCAGTACTCTTCAAAAGGGTCAAGGTTCCGTAGCAACGTTTTTTTTAGATCCGTCTCCTGCGGCAAGGGAAATAAAAGCAAAAATAAACCGCTGGGACTCCATCAAAATAAAAAGCTTCTGCACAGCGAAAGAAACAATCAACAAAACTAAAAGGCAGCCCACAGAATGGGAGAAAATATCTGCAAATGATATATCCAATAAAGGGTTAGTATCCAAAATACATAAAGAACTTCTACAACTTGCCCTCCCTCAGGAGCTCACAGTGAGATCCTTTGAGCACACAGCAAGATGATGGCTGCCTACAACCTGAAGGGAAAGCTCTCATCAGACACCAACCCCGTGGACACCTTGGTCTTGGATTTCCAGCTTCCCAAACTTGTGGCTACTAGGAAATTTTTAATTACATATATGCTTTCCAGTATATTCTTACTGGGCAACACTGCTGTAGAATGTCAAGTCTTAATTCTTTTCTTTCCTTTTTTAATTTTTTTTTTTAACATTTATTTATTTTTGAGACAGAGCATGAACAGGGGAGGGTCAGAGAGAGAGGGAGACACAGAATCTGAAACAGGCTCCAGGCTCTGAGCGGTCAACACAGAGCCCGACGTGGGGCTCAAACTCACGGACCGCGAGATCGTGACCTGAGCCGAAGTCGGACGCTTAACCGACTGAGCCACCCAGGCGCCCCAGCCAAGTCTTAATTCTCAACCTAGTATACTCTATATCCTACTTTTGAAAGGGAGAATGTCAGAAGGTGTCTCCTCCTATATTTGGAAGAGGACAAAGACTTCTAATCGCTAAAGAAGATTCTCATCATTGGAGAAGGCACTATTTGAGTCTGAATAACAAACCTTATTAAATAATTCTTATCTCCTGTTAGTTTCCATTATATAGTCACCTTCCCACAATTCAGTACCTCTGCAAGCTCCAATTCCCCCACTTTTCTAGTTACTTCTCCACAATTTATCGTCTTTTGTTAAAATTGTATATAAGCCTCCAGGTCTACCTGCTCCTTGGAGTTTTTCACTTCTATTCTGAGGCACTTCCTGTGTGCATATAAAATAAGTCTTTTCTTCTGTTAAAAAAACAAAACAGAAACCCTCAACAGCCAAAAACCAAATAATCCAATTTAAAAATGGGCAGAAGACATGGGCAGACATTTCTCCAAAGAAGACACACCGATGGCCAACAGACACATGAAAAGATGCTCGATACCACTTATCAGGGAAACGCAAATCATTTGTGCTGGTTTTACGGCTTTTCTGTAAATCTAAATTTAGTCTGAAGTAAAAAGATTAAAAAAGAAATAGGCTTGAGGCACCTGGGAGGCTTAGCCAGTTGAGGTTGAGCTTCTGACTCTTTTTTTTTTTTTTTTTAATTTTGTTTTTAATGTTTGTTTATTTTTGAGAGGAAGAGAGGCAGCACGCAAGTAGGGAGGGGCAGAGAGAGAGAGGGAGACACAGAATCCGAAGCAGGCTCCAGGCTCTGAGCCGTCAGCACAGAGCCCAACACGGGGCTCGAACCCACGAACCGCGAGATCGTGACCCGAGCAGACGCTTAACCAACTGAACCACCTAGGCGCCTCGAGCTTCTGACTCTTGATTTCGGGTCAGGCATGATCTCAGGGTTCGTGAGTTCGAGCCCCACGTCGGGCTCCGTACCGACGGTGCAGAGCTTGCTTGGGATTCTCTCTCTCCCTCTCTCTCTGCCCCTCCCGCGCCCGCATTCTCTCTCTCAAAATAAATAAACTTAAAAAAGAAAGAAAGAAAGAAAGAAAGAAAGAAAGAAAGAAAGAAAGAAAGAAAAAAAGAAGAAATAGCCTCCAGGTGGCAAGACTTTGAGGACACGGACCCTCTCAAACTCGCTGCTGTCAGTGTAAATGTGTTGCACACGCTCGAGTCAGTAATTCTGCTTGCGGGAACTAAAGCCAGATTTACCTGCACAGGTGGGAGAGGCTTGCCTGGCACGTTAGACCTACGGTATTATTTATACCAACGATAAACAAAAAAAAGCTGGCAAAAACGCTACAAGACTACCTATGGCCTCACAAAGTACAGTAATTCTGTGAGCGGCTGAAGTACAGAGTGAGGACCTATTTCATGTGCTGACAGATACTCTCTCCGGGATAACGAGGTCACTGAGAAGCAGTGAGGTCTAGCACACTGTAGACTGTTCGCTACACTCATGGAGAAAAAAAAAAAGAGGGGGTGCATGTCAGCATTTGCTTGGAAATGCAGTTTGGGGTTCTTTCCCAGAAAGGCAGAAGGTAAGAGTGGCTGTCTCCATGGAGGGGAACAGGTGCCTAGAGAACGAAGTTTGGAGAGAGACTTTACCCTACAGACTCTTTTGAACCTTAAGCCACGTGAACTTATTACCTTTTAAAAGACTGTTGTTAAAAAAAAAAAAAAAAATTGGGGCGCCTGGGTGGCGCAGTCGGTTAAGCATCCGACTTCAGCCAGGTCACGATCTCGCGGTCCGTGAGTTCGAGCCCCGCGTCGGGCTCTGGGCTGATGGCTCGGAGCCTGGAGCCTGTTTCCGATTCTGTGTCTCCCTCTCTCTCTCTGCCCCTCCCCCATTCATGTTCTGTCTCTCTCTGTCCCAAAAATAAATAAACGTTGAAAAAAAAAATTAAAAAAAAAAAAATCAACAAACAAGCCATCCCCGCACCCAGGATCCCTGGTCCAGCCTGTTAGAGTGAACACTCTGCTTTCTCCTCGAGCCCACAAAAACGGCAGTCGGGTAGAAAGAGGCTAGAAGCCACAGGAACAGAAGGAACAGGAGGGAAGCGAAGAAGAGGGAACCCGGACACGCCTAGGGGACGCAGATGGCCGTGAGGTGACTGAGCCAGAAGGGAGGCCCACCTAGGCACCCATGGAGGGGCTGGGGGAGGCGATGAGAGGCAGCTGAATGGAGAGACTAGGACAGCAGGCACCAGTTCGCTCTGAGAGTGGGAATAAGCTGAGGACCCCCAGGACCCCTTGAACCTGATAGGAGACTTCAGAGGGTGAAACGGGGGGACTCCAGGAACAGCTCAGGGTGGGATCCATACTGAACACAGGCCGGGCCCTCTGGCATGGGGCTGGTGGCTAATGCACAGAGGTCAAGAGTCTGCCAGACCTTGGCCTTGAACCTCAGTGAGCCTGCATGGATCTGCCAGGGGCGAAACCACACGTTCCAGTGCGGTACAGAAAGGGGCTCTCCTCAACTGTGAGCCTAGGTCATCCCAGAAGCTGGGAACGACCGGGGGCCAAGGACATGCCAGCAGCTTCTAGACCCTTATTCCCCTCTTCGGGAACACAGAGACGCCCGCCCCTCTCTCCCTCCAAAGCCACGATGAACTGAGTATTCGCTGGTTTTGCTGGCCCGGCATCCACTCCCCTTTCTCTGGAAACCGCCCCTGACTCCCTCTGGGAGAAGCCCAAACCCACTCCCAGTTTTTTTTTTTGTTTTTTTTTTTTTTAATTTTTTTTTCAATGTTTTTTATTTATTTTTGGGACAGAGAGAGACAGAGCATGAATGGGGGAGGGGCAGAGAGAGAGGGAGACACAGAATCGGAAACAGGCTCCAGGCTCTGAGCCATCAGCCCAGAGCCCGACGCGGGGCTCGAACTCACGGACCGCGAGATCGTGACCTGGCTGAAGTCGGACGCTTAACCGACTGCGCCACCCAGGCGCCCCCCCACTCCCAGTTTTAGGTGCTGGCATTCAGCCCAGCGATTTTCCCCAGCATTTCAGAAAAAGGGGTCCTCTCTTTCCTTTGCTTCGTGAATGGGACACGAACCTGGAGCTACTGAGGCCATCTCCTCCCCAGGGGAGGAGAAAGAGGACAGCACAAAGAAACACAGGGCCCAGGGAATGGGACAGTGACTTCCAGGCATTGTCTGAGTTCCTGAATCTAGCTGAGCTTGAAGCCATCTACTTCCGGAGCGTTTGGGTGTCTGCCCGTTCGAGCACGATTCTGTTGCTTGCAAACGAGAGCGAGGTTTCTTGACGAACAGCAAGAGACAGGGGCTGCAGGCAGCCCGCCAGGTCAAGTGCAGAGAAGAGGTATGAAGGTATGAACATGCATATGTGGAACGAGACAGCAGCATCACAGAAAAAAGGCTGGAAGGACAGACACAGATAGGCCTTCTGCACGGAACGACTGTCACAGAAACCAGCTTTCTTTGAAAAATAAAGCAAGTTCCTTTTAACTCCCTTTTGTCCTCAGTTTCTTTCGTGACCATGACACAGGGGGCCCTTGCCGCCCTCAGGGTCAAGCCTGCACGTGTTAACGGGGCCCTGAGGGAGCTGTCCCTGCAGAGCCATCCAATCTCTTCCCTTGACACTTCCGGTTCCACCACCTACATTTCAGCCATGCCAGCCTCCTGGAAGTTCCCCTTGTTCACACCTTGACCCTGGCACGTGCTGTTACCTGTGCCTCCATCTTGCCACTTTGTCTGGCTCGCTCTTCCTTGAGCTCTGAGCCATCCGCTTCTCCTGGACGCCCTCCCCAAACCCCAGACTGGCTAAGGACCCTCCCGCCCCAGGCTCCCCTGGTCCAGCACTGACCACTTTGGCTCATCACTGCCTGAGGACTAATACCTAGCACAGGACCCAAGACGGGGGAGATTCCAGGAAGTGCGGGGTGGACGAATGAGACAGAGATGACTAAACAAGGTACGGACAGGGTTTGTTTCACTTCTGGGTCCCTAGCACCTGGCACAGAGCATGGAATAAAAAAATGTTCACAGGAGGTACGCTGAAAGAATGAGACCGAAAGTGAAAAGTCTGAGATATAGAAAGATACCAGCTCCATGAGAAAAAGACGCATGATTCAATCAATGCTGTTGGGACAACTGGACAGCCAACTCTGAGAGAAAATAGGAAGGATCCCTACCTCATACCTAATACCCAAATAAACTGCAAGACGCATCGAAAACTTAAACATGTACGTACACAAATAAGACTATAAAACTACTAGAAGAAAATATAAGAGAAATCACTGACAATCTAGAAACAAATAACCTTTCTACGTATGCCACAAAACCTAAAGGTTATAAAAGAAAAAATGAATAGATTTCACTAAGGTTAAAAAAAAAAAACCACAAAAGTTTTACACAGCAAACAACAACAACAAAAAGACAAAATACACAAAGTCAAATGACAGTGTTGGAAAAAAAAAGATTTGCTAACTTTCATACAGAAAGAGCTCTTACAAATTAATTAGACAAAGACCCCAACGACTTGCTAGAAAAACGGGCCAATACTACAAGACTGATTACCGAAAAATTCAAATGACTTTTAACCAGGTGAGAAGACGCATAACTTTGTTCACGACGAAGTAAATATTAAAAGTACACATGAGAGGGCTGCCCAGGGGGGCTCAGTCCGTGAAGCGTCCAGCTCTTGATTTCGGCTCAGGTCACGATCTCACGGTTCATGGGTTCGAGCCCCACGTCGGGCTCCACGCTGATAGTGCAGAGCCTGCTTGGGATTCTCTCTCCCTCTCTCTCTGCCCCTCGCTCACTTGCGTGTGCGCACACTCTCTCGCTCAAAATAAATAAATAAAACATTTAAAAAAAAAAACTACAAATGAGAAACTGATTTCCAACTCTTGGATTGGAGAAGATCAACAAGTGTCTTAGCCCTGTGTGCAGAGCAGGGGGAGGGGATCTTGCTACTGGATGAGGAGGTGACTCCGGGTGGAAAAGCAACATCCCAGCTCACATTCCCACAGACCCACGCCCAGGAATAACTACAGGGAGACACCCTTGCGTGGGTAGCCAAACTAGCGACCCTGCGTCTTGCTGCTCCTGTATACTCATAACAACTTTTTTTTTTTTTTTTAAGTTTATTTTATTTTTGGGACAGAGGGAGACAGAGCATGAACGGGGGAGGGGCAGAGAGAGAGGGAGACACAGAATCGGAAACAGGCTCCAGGCTCTGAGCCGTCAGCCCAGAGCCCGACGCGGGGCTCGAACTCCTGGACCGCGAGATCGTGACCCGGGCTGAAGTCGGACGCTTAACCGACTGCGCCACCCAGGCGCCCCTACTCATAACAACTTTTGAAAAAACTTACCACACTCTTGACATCCTTCGAAGACTGTCATATCCATTTTTCCGTCCTAGGCTAAAATAACCGCGAAGAGCATGAACTTCTGGCTCAGGATGTGAGAGATATTGGCATTTTATTTTATTTTACATGAAAAAGAATTTTTTTTAATGTTTGTTTATTTTTGAGAGAGACAGACGATGCAAGTGGGTTAGGGGCAGAGGGAGAGGGAGACACAGAATCCAAAGCAGGCTCCACGCTCCGAGCGGTCAGCACAGAGCCCGACGCGGGGCTCGGACCCACGAGCTGTGAGATCACGACCTGAACCGAAGTTGGACGCTCAACCGACTGAGCCACCCAGGCGCCCCAAGATATTGACATTTTAAAGCAAATCTGTTACACTGTTCTTTTTAGCACAGGCAGAGGACTAATAAGCCCACGGAAACCTTAACAGCCACCATCGGTCATCTTAAAATCCGCCAACTAGTTGTTCTTCAGCGGTGCTCACACAGTTCCTTGTTGTCCTGGAAAGTTCAGTCTACGCTGTATTCTGCTTTCTCTACAAAATTTTCTCCTGACATGTTTTTATGCTCAAATGTCCTATTAAATTCCTCTGAAACAAACAAACAAAAAATGTGTCTATAACTTCGAATCAAAACGTGATATTAATGAAAACTTTTCTCTCACACTGAGGTATCATTATAATTACCATTGGTATACCAGCGACCAAAACAGCACGTGTTACACAATTTGATGCATGATTATTAAACATAAAGAGTAAATCTGGGGGGGGGCACCTGGGTGACTCAGTTGGTTAAGTGACCGACGTCCGCTCAGGTTATGCTCCGACAGTTCGTGGGTTCAAGCCCCGCGTCAGACTCTGTGCTGGCAGCTCAGAGCCTGGAGCCTGCTTTGGATTCTGTGTCTCCCTCTTTCCCTGCCTCTCACCTGCTCACGCTCTGTCTCTTTCTCTCTCTCAAAATTAATAGACATTAAAAAAAATTTTTTTTAAGAGTAAATTTTTATGGGTGAAGGGAGTCAAAAGGTACAAACTTACAGTCATTAAAAAAATGTATTTATTTTTATCTTTTTAGGTAGGCTCGATGCCCAACATGGGGCATGAACTCACGACCCTGAGATCAAGAGTCGCAAGCTATACCAACTAAGCCAACCAGGCACCCCTACCCCCAAATTCTTTTTCTTGACCAAAGATGCACACCCTACTACAGTGGGCTGGGAAATGTGTTTCTGTCATTGATATTTCAAATTGTTCTCTTGTGATCCTGGAGGTTTCTACACGTGGAGTAACGCATCAGCATCATCGTGTGATCAGAAAGGGGGAAGACATTTCTTTTTTTTTTTCTTTCCAAAGCTTTGCTTATTTATTTAAAGTGAAATCATTTTCTTTTTAAGTTTATTTATTTTGAGAGAGAGTGCGAGCGCTTGTGGGGGAAGGGCAGAGAGAGATGGAGAGAGAATCTCAAGCACCCTCTGCACCATCAGCACAGAGCCCGTCAGGGGCTCAATCCCACGAAACGAACCGTGAGATCATGACCTGAGCCGAAATCAAGAGTCAGATGCTCGGGGCGCCTGGATGGCTCCGTTGGTTAAGCATCCAACTCCTGATCTCAGCTCCAGTCATGATCTCGTGGTTCGTGAGTTTGAGCCCCGCATTGTGCTTTGTGCTGCTGACAATGCAGAGTCTGCCTGGGATTCTCTCTCTCTCCGTTCTCCGCCCCTCCCCACCCACCCCCCCCAAATAAATAAATAAATAAATAAAAACCAGTCGGATGCTTAACTGACTGAGCCACCCAAGAGCCCCATTCCAAGATTTTATTTAAATTTAAGTTAGTTAACATATAGCGTAGCATTGTTTTCAAGAGTAGAATCTAGTGATGCATCAGAAGACACTTCTGTTCGTACTTTACTTCTCCCCTATCTTCTGGAGAGCAGGGTCATTGGAAAGGGAAGAAAGGAAGGAAAACCGAGCATATTCGTCAGGCAAGTCGGGTGAGATTGTGGAGATCTAGAAAGAATTTCTAGAAGGAGTGTGGGGGTGGGGTGGATGAGGGATACGTGTCCCTCGGCTCCGAGTCTGCCTGCCAAGTGCCACATAAGCCGGAATGGCTTAAAAATGCTGATGGCAGCATTCTTTGGATAAGCATAACCCAGAGATAACCTAAATGTCCCCCAACAGGGGCCTGGGACATCCACACTATGTACTAACTGCTGTGAGGAAAAGTGTGGGATAGATTTTCAAAGCAGGCTGTAAACAAGGACAAAATTGGGCACAAAACAGGGCGAATTAATATACTGCCAGTTATGTGAATTAAACACACACATACCTAGACTGGGCTGGGTTGTGCGCACAATACCTCTGGAAGGTGGCTGTGACCTCTGGTGTCTCCCTCTCTGACCTCTGACCTCCTACTCTTCCATTCACCCTCCGGCCCAGCTACAGACACGGCCACATTATTCCTGAAACCCCCTCGGCATGCTCTGGCCTCAGGGTCTTTGCACTCCCTGTGACTTACGCCTGAAACACACTTCTCCAAGTATTCACACGTCTTCACGTTACTCAAGTCTCTAATCAAACATTCACCTCCTCAGGGAGGCTTTCCTAAACCCAACCTCATGTGTACCTTCTCCCGTTGCACCTAAGCCTTCTTCCCTGCTTCACTCTTTCCTACTTAGTCCCACCTGACACAGAATAGATTTTACTTTCTTATCTTGTTTAATATCTGTTTCCTGGCAGAATCTCAACTCTATAGGGCGGCAGAGACTTGGGTCTCTTACTAAACGGATACAGCCCCTAGTGCCTGCCAAGTAGTAAGGATTCAGCGAGTATTTCCTAATGAACAAAGGAGAGAAGCAAGACAGACAGGCGACAGGCAGGCAGACAGGGATGGGAAACGTGTGTACTTCCCACCATATGCAATCCTTCTGTCCACCTGAATTTTTCTATCATGTGCATTAATGATGATCATGATGGAATGAAGTTAGAAATCAATAACAGAAAGCAATCTAAAAGGGCCCCAATATTTGGAAACTAGACAGCCACTTCTAAATAACCCACGGGTCAAAGAAGGAATCACTGGAGAAACTGGAAAATATACAGAACTGAATGACAATGTAGATACAACACATCAAATTTTATTGGATGCATCTCAAGTAGTGCTTAGAGGGAAATTTTATTTATTCATTCATTCATTCATTCATTCATTCATTCATTCATTTTTGAGAGAGAATGAAACAGCATGAGCAGAGTAGGGGCAGAGAGAGAGGGAAGCACAGAATCTGAAGCAGGCTCCAGGATTCGAGCTGTCGGCACGGAGCCCAACGCAAGGCTCAAACCCACAAACCAGGGGATCATGACCTGAGCTGATATTGGACACATCGGACACACAACCGAGCCACCCAAGTGCCCCTAGGGAAATTTATATTTAAATACTTACATAGAAAAGAAGAAAGTTTAGGGGCGCCTGGGTGGCTCAGTCGGTTAAGCGGCCGACTTCAGCTCAGGTCACGATCTCGCGGTCCGTGGGTTCAAGCCCCGCGTCGGGCTCTGGGCTGATGGCCTGGAGCCTGGAGCCTACTTCCCATTCTGTGTCTCCCTCTCTCTCTGCCCCTCCCCCGTTCATGCTCTGTCTCTCTCTGTCTCAAAAATAAATAAACGTTAAAAAAAAAAAAAGAAAAGAAAAGAAAAGAAGAAAGTTTAAAAACAATAATCTAGGGACACCTGGGCGGTCCAGTTGGTTAAGCAACTGACTTCAGCTCAGGTCATGATCTCACAGCTTGTGGGTTCGAGCCCTACGTTGGGCTCTGTGCTGACAGCTCAGAGCCTGGAACCTCCTTCGGATTCTGTGTCTCCCTCTCTCTCTGCCCCTCCCCCAATGCACGCTCTGTATCTGTCTCTCTCTCTCAAAAATAAATATGCATTAAAAATGTTTATACAATAATGTAAGGTTAAAAAAGGGCAAATTAAACCCAAAGCAAATAGATAGAAGACAATAAGGATAACAGAAGAAATCAATGAAATAGAAAACAGGCAAGTGAGAGGAAAATAACAAGACCAAAGGTGATTTTTTTGATATATATGTTTATAATACAATTTTTTTTTCAACGTTTATTTATTTTTGGGACAGAGAGAGACAGAGCATGAACGGGGGAGGGGCAGAGAGAGAGGGAGACACAGAATCAGAAACAGGCTCCAGGCTCCGAGCCATCAGCCCAGAGCCTGACGCGGGGCTGGAACTCACGGACCGCGAGATCGTGACCTGAGCTAAAGTCGGCCGCTTAACCGACTGCGCCACCCAGGCGCCCCGATATATGTGTTTATGAACCACTAGCAGGACAAGTGATCAAGAGTAAAGAAAAACAAAAACATAAAATACCACTGTCCAGGATGAAAGAGGAGATTTGTCAAGCTCAGAGCTGAGCATGAAGCCTGCTCAAGATTCTCTCTCTCTCTCTCTCTCTCTTCTTCTGCCCCTCTCTCCCATTCACACTCTCTCACTCTCTAAAATAAAAGCAAAAACAAAACAAAAAGCCCATAATTTATGAAAATTGACACAAAGAAGTAGAAGACCTGAATAGTCCTATAGCTAGTAAGGAAACTGAATGTTATTAAAAACCTTCCCTTAAAGAAAACTGAAAGCCATGATGGACGTTTATATCAAATATTTAAGGAGGAAATCGTTCCAATTTTACACAAAATCTTGCAGAAAATAGAGAATAAGGGAACATTTTCCCAGTTGTTTAATGAGGAAGGCAAAACCATGATATTAAAACCTATCAAAGACATTACAAGAAAATAAAATTACATAATACACTACTCACGACCGCAGATGTAAAAAAAAAAAAAAAAAAAAAAAAACCAAAAACCTCTTTAGGAAAATGTTGGCAAATCAAAGCCAGCAATATATAAAAAGGATAACACACCATGACCAAGTGGCATATTTATCCAGGACTACAAGACTGATTTAACAGTCTTTTAAAAAGTCAATAATTTGTGGGGAGACTGGGTGGCTGGGTCGGTTAAGTATCTGACTTCAGCTCGGGTCATGATCTCGTGGTTTGTGGGTTTGAGCCCCACACTGGGCTCTGTGCTGACAGTGTAGAGCCTGCTTGGGATTCCGCCTCTCTCTGTCTCTCTCTGTCTCTCTCTCTGTCTCTCTCTCTCTCTCTCTCTCTCTCTCCCTGCCCCTCCCCCACTTGTGTGTGTGCGTGCTCTCTCTCTCAAAACAAAAAACTTTAAAAAAATAATAAAAATTTAAAAATCAGTATTTTAATTCATAGCGGTAATAGAATCGTGGTTGCCAGCCGCCAAGATAGCCCCCAATAATCTCTGTCTCCTGGCATTTACACCCCCGCAGTGTCCCTTCCCACATGACACTAGGGTCGGTCTGTGCGCCCAGCCGAATATGACGCAGCTGGTGGTGGATCACTTTTATAACCACAATTACGTTATACAGACACTGACTCTTCAGTCTGGGACGCGCTCACTCTTGGATCACTCTCTCTGGGGGCAGCCAGCTGCCAGATCACGGGTCGCCCTGAGGAGAGGTCCATGTGCAGAGCAACTGAGCTCTTGGGCCAACAGCAAGTGACAAACAGACCTACCAGCGGCCGTGTGAGCGAGTCAGCTAGGAAGCCCACCTTCCAGCACCTGGCCAGCCTTCTGCTTGAGAGACTCAGGGCCAGAAGCACTCAACGAGGCCCCACCCCAATTCCCCGATTCCCGGGAACTGGTGCGCTGATAATAAGGGTTTATTACCGCATGAAAAAGTACTCGACGTCACAGTTCATCAGAGAAAAGTTTGACACCCAGTGGGCTGGCTAAAATTAAAGCAGTGCAAACAATGATTATTGGCAAGGGTGTGGAACGGCTAGACCCACGCGGGAAAACTCTTTGGCAGCTTCGTATAAAGTTAAGAATACCTTTATCTTTATCATACGACTCAGACATCTCACTCCTGGGTATCTCCCCAAAAGGAATGCAAACATACTCCTATGGAGACTCGTTCAAGAAGGTTTACAGTCGCTTTCCTGGTAACAGCAACAACAAAAAAGGGACATCCAAGTGCCCATCACTAAGAGAGTGGATAAAGTGCAGCATGTTTATATATTGGAATAAAGGAATACATAAAACAGCAGTAAAAGAAACAAATCACTGATACACGCAGCTGAAAGATCGCTCAAGCATCATGTGGGTAAAAGCTAGACACTAAGTTCCTATTACCTGATTCCATTTAGATGAAGCTAATGATGATCGTGAGAGAAGTCATACAGGGTGACAGAACAGGAAAGGAAAGAACTTCCAGGGGTGATGGAAACTCTTTTTTTTTTCATGTTTTATTTATTTTTGAGAGAGACAGAGTATGAGCGGGGGAAGGGCAGACAGAGAGGGAGACAGAATCCGAGGAAGGCTCCAGGCTCTGAGCTGTCAGCACAGAGCCTGACGGGGGGCTCGAACTCGTGAGCCCCGTGTGAGATCATGACCTGAGCCGAAGTCGGATGTTTAACCGACTGAGCCATCCAGGCGCCCCGGAACTGTTTTAGATCTTGGAAGCTGGTTATATAGGTACATGCATTTATCGGTGCTAATTAAACTACACATTTCAGATCTGTACACTGCATTTACAGAGACGGTATTAACAAAGAACATGCAAAAACTAAAATAATGAAACGTAAGAGGAGGAGTTTGGGAGGCCAGGGGCTGATTTCTTATTCTGCATTGCCCCAGGGGACTTGTTTCTTTCTCTCTCTGAGACATTTCCCTACTCATAAAACCAGAATGATCATATAAACTCCCTAATAAAGTGGCTAATATCATTTGTTGAGATCACAGAGAGCATAATAAATGAAAACTGCTATTGGTTAAGAAATTATTATAAAGAGTAAATAGCTTCGAGCCGATCCCTGCCCTGGACGCCCTTCCCTGGATGGTTTCCAGCCAGCTGAAAGCCCACCCCAACACTGCTCCAGGGGTTACGGGATTTGTGGTGCCTCAAGCGGGGCGGCACCTTCCTCCCACGGACTGACCCCATCCTCTACCACTGCCTCTGGGGCCCGCAGGGACGCACACTGCACCTGTCACCGGAGGAAACACGACTGGCTCTGTCTACCAAGCGACTGGGGGAATCCCACCTCCCCAACACGGGGTCCAAAGGATTCAGTAGTGGTGAACCCTGCCCTTCAGACTGGCCAATCAGACTGCCTTCCTCGGACTGCGGTGATTGGCTCAAGGATGGGGGTGTGACCGAACCTGAACCACCGATTCAGCCTGGGAATTTGGGCGGAACTGCTGGGAAGAAGGACCTCTCTGCACCCCTGGACTCACCAGGCAAGTAATTAATAGCCTCAGATGTCGGCTCCCAGAGAGCAGGGATTTTTGTCTGCTCGGTCGACTGCTGAGTTAGTCAAACCTCCTAGAATAGTTCCCGGCGTACAGCAGGTACCAGGCAAAGATCTGTTGAGTGAACTATACAAGCCTGTCCTTGTCCCAGAAAACAATCCCACCTCTAGATCCCACCGATGCCTGGAGAGACCACCTCAGCTTAGTACAGACAGCGCCTGGGAGTGTCAGAGGCACAAGGGAAGCAGCTAATAAAGGGACTAAGAGTGCTCTGGGGATGCCATCTGGAGTCGGGCGGTCCCGGATTCAAGTCCTGCCTCTGCTACTTACTTGCTGTGGGACCTTGGGCACGTTTCTCAACCTCTCCGCATCTCCATTTCCTCTTTCTCTTCCTGGCTAGCAGGGAAGCTGGTGCATTCAAGTTTTGTGCATGAACTGACATCAGGTTACTGAGCAGCTCTGCTCAGTTTCTTCATCCACTAAGGTAGTGTTCATGTTTAAGCCTTAGTGCTCGTGATAATTAATGCTATTTTACATTATTCTTCTTTTTTAAGATTTTTGTTTTGTTTTCAAGTAACCTCTACACCCAATGTGGGGCTTGAACTCACAACTCCAAGATCAAGGGTCGCATGCTCTACCAACTGAGCCAGCCAGGCGCCCCTACTTTATATTCTTCTTCTTTTTTTTTTTAGAATGAGATTTTGTGTTTTACTTTATTTATTTTTGTATATTTCTTTTTGAAGAGGGGAGGGGCAGAGAGAGAGAGACAGAGGATCTGAAGCAGGCTCTGAGCTGTCAGCACAGAGCCTGACGCGGGGCTCGAACTCATGGGACTGTGAGATCATGACCTGAGCCAAAGTCAGACGCTTAACCGACTGGGCCACCCAGGTGCCCCTATGTTATCCTTTACTGTCTTATTAACAATATCTTCTCCGGGCGCCTGGGTGGCTCAGTCGGTTAAGCGTCCGACTTCGGCTCAGGTGTCGAGCTCTGTGCTGACAGCTCAGAGCCTGGAGCCTGCTTCGGATTCTGTGTCTCCCTCCGTCTCTGCCTCTCCCCCGCTCATGCTCGGTCTCTCAAAAATACATAAATATTTAAAAAACTGTTTAAAAGGGGGCTCCCGAGGAAATCACCAGGTATATGGGGGCTTAGGGGTCTGAAGTGGGGCCAACTGGAGCTGGAGAGCAGGAAAAGAGGAGAAGCCAAGAAGCTGGAAGCGGGGTAAGACTCCGGTGAGGGGCAGAGGCACATCCTGGGGGGCGGAGACATCAGGATAGGCCTCTCAGGAAATGACTAGAGGCTCAAGGAGGGGTGAACAAAGAGTAGGTAAGGTCTCTTTGGGGCATAGGAAGAAAATGTCAGGACTTCTGGTCATGTTTATGTTTTGAAAGAGGAGGAGGGAAAAGGGAGGAAGGAAAAGGAAGGGTAACAAGATGAAGGAAGGGGAGGAGGAAAAGGAGAAGAAATTGGGCTTTCCTAGGCGTAGACAGCTAGAGGAGCTACCCTCTCAGCAGGCAGGTGCCATCAGCAACCCCGGATGCTGAAAGGGTGACACAGGCGCCCTCTCCTGTCCACTCAGCGTATTGCAGCCCGGGCAAATGGATTCCCGGGGATATTCCCGGGTTGCAAATCAACCAGCCCTCACAAAACGGCTTCTTAAAAAAGACTCCTGCTCAGAAGCCATGGACTAAAAACTTAACAATGTGAGCGCAAGCATAATCCAACAAATGCCTCTGCATAGGAAGGGTGGGGCTGAAAGATGAGCAGTGGGATTAAATAGAGCTGACAGCACACTTCTCTCGCTTGGCTCTCCGTGTTTCTGTTAGGTCTTTGCCAGCTCTGACCGCCCCACACAAAGAATGTCAAAACTACACTCTCACAGAGAGTTTCCAAACGTATTTAACGACGCCTGTATGAGAAAATATTTTTAGCAAGAGGGAAAATATTTTTAGCAAGAGGAAAAATATTTGGGGGGGGCATGAATAAACTAAACATTTTTATTTTGCTTTTTATTTTTTTAATGTTTATTTATTTGGGGGGATGCCAGTGCAAAGGGGGCAGGGGCATACAGACAGAGAGACAGAGAGACAGAGAGAGAGAGAGAGAGAGGGGATCCAAACAGGCTCCATGCTAACAGCAGCGAGCCCAAGTGGGGCTAGAACTCACAAACAGCGAGATCATGACCGGAGCCGAAGTTGGACGCTCAACCGATGGGCCACCCAGGTGTCCCTAAAAATTTTATTTTTTAAATATTAAGTTCACACCTTCCAACTTTTTAACATTTTTAAGTGCACACAGTATACGTTCACAGTATTATATGTCAGCACTATGCATGACTAGGTAACTGCACGCACACACACACACACACACACACACACACACACACACACGAGGAGAACGTGCAACATGTTTCCTTAACGGGACAGCATAATAAAAGCGGCATCTGGAGGTCACCAGTAGCAGCCTGGCTGTCATGCAACATAACTCATGTGGCGCTCTGGAGATTATAAATAGACCCCAGGGAAGTGATTTTCAAATGTTCTCTTGCCCAGGAGGATCCTCTCTGGACAGTGGTAACAATAAAAACGTCCAGCCCTTCCTTCCCCAGATGGACCCACTCAGGACCTGCAGGTGGCACTCCTGGGCAGCTAAGGGGAGCACCCCACACCACTCACTTTTTTCCCTTGGGATGTCTTTCAGCATCCTAGTCCTCTCGGCAGCTGTGTTTAATCTGGCGATCGGTTAGTGCCTGCATTGAATTCTGAACGTCCACTGTGTGGGTCATTTCTCAAAGCTCTATTTGGCTCTTTTTCCAACTGCCTGGTAATTTCTGATGGCACTCATGTTTTCACATCCCTCCTAATGCGTCCCTTTCATATACAAACACAGGTATGTTACATCCACATCTGATCGTTCTGATATCCACAATGTTTCCAGATCTCGCTCGTGGTGCCTGGTTCTCCACACAGTATGTGACTTTTTATCAGATGTGCCAGGGCGCCACCTGAAGGGATTCTCCAAGGCTCAGGCAGAAAGGGGACTCCTCCAGGGAGGGCTCGTTTGTCCTTGTCAGGCGCACACAGCCTGGGTTCGTTCTCAGCTTGCTGTTTCCAGGGCCTTTCAAGGAGTATAATTCAGGCCCCAAACCCACATGAGGGACCATCAGGGGCCACAAATTCTCACGGGAGACTTTTTTAAATCTCCCTCTAGCCCTAAGGCTGTGCCTCCCTCTGCAGGGTGGGTTTTTCCTAGTTCACCCGTTCCCTCAAGGTACCCCGTTCCTGGGATCTGGTTTTGTACAAGATGGTCCCCTGCCCAGAGTTCCCACAGGATAGCTCCTGTCCCCAGGGCCACGGGACTCTGTCAATGTCCCCAGAGTATAAGGCGGCTTCAGTACTTACTCCCCTCCTTGGCTCCTTGCTCTGGGAGGAGTCCATTTCCTTCCTTGCAAGTACCCCATGCATTTCAAAGAATGCTTTAAACATTCTGTGAAGCACTAGGTAGTAGGAGGCCCTCTCCTGAGCCACACAGCCCTCTCTCTATTTGACTCACTTTTCGTTACTCAGATAACTCTGATCCCAGCTCCTAACCAGACACACATAATAACTGCTCCGTGCTAGTTAGAAACGTGCAGGGGAAAGCCCACATCCTTCTGCCCGTGGTAAGCCTGTGAGAGCTGGCTGAGGAAGGGGGATCGCTACCATCGCGAGGCAGGAAGTCCTGACCGTGCTGTTCGGCTACGACGGCGGGCCAGGAGCGCACAGTGAGAAGGATCCCACCAGAAGGCTTAGCATTAGGAGGATAATGATGATGGCGACGGGAAAAACAGTAATACGATCGACAAACATTTCTGCAGTGCTTAAGGGCCGGGCACTGTTTAATGCTCTGTGGATATGAACTCATGGCACTGCTGTAACAATACAACATACAGACAACAGAACTGAGGCCCAGAGAAGCTAAATAACTTGCCAGGGGTCACAAAGAAAGTGGCAGAACTGGGACTCACCCACAGGCAGCCCAGCTGCAGAGGACGGGTGCTTGGTCACTGAGCCACACTGCTATTTATTGAACTTAGAACGTGCCAGGCCTTTGCTAGGGGTGTTCCTGCATGCAGCAGACCCTCCCCATCAGACCTATGAGGTAAGGAGTCTGAAACACATCTCAGGAGGCTGAACTCAAGGTGTCGGCAGGGGAGAGTACCTTTCCTTGCCTCTTTCAGCTTCTAGAGACTGCCTGCATGTCTTGGCTCACGGCCCCTCCTCCGTGTTCAAGACCAGCAAGGCAGCATATTCAAATCGTTCCCTCTCCCGTCTCCCTCTTTCACCTCTAAGGACCCTTATGATTACACTGGCACACCTGGATGATGCAGGACCCTCTCTCCCTGTCCCCACACCCTTGATTTCAATCACACCTCTAAAGTCCCCTTTGTCACGGAAGTTAACCCATTCGACAGGTTCCTGGGATTAGGATGTGGACATCTTTAGGGGACAATTATCCCGCCTACTGTGAGTAGTAAGCCAGGAAAAATGACCAGTATTTTAGGAATAAACACAAACAAACCGGGATTCTCCCACTGCCCAGGGACGCCCCGCGGCCCCCCCAGAAGTGTCAGCAGAACACTTTGCAAGAGTGCTCCCAACATGCCTGGCATCACCAATCACCAAACGTACGTATCTCGACCTCTCCCTCACCCCACCGCAGAAATCTTTGCTTAAAAAGATCCTTGGGGCACCTGGGTGGCTCAGCCAGTTAAGTGACCGACTTCGGCTCGGGTCATGATCTCATGGTTTGTGGGTTCGAGCCCCGAGTCAGGCTCTGTGCTGACAGCTCAGAGCCTGCAGACTGCTTCGGATTCTGTGTCTCCCTCTCTCTCTGCCCCTCCCCTGCTCACGCTCTGTCTCTTTCTCTCGAAAATAAACAAACATTTAAAAAAAATTTTTTTTAATATAAATAAATAAATAAAAAGATCCTTGCTAGCAGACAGTCTTTCCTTTGCTGTCCTGCCCTCTGCTCCTGTGCCGTGTATTCAATAAACCTCTATCTCCTCTGTTCCACTTGCATGAACTCTTTCATCGCTGGTGCTGCTGGCCTCCACCCAACCGGGTTGCCCCACATTTGCTGGCCCTCATGGGAACCCTCTGCCATCCGGATTTTCCAGGAATTTCTTGGGACATTCCCTCGTGGACCGATTCTACCCTCCTTGGGGAACTGACTGACGGTCAAGGTTACTCCTCGGCGAGGATCCGAAGCCCCAGGGGGAACCAGCCACGCCGCCCTTGCCCAAAAGGGTGAGGGATTTCCCCTTTGGCCCTTCAGAGGGATCCTTCCCTCCATCTCCTTTCTCTCTTTGGCCCTTCGGCGGCCTAACCCTAGTGCTCCTCAGACAACTGAAGATCTCTGGCCAGGGTGGCTCCCGCGTGTGGTCGGAACGCCCGAGGGATGACAGGTTGGACTGTCCGCGCCTATGAGGGCAAAAGACCCCTTTCCTCTGCTCTCCCGCTCCCCGAGGCCTCCGGTCCCAATGACCAGCACAACTGCAGTGGCACCTCGTCCAGGGCAAATCCACACACATTATGGGCTGGTGGGGACCCGTCTCTGACCCTGCCTGACTTCAGCCACCTTGCTTCTTTTGGGTCCCCCCCTTTTCTTCCTTTGTTCCTGTGGATCCGGCCACCATCTTGATCTATGGCAAAAGCATGTTGCTACACGTCTGAGTGAATCCAACAATTCCATGTACAAGGCACGGTTCAACAAGGGTTCCGGCTCCTACCATTGGAGGGTCCCCTCCCCCTAAATCCCGTGGACCCGGCCACCGAGGAATTTCACTCCAATCGCCTGTCAGCATGTTAACCGAATACCGTGCTCTGGTCCATAACGGCACAGAGCCCCTGATGGGCCGACAAGTGTAGGCAGGGACAGCGCCCCCCCAACCCCGCTTCAGCTTGAAGCAGCTACTGAGGATGAGGCCTCTCCCCTAAATGCCAAAGACCTGTCATTGTGGATCTGTCAGCGGGGAACGGAGAGGCCGCTTTTAGGCAACGGGCTTGAGCAGTGGAAAAGCAAGTAAGCGAAAAGGGCCCGCAGGGAGGACCAGACTGAATGCACACAGGCTCACGAGGTGACCCACCTCAGAACATCCACAGGCCCCAGCTGACCGATGGGCTACTTAACTGGGCGCCCGTATGGAAAAAGGGAAACTCCATACCTTCCCATACCTCCTCCCTCTCCCCCCTTAGCGACAGCCCCCCACCACTGCCGCGGAGCAGACGGTCTCTCTTTTGCTGCCCCCTTACAGTGTGTCCGATAAACTTCTATCTCCCCAAGTAAGTAAAAAAAATCATAAAGTAAAAAGATCCTTGCCTCCCCAACACAGCGTATCATCGATGACTTATGCTTCTTGTATTTACTGTTCTTTCCTCAGAAGTACGTATCTACCCCTCCGGCCTCCGTTGTGAGAACACAGCCAGGCCCACCCTGCTGAGTCCAAAGCATGTCAGCCAAAGGCGCAGATGCTGGATGTGCCGGTCAGCGCCCGGAGGCCTGACCCAGGAGAACGCACAGCTGCCGTAGGGTCTGGAAAATTCTGCTCACACAGGCTGGGGGCCACGGCAAGGGGAAAACAGCAAAGGGAAAATACCAAACGACATGATTTTTAGAGTGTAAATACAGAAGAAGTCCGTGCACTCTAACACCTAACAGCACCTCTAACTAAATCTATCCCAAGCTGAATTCCTGGTCTTTTCTGTCCAACCTGCCCCCTCTTGCAGTCGTGTCACACCCGATCCAGGGGAGATCCTGCCAGCGCCGCCTTCCAAACAAATCTACTGGGTAGTCATTACTAAGGGGAAGAGGAAAGGTTCTTTTAGTGGTCACCACCTTAACCAAGGGATCCAAGTTACCATCACAAATGACGGAACAAACAGACACCAGGAGCCCCCTAAGGTGATGTCCTTAGGGCACACTGTCGTGTAGGTGGTGTTCCTGCCAAAGATGCTCAGTGTGAATCAAATCAGAGGAAGCGATCAGAAAACTCCAGACTGTGAGGCACTCTGGGACAACTGGCTTGGATTCTTCCAAATGTCAACGTCATGAAAAAAGGAAAGAGAGAGAGAGAGAGAGAGAGAGAGAGAGAGAGAGAGAGAGAGAGAGAGAAAGAAAGAAAGAAAGAAAGAAAGAAAGAAAGAAAGAAAGAAAGAAAGAAAAAAAGAAAAGAAAAGAAAAGAAAAGAAAAGAAAAGAAAAGAAAAGAAAAGAAAAGAAAAGAAAAGAAAAGGAAAGGAAAGGAAAGAATGCCATTATAGAGCAGGATCAGCAAACTTTTTCTGAAAAGGCCACGGCGTAAATATTTTAGACCTGTGGGCCCTAAAACCCAACTCTGCAGCCACAGACAATATGCAAAGTGTGGCTGTGTGCCAATAAAACTTTATTTACAAAGACGGGCAGTGGGCTGGATTGCTAAACCACGTCGCAGATTAAAGGATACTAAAGAGGCATGACAATCAGGCGCAGTGCGTGATCCTTGAGCAGACCCTGGATTAAAAATAATAATAAACCACTAAAAAGGACGTTTTGGGGATAACTGGAGAAATCAGAAAATGAGCTACGTACTAAATATTAGCTATATATTAAGTAACATTGCTATCAGTATCATTGTTATCAATGTTAAATTGGTGACATCGGTGCTGCGTTACATACATACGAGAATGTCTTTGTTGTTAGGAAACACAGACTAAAATATTTATGTCCGCAACTTATTTTCAAATTGTTTAGAAAAAGAAGCGTGTGTACACATATGCACACGCATATATATATATGAGAGCAAAATAAGGCAAACTTGTGGAAAGCTAATAACTGATGAACTAGATGGTAAAGGGTATATAACTGCTGATCATACCACTCTTCCATTTTATCTTAAATAACTTTAGCTTTTTGTTTTGCAAGTGTATTTCTTTATTTTCAGTGATCTCTACACCCAACACGGAAGGACTCACAATCCTGAGATCAGCATCTGAAGCACCAGCCAGGTGCCCCTACACCATTCTCTCTCTCAACTGCTCTGTGGGCTTGACATTTTTAAAGGGTTTTGGTTTTCGTTTTAATTTATTTTTGAGGGAGAGAGACAGAGCGTGAGCGGGGGAGGGGCAGAGAGAGAGGGAGACAACAGAATCCGAAGCAGGCTGCAGGCTCTGAGCGGGCAGCACAGAGCCCGACACAGGGCTCGAACCCACGAACTGTGAGATCACGACCTGAGCCGAAGTCGGACGGCCAACCCATTAAGCCACCCGGGCGCCCCTGGGTTTGCCAGGTGAAAAAACATCTCCAGAAACGGCGTCCTCCTCCCCACTCACCTTCTACCTAGAGTACTGTGGTCAACTCCTCCCTGCAGCCACCTTTACCCTAAGATTGCCAAAAGGCTCCTGTTAAAATATAACTCAGATCCTGTCCCTCCTTTGCTGATACCTTCCAGGGAGTCCCACCCACTCAAAAGGAACACCAAAGCACTGCAGTGGCCCACGGGCCCTGAGCAACTTGCCCCCACCTTTCCACCCTCAGTTTCCTCTCTACCCGGTCTCTTTGCTCAGCCACACTGGCTTCCTCACTGCTTGTCAAACGTTATCAGGCAAACTCTCACCTCAGGGCCTTTGCAAGTGCAGGAATGTTCTTTCTCCAGATACCTGCACTGCTGGCTCCCTCCTCTCCCCATATTCCCACTGAGGTCTCCCTGCTGCCCTCTCTAAACTTACAACCGTTCCCCCAGACAGTTCTCCTTCTGCAGCGCTGATGCTTCCTCCCAGAGCAAGTACTGCTATCTACTAGAATTCATAGTTTAACTACTTATTTTATGATCTGGCCCCCCCCTGCCCCCGCCCCAAGAATGCAAAATCCCCAAGGCCGAGATTCTGTGCCTTTTCTTCTTTTCTGTATCCATAACATCTACACAACAGCCTTTTCTCGGTACCACAGACTGACTTAACATTTTACAGCCATTTACTCCTCACAACCCAAGTGTTCTTGACAGCATAAATGGACACGTAGCGTACCCACAAAATGGGAATAATTTTGTGAGGATTTAATGCCAGGAGGCCTGTGAAGTGCTCAGCATAGAGCCTGGCACAAAGTGAGTGCCCATTAAATGTTGCTATTATATAAGGCCCACTGCACAGAAGACTGAAGCTCTGAGTGACCTGGCCAGGAAGGCGGTGGGGCCCAGATGAGAAGCGATGTCAGTCTGACCCAAGAAGCCACTTCCTAAACCACGGTGCTAAGACACAGTGTTGGGGAGAAAGGCAGTGGGAGAACCCAGAAACTAGCGCTGGCAATCCAGAGGGCAGGATTTTTTTAAGTCCTGACTCTGGCCCAAACTCCCATGTGTGACCTCGGCAATTCCCTTCTGGTCTCGAGCCCTCAATGTTCTCTGCTGTAAACTGGGGGAGTCATTTCCCTTCCCTGACATGGGGATGTAACAGTGCGAGGGTCAAAAGAGAGAAGTGATAGGGGAGCACTCTGGTAGCTGTGAAACCCGACGCTTTTCCATTCTAAGATCTGCACCTCTGGCAGAGGCCTCACAAAATACCAAAGCACCAAGAATTCTAGGCCCTGGAAAGCAAACTTTAGGTACCCAAACTTATAAGGACGGCCTGGCAAACGACCCGGTCAAGTCTCTCCTTGGCCCCGCCCCTAGTTCCTCTCAGTCCCAGAATGTCCCGCCCATATTACTACTGCCCCCTACACTATGGGCTCGTCTAGACGTCAGTCTTCACGTGCTCTCTTCCTCTATTGGCTGATATTCCTAACTCGGGCGAGGGCGCCCTGCCCTGCCCCCTGCCCCACGGCCGTTCTTACTATTGGGCTACCCGCATGCCCCTCTTCCACGAACCCTCCTTATTGGCTGTAGTGCTTTGCCGGTTCGGGCTGTGATTGGTTGGAAACAGAAGTCCATCCCCTGAGCAACCACCAGAGAGGGGTTGGAGAATGGAAAGGTTGGAGAGATGTGGGGTCAAACTCACGCTGAGCGGGCGGGAGGCAGATATAGGTCTTGAAGAACTCGCTTCGGCGGGCGGCCTCCTTAATGCGGTTGGCAAGCGGCTTGCTGACCTGCCGAATTCCCAGGTATAGCAGCTTCGCCATAGGGAACGCGCCTACCACCATCTTGGCGGTCGCACGGGGCACGCGCAACCTTGCGGACTGGGCGGGGCGCCTCCGATCTCTCCCTCCTCCCCCGCCCGTTCGTCTCCGTGCGTGCGTGCGTGCGTGCGTACGCTCGGGGAGGGGGCACTGCAGGGGCGCCCCCTGATGTCACCGCGTCGACGCTGACGCTTGACGTCCGATCGTTGAATATGCAAATAAAAGCGGAAGTGAGGCGGGTCAGGGGGCGGAGCCGTTAAACTGTTGCTCGCGGGAGCGTGGTTGGGTTCCCACGCCCGCTTTGGCTGTTGTCACCGTGTTCTTTCGTGACGTCTTGTACTTAGGTGGCTTCCCCGCTTAAAGGAGTCTCTTAATTAGTCCTGATTAGGGCTAATGAGTCCCAAATGCACTTCCCCCGCAGGTTAGAGCCCTCACTGGGCATAAGAAAAAACCGACCATGAAGTCATACAGACCTGGGTTGGGATCCCAGCTCCGCCCTTTGCTCGCTTGTGATGTTAGGCGAATGACGTATCCTTTCTGGGCATCAGTATTCCCGTCTACAAAAGGGGACTTACCTTGTTAGGTAGTTGTAAGGCTTGCCTGCGAATCTTGAATGTCAAAACAGTGAGTGAGCCGTGATAAGTGGTTAGAAGGTGCCAGTCACCGCCCTCGATACACAGCCCTTAATGCTATACAGGTATTAACATTATTATTGCTAACTTCCAGCCTGAGGGTGCATTCCATTTCCAGAAATAGCTAATCCAACCCTTTCCTAAGTGACTGAGGCACGGAGTCGGGGCGGGGGGCTAGCAGAGGTCTCTCAGCCAGCAGAAGGGGGATAGCCCAGCGTCTTGGCTAGTAAAACCACACCCTTCTCAAGCAGCCCCACTTCCTCCATTGGTGGGCGAGGGTCCCCAGGGAGCTGGCTCAAGGAGTTTAAGGACATGTCCCAGACTGTCCTCCTTTACCCAGCAGGGAGCAAAATCATATAAACAAGGTCAGGGAGGGGTTGAGAGAAATTTCTGGATGACGGAGTCTTGATGGGTAATTAAGAGATTCTAGGAGAGAGAGGGGGGGGCAGAGGAGTGGTGTGTAGGAGGAAGCGGCCCTTCAGAAGGCAGAATCAGAGCAATCGGGGCTTTCCAGGGGGGGACTTGGGGCTTTCCTCGGCATCCACCCAGACTCCTTTCGTGTCCTTTGTCAAATCCCTGAGACAGATGGACCTCCTTATCTCCATCTGTAATAATGATGGCACAGACATGTGTGAACCCGGTTATTCTAAAAAAGTAAAAATGCCAAGACTCCATAAAAACTACCCTTCTGGACTGAAGGTGTGACAGAACTTGGGGCCTATTCAAGGTCAATTATCTACTTGGAACTAAACCCCTCCCCAATTTACAGACTGGCCAACTGAAGCCAGAGGAAGAAAAGGATTTATCCAAAGTTCCAGGGGTAATCAGATTGGAGCTAAGTCCCAGAATGGATTTCTGGGTCCCAGCCAGGTCTTCTCCTTATTCCTGGGATGTTAGTCTGAGGCCCAGAGACCTATTCAGGGGCTGAGGTCCCCCATGATGGGTTTGGGAAACTTCCAAACCGTACATGACTTTTTTCTGTTTATTTCACGGCTGTTTCCTCAGCTCCTAGAACAGTGCCTGGCACACAGTAGGTGCTCAATAAATATTTACTGAATAAACGGGAATGAGCATTTGGTGGAGGGGCAGAGGGCAGGCTGTCATCTGATTCTCCCAGGAGACTGTGTTCCAGAAAGTTCTGGCCCCTTATATGTCCATCCCAGTAGCTTTATGGCTTTGGTGTGGGAAAGTTATGAGGCCCCGTAAATCCCAGGCTTCCCTCATTTTCTCTCCGCACCCAACAAAGCCCCAACTTCCTGCATATCAGTTAACCCCCCTCCTGCAAAACCATTTCCCTCATGGAATCTGTTTTTTTTTTTTTTCTTTTTTCTCATTCCCCCCCTCCCTCCTCTTCCCTTCTCTGGGAAGGGTTTCCAGGAACCTCTTCTGGGGCAAGGGTGTGTGTGTGTGTGTGTGTGTGGGATGGAGATCTTCACATTGCATCAGGAGCTTGGAGCCTGTTACACATCCATTGGGAGGAAGAGACAGAAGTGACCTATCAGAAAGGGCAAGGCCCGTCCAGAGCTGGGTGCTCCCTCCAACTCTCCAGCGTGGTCATGGAAGGATGGCCATTCCTCGTGGCCCCCGAGGACCGGGAGAGGGAGGGCGACACCATCCACCAAGGCAGGCCGCCTTGACCACCCTGGGGCCTGGGAACAGAAGCAGAGATGGAGGGGAGAGAGAGCCCAGGATAACCCCAACATTGACTCACCAGCTGTGTGACCCTGGCCTAGTCATTTGGCCTCTCCAGTGACCGGCCTGGAATAGGGCCTGGGATCATTCCCGGAGGTCCTTCTAGTTCAGGCCCCGTGGTCACCCTTTTCTCAGGATGGGCAAGGGGCTGGTGTTACACGATCCCACAAGGCCCTGCGCTCCTGCTTCCATCATTTGGAAGCCTTCCTTCAAAATAAATCCCAAAGCTGACTGCTGTTCCTTGCTCACCACGCGCCCCCCCCCCCCCCCCCCCCGTTAACCTGCCAGCACAGCGTCTCCTGCCTGAAACTATGGCAGTCACCTATCACTGGCCTCCCATACTGGTTCCCACTCAGTAGCCAGCAGGATCCTGTTCACACTTAAGTCAAATCCCATCCCTCCTCTGCTAAGAACCCTCCTGTGGCTCTCCTTTATTTGAGAGTAGAAGGCAAAATTCTCACCAGGACCTACAAAGCCCCCAAAAGGTCGGCCCGTCCTTTGCCAGTCTCATCCATCGGCGACCATTCCCCTCACCCTGCAGGCCTCCTGCCCCATCTACGCCACTGTTACTTGGCTTTGCATTCTCTGTTCCCTCCGCGTGCCGTCCGCTTCCCCACCGACAGCCACGCGGCTGACCCCCCACACCTGCACGTCTTAGCTCGAATGTCACTTTCCGGTGAGCCCTCCCCTGACCTCCTGCTCTAGATCAGAGTTCTCCGTCCCCTCAGTCGGCTGTGTTTTTCCCCAGTACACTTACCAGTTCCAAACATTGTATTTATTTTTATTTACTTGTTTACCGTGAGCCCCATGAGGGTGAGGCCTGGGCTGATTTGGTCACCCTTGTGTTCCCAGCCCCAGCCAGCACGGGGCTGGGCAGAGAGTAGATATAAATAAATCTCTGTTGAACAAATGAATAAATACCCTTCTCTTGTCCTGAGTCCCTTCCCAAGCTGGCCCTGCTCGCCACTCCTCCAGCCAGTCTGCCCCGACTGCCCTTCCCTTAGGTTCTGAAAGTCTCCCTGGCCCTCAGTCCTGACTTGGAGAACACGGTTTATCTAGAAACTCACACGTTGTTCTTTGTGCCCTCACTCCCTTACGTGACCAGGGGCTTCCCAAGGGCAAAGATGTTCACTCTGCACTCAGTGAATTTCTTCTTCCGTCTCCTTCAGTCACAAAAATTCTACCTCCTTGTTGGAAATATCCTTTTTCCTCTTTTGGTCTTTAGCTTCTGGAGACCAAACATTTGGCTTCGTTTACCTTGTCCCCTCCTCCAGGAAGCCCTCCCTGACTCACAGACTGGGTCCGATGTCCTCTGGGCTCCCTGTTTGAGCCCCGCCCAGTCAGGATCATCACTGTCTGGGGGCAGGTCTGTCTCCCCCATGGGAGTGTGGGCGAGTGAAGGAGGGCCAGCGGTGTTCTTGGTCACCACTATGTCACGAGTACCACCCAGCGCAGCGCTAGGCACAGATAAACTGAAGGAGGTCACGGTGGACGATGATGGACCAGTGACCCACCAACCTCACCGTTTTCCTATTTTCTTACACTCTTCCGAATGTTGACACAGCCTTATTTACATACAGTTTGCAAACATCAGACCAGGAGGGAAGGGAATGTGGGCTAAGATTTGAGGAGCGGGGAGAGGGAGTTCTGCGCAAGTTGGAGGCTCACTGTGCTGGCGGCAGCATCTTTAGCTGAAGCTGGTCCGCCTGGGAGGGTGGAGCTGCCGCCCAGCCAGCTGCCATGGCCTTGGCCATGCTGTTCCTCTTGGAGGTGAGCGGGGTCTCCAGGGTGAGCGACGCGTTGGCCATCTCCTGCGGCTTGTCACTGGCCAGGAAGCGGAGCAGATTGTGCAGGGCCTTGGCCACGTCGCTGCGGGCCCCCTCGTTGACGAGGCAGTAGAGGATGGGGTCGGCCACGCAGTTGAGGCTGGTGAAGGCCAGTGAGCTGTGATACGCTGAGAAGACGCGCTCCTCGAAGCCACAGTCCCACGGGCGGCCCAGGTAGACGGCGCTGCGTGAGAGCAGGAGCACGTGGTAGGGCGCGAAGCAGACCAGCACGATGGCGATGAGGCTGAGGGCCAGCCGCTTGATCTTGGCCTTCTCCTGGCGCTCGGTGGACACGCTGCCCCGCACGGCCCGCAGGATGCCGCGGTAGGACAGCAGCATGAGCGCCCACGGGAAGAGGAAGCCCACAAAGACCCGGTAGAGGTTCATCCAGGCCACCCAGCCCTCCATGGGGAACTTCTCAAAGCAGAAGGTGTGGTTGTAGCGGTCACGGAAGAGCTCGTCGTGGAACAGGGGTGCCGAGTTGGCCCCCAGCTCCGTGGCCCAGACCACAGAGCTCACGGCCACGGCCGTCTTGACGCGGCGCAGGCGGGCAAACCGCAGCGGGTGGGCCACGGCCAGGTACCGGTCCACGGAGATGCAGCACAGGAAGGCGATGCTGATGTAGATGTTGGTGTAGAAGATGAACCCGAAGAGCTTGCAGGAGCCGGGGCCGTGGATCCAGTTGTCGTGGTGCAGGAAGTAGTCGACCCACAGCGGCAGCGTGCAGATGTACAGCAGGTCGGCGATGCTCAAGTTCATCAGGTACACGCCTAGCTCGTTGCGCTGCCGCACCTGGCGGTAGGCCGCCCACAGGGCCAGGCAGTTGGTGGGCAGGCCCACCCCGATGACGAAGATGTAGAGGGACGGCGGGAAGAGGTGGTCCACGCGCGAGTCCACGTGGCAGCCCTCCCACGTGCGGTTGCCCATCCTCGGCACTGGGGCTTTCGAGGCACTTCCCCTGGCCCACGGGGGCTGTGGGGCCACGGGGGGCGGGAGGCCATCGGGCCCCCTGAGCCCCCTCCTTGGGGGCTCAGGGGAACATGGCGGGAGGTAGCCCACGGGGAAGAGACGAGGGTGACCGTGACTTGTGGGCCAGCCTGGGCGGGGAAGGGTAGAGCTGGAGAGGGAAAAGTTGGAGGAAGGACAGAATTAGGACAGGAAGGAGGCTTGGGGGGGGGGGGCGGGATTATAAAAGCTTTGTCTTGTCAAGGGGGTGTCTACAGACCCAGGCAGAGTGTAAATGAGGGAATACTGGGGTACGGGTGGTGGTAAGAGGAAGATATTCGTATGGGACGCCTGGGGGGCTCAGTCAGTTAAGCGTCCGACTTGGGCTCAGGTCATGATCTCAGTTTGTGAGCTCAAGCCCTGCGTGGGGCTCCGTGCTGACAGCTCGGAGCCTGGAGCCTGCTTTGGATTCTGTGTATCTCTCTCTCTCTCTCTCTCTCTCTCTCTCTCTCTCTCTCTCTCTCTCAAAAATAAATAACCATTAAAAAATGTATAAAAAGAGAGATATTTGGAGAGATGGGAGAAAGCAAGTGTGGCTGTGTGGAAATGGCGAAATATGCAAGATAGTTGGAGACAGGACAGACCGCAGTCAGGGAGTGTTGAGAACGCCAGGCAAGGCCATTCAGGGTGCCGACGCTTCCCAGGACCCCAGGGTGAAATAAGGAAATAAGCAAGGTAGCCAGCAAAGAGAAGAGCGTGGAAAAGCAGGAGCCCTCGGTCCGGGGAATGTGGGAAGGGTTAAGAAACAGGAAGGAGGTGAGTAAGGGCTCTACAAAGGAAGGTTACAGATGGAGTGAGGAACTTGAGGGGGGCAGGGGAGGGACTCCTGGCTTGATCTTCCGTGCCGAGCAGCAAGCTGGGGGGAGGTGGCCCACCTCACACAGCAGAGCTGACTTAACAGCGCCTGTAGGGAGAGAGGTCTGCAGTGAGGGGAGTCAGGGACACCCCTTCTCCCCACACCCCCTTGCCATAAACTCTGGGCTGTAAGAGGGTGGACGTCCTCCTGCAAGAGGGTGGCGATGCCCAATGGAGCCTCTTTCTAAGCAATGGATCTCTAAAAGTGCAGGTCTGGGGATCCAGATATATTTTCCCGGACAGATATTAAAATAAAGACCCAACTCAGATGTTTGAACTTCCTTCCAGGGAACTGTGTAAAAGGCACCACTGTGGTATCATGCTTTGGGAGATGCTAACTCTGTCATTTCACAGACAGGGACGTGGGGCCCAGAAAGACTGTATCCCCAAGGATACACAGCAAGGCCATGCTGGCGGCTGGGACCCGTCTTCCGCTACGAACCCAGGGCACCCCAACGTTGACAGTGATAATAACGGATAATAACAGATAGTTTATTGAGGCCCACCCCACAGCAGACCCTGTCCTAAGCGCTTTTACGGGTATTAATTCATGACATTTTCAAGAACCCTACGAGGAAAATACGGCTATCCTTTCTATTTGACAAACTGAGGCACAGAGCCGTTCAGAGACCTGTCCAAGGTGCTGATGATGAATGAGGAACAATCTCGGCTCTCACCCTTTTTCTCCAGCCTGTGATCCTGTTTCCACCCAAGAGTAACCGGACCTGGACAGAAAGGGGCCCTCGGCTGGATAGTGGGGGCTGGGAACCATGGCTGCTCTGGACCGGGGAAGGGGAAGGGACAGGGACAAGAGCTGCTGGATGTGATCACATTCGGACAGCAAGGGGAAGCCCTGGAAGCAGGGCCGGCAAACCTCCCTCGGGGACTGCTTCCCTCATTGCCTCTCCCCTGCCCTAACTTTCCTGAGTGCGAATCCTGGGCCTGTCTACCCCTTGGGGAGACCTGCAGACACAGGGCAAAGGACAGTCATGGACCACCCCCTGACCATTGTCAGCCCCAGAGGGAAGGAGAGTGAAGTCCTGAATCAGCGGCATCTTCGGAAGCCACTCTATCCAGAGCTTTGCACAGAGTTGGAATTTTTTTTTAATTTTTTGACGTTTTATTTTACTTTTTGAGAGACAGAGTGTACGCAGGGGAAGGGCCGACAGAGAGGGAGACACAGAATCCAAGGCAGGCTTCAGGCTCTGAGCCGTCAGCACAGAGCCTGATGGGGGCTCGAACTCCCGAACCGTGAGATTATGACCTGAGCTGAAGTCGAACGCTCCACCGACTGAGCCACCCAGGTGCCCCCAGAGTTAGTTTTTTAAGCTGCGAAAGCATCGTCATCATTATATTATTATTATTATTATTATTATTATTATTATTATTATTAATCTTTTTAAACAAGATCTTAACGGGAAACCCATCTAAGACAGTGAAAAGCTGCTCGGCGTGCCCAGGGAAGTGAGGTGGGATGAGGGGAGCCACCTTTGAAGGGTCCCCAGGACGCACTTAGAAAACCACTGGTTGGGTCAATTGGACATATGGGGAAACCGAGGCCCAGACAGGGGAAGGGATGAGCCCAAAGTCATACATCGGGTTCTTGGGAACCTCCCAGATGCCTCAGCATCTTTGCATGGGAAAGTCCTCTTGGCCCTACCTCCACCATAAATCCTGAATCCATGTATTCTCTCGGAAACCCCTGCCGCTGTCCGCCGTGCACTACCATCACTGCTTGCTCGGACCGTTGCAGTAGCTCCTCGCTGCTTTCCAGGCTGCCATTGTGGCTTCCCTCAACTCGTTTCCCACAGGGCAGCCACAAAGGTCTTTTTAACAGGGAAATCACTCCTCAGGTGACTTCTATGCTTGAAACCGCACCCCCCACCCCCAGTGCCTTCCCAGTGGCTTTAGGGTAAAATGCAAACGGCTTGCCCCAGGTGACAAGGCACTGCCGGACTTTCTCCCCTGCCTCTCCTCCCCCATCTCAGCAAGCTCAAGGCCCATGGCCTTCTTTTCAGCCTCAAAACCTTTGCTCTTTCTCAGATCTTCTTAGGACGAAGCTCCCTCACCTCCTTCACTTCCACGGGGAGGCCCTCCCCGCCCAGAGTCCCACCCCCCCCAACACCACCCCCACCCCGGGGCGCTCTCTTCACGTCACCTAGTATCTTGTTCACATCTCTCTGCGGGTCTGAAGTGGACATTCCAGGAGGGCGGAGACCAGGTGTTGACTCCTGTATCCCAGCACCCAGGACAGGCCCAGCATATAGTAGACACTCAATAAATGACTGTGGCTTGAAGGAACAGGCATAGGTCAGCCCATCCCATGATGCAAGAGAGGCAACACAACCCTCCTCCTCCCCCCTCCCCCACCTGCCCCCAATAAGTTCAAAGAAGTCCCTGCGGGGGGTCCCAGGGAAAGAGGTTGGAAGGGAAAAAGTGAAAAGGGCAGGATCTATCCGCTACATAATTGACTTTGAAAGGTCAGGGCTGAGTCCTGTTTAGTAAGCCCTACCCCCTGTGGGGTCCTCGGCAGCCAAGCGGCTGCCCCCACCCCAGACTCACAGGCAGAGGTTCCTGGATCCTGTAGACAAAGGAGAGGGCTTGCTCCTGGCTGGAACAGCAATCCGGTCCCTTTGAATCTTCCCCGCCCAGACCCAGTCCCTCAAAACACCCCCCCCCCTCTGCTCTCAGCCTCCCCTTCTCTCTGACCCTTGGTCTCCTCCTCTCTCCCCTTCTTTCTCTCCCTCTTCTTGTAACATTGAGAAAATGCCTTCTTTTTTCAGATCCTCAGTTCTTCTGTATAAAAGGTGGGGGGGGGGAGGGCAGAACTTTTATATTCGTCACATCGCAGACACGAAAATCCTTGGTAGAACATCATAACATCTACAAAATGTGCAGCATTTGAACAATTATTATTCCATGGATGAGACAGAGGAACCACAGCTGGGAGTTCCCTCTGTCCCACCCACTCAAGACCCCCCTGGATTCAGCTGGGGTGGGTACACAGGCATGAGACTTCTTTCCGGAAGCCAGAGGAAATACACTTCTCATGGCTAATTTCCTCAAGGGGGAACCAGTTGAGCGCTCATCCCATCCTCCTCCCTTCCCTCCTCAACCCACCTGCTTCCTGGGGATTCTGAGCATGGGGGAGGGGCATTCAGCCCTCTCTTCTCCCCCCCCCCACCCCCCCCGAGATCTGCCCACCATCAAACCCTCAAAAGCACAGGACCAGAAACTCTTAGAATTCCGCAGTGCAACTGGTCTATATGCCCCAACGGGGGGTGCAAGGCTATTTCTGGCCCCTTCCTGGTACACATGGGGAAACTGAGGCCCCGCGCAGCAAGTCTGCGTCCTATGATGTGTCAGAACTGGGCAGATCTCCTATCTTCTTAACCAAAGAGCTTCCCCTCCCCTGAATGTTTTCTCTCCTCACTCCCTGTGTTCCTGTTATTTTTCTCATGTCCTTCTGGGGTTCTCAGCCCCCCGGGAGAATCCGCTAAAAGACACAAGGATTTTCTCAGCGCAAAAAAAGCAAGTGACCACGGCGTCTTTTGTGCCCCTTCATCAACTGACTCCCTTGCCCAGCCTCCTGGGGTCAAGACCCTGCCAGCCCCTCCCCCAGAAGGGCAAGGAGGAGAGATAAACCCAAGTGTGGAGAGATAGTGAGGGGGCAGGAAGGACTGGTCAGACCCCGGCCTCCACTTTATGCCTCAGCTGCTCAAACCAGATAAGTCCCCGGGCCCCACCAGCCACCCCTAAATCCAGCAACACTAAAGGACTGAGAGGGTTGAGGACACAAGGCTAAGATGGGATGCAGCCCTCACCCACCCACCCCCGCCACCCTCGGGGTTCACTCACCAGCCTTGTCCTAGAAGCCACCAGACTGCCCCCCTTCCCTCCTTTGCAGGCTCCGGCTTACCACCCCCTTGGCAGTCCCGGGGGACCGGCCAGCTCCGGTCTGCTCATTAGGGGACGAAATGTGATCACCGCGCCTCGCTCCCCACCTGGTGCCCTGGCGGCCAGGCGGAAACTGGGGGGCAGTCAGGCCACCGTGACCACCTCGCTGGGCCTCAGTTTCCCCATGCCTACCAAAGGGGTCCCCATCACCCCCCACCTCCCACACCGCCCCCAAGGGACGCCAGGGGGCGGGTCCTCCTACCCTACCCCTCTGACAGTCTCCATTCCAGCGTTCTCAAATCCTCGGTATCTATTGTTAGTCTGGTTCATGGTTTACCATTCTATTATTATAACATTCTAGAGCTTTACCTTTCTTCCATTCTATTATTATTATCCTAGCGGCTTTCCATGCCCTTACCCTTTAAGTTTCCAATATTCTAGGAGTCTCACATTCCAAGATTCTAAAGTTCTATTGTTAGAACACTATGATTTTTTTTAAACATTCTACGACTTTCATGATCTATTATTAAACTCTCAGTGATTATTATCTTTGCCCAGCAAACACACATACGCACTTCCCTTTTCTTTACAGAAATGGGGGGACATACTCTATCTACAGTGAACCCCTTTTCTCTTCCCTTAGCTATTCTGGTTTTTAACATCCCAGCTGCCTGAAATCCTAAGATTGTGCAGAATTCTAAAATACTAGGGATTGATGGGAGGTTGGGGGGGGGGAGTAAGTAGTCATCTCCCCGTAGCCCCTAATATCTCATTACCTGGGGGGTGGGGGGGCTACTGGGAACCCAGGCTGCTCCCATACATACCCCTGCCCTGCCGGCCTTCCCCTCATCCCTCCCAGCTCGCTCACACCAGCTGAGTTATTATTTGTCTAGACACAAACCAAATTATAGGCCCTGCCCCGAGGGAGCAGTGGGCTTCATGGGGAGGGTCAGGAGAAGGCGGCGGGAATTAATCCCTGCACCGCCCCCCCCCCATTTTCTTCCTCCTCTTCCCTCCTTCTCTCAAACTCCACCCCTTCCACCCAGACCATCCCTTGTCCCTTCTCCCCTCCCCACCACCACGGTTTTAGAAATATTTTCTCTTCTCTCCTTCTCAAACGCTCCCCTCAGGATTCCAGCTATTCATACTCACCCTGGCATTCTTCCCTCCTCACTGTGAACACCTCTTTTCCCAAATTAATCCGACTTACTGGCAGCAAAAGAAGCCGGCTCTCTGGATTCGGTCTTCAGCTGAACCGGAGTCCCAGCCCCCGGCCTGGCACTGACTCACTGTGGGGACTGCTGCTCTTGGGCCCTCAGTTTTCCCATCTGTAAAATGGGTGCTTGGCCTAGCCGCCTCGGTAAGCCCTTCGAGCTCTCTGCTTTGAACTCTGAAAGCTGCCAAGATTCCAACATCATTTTTTTTTGAAAAAAAAAATTTTTTTTAATGTCTATTTTTGAGAGAGACAGAGTGCAGGCGGGGGAGGGGCAGAGAGAGAGGGAGACCCAGAATCCGAAGCAGGCTCCGAGCTGTCGGCACAGAGCCCGACGACGCGGGGCTCGAACTCACGAGCCTTGAGATCATGACCTGAGCCGAAGTCGGGCGCTTAGCCGACTGAGCCACCCAGGCGCCCCAACACTACTTTTTTTTTTTGGATTGAAGGATTCATATATCCTGAGGACCTTTGATTTGAAGGTTGTGCAGCCCCAGTCCTCCTGATCCTTCTCACGTCCTGGGCCCTTCCATTCAAAGACTTCACACCCAAGGGTTCTTAATTATGATTCCCAGAGTTCAGGAGCTGCCCATTGTCTCTCTCATTTCCTCCCACTGGGATCCCCCAGAAAGGGAAACCTCCCCATCCTCACCCCAAACCTGAACTTGAGTTCATCTGCAGAGCCAGAGCTTGTGAGGAGCCCTCTTGGAGGGTTCAAGAGGAAGGGGGCTGGTGGTGGGCCCGGGGGTGGGGACCCTGGGGGTGGGGGGTGGCCCCTATCATCTCTGTGTCTGCACACAAATCCCCCGGCGCACATCCTGCCTGAGTCCACAACACACATCGCACCGCCAACAATGGCTCACAGAAATTCCAGAGCTCTCCCTCAGCCTCGTCGGGGGTGGTGGGATGTCCAGGGCAAGCAGCGGGGGGAGGAGGGAGGGAGGTGGAGGCAGGAAGGAGTTAACGGTGACCTAGCCAAATCCTGGAAGGGAGGAAGTGGGGGAGGAAGTCCACCCCCCAGCCAGGAATTCCTGAAATTGGAGGGTGGGGTGGGTGCGACCTCAGGAGCAGTGGGGTGACTCTCTAAAGGGGGCTCTGGGGTCACGGTGCCATTCAGAGTCCACCAGCCCCAACTGGCAAGCCTGCTTCCCCCCACTCCACTCCCAAGCAGCTCCTAGGCCCAGGGGAAACCTCTGGGATGCACCAGAATTCGGAATGAGGTGACGATGGGGTGACGGTGCCAGTAGAGGGTCTTTAAGATACACAGAGGAAGAGACAGAAATACGAGAGAGAGAGGGAGGGACAGGAAGGGAAAGGGCAAAGAGGTGCACAGAGGCCGGGAGAACCACGGACTTGGAGGCAGAGAGCGCCGCTGAGCCTCAGAGGGACAGGGGCAAAGGGAGACAGGGAGAAGGGATACAGAGACGGAGAGACAGAGCCAGAGACCGACGGAGATCCGGCAGAGACACAGAGACATCCAGAGAGGCAGAAGGAGAGGCACGCCGAGAGGGGGAGAGGACCGCAGGTGGGGACCCATCAGAGACGGGCGCCGAGAGGGGAGGCCGACCCAGAGACGCGGTCCGCGCGCAGACGGCGGGAACGCCAGCCCCAGAGAGGGGCGGGGACGGGCCGGCGCGGGAGACTGAGGCAGCCGACGCCGGGGCGCAGGGCCCCCGAGGGGCTCGCCGAGGAGCGGCACCCGGCGGCCGGACGCCCGGCGGGAGCCGGGGAGGGACCGGCGCCTACCTGCGCGGAGCGGCTGGACGGGGCGGGCGGCGCCTCTCTCGGCTGCAGCTGCGTCTGGGCTCGCCCGCGGCGCAGGGACCCGGCGGCGACTCCTCCCGGCCCCGGGCCGCAGCCGCCGGCCGAAGCCCCGCCCCGGCCCGGCCGGCCCCGCCCCCATTAACCCCTCCCCGTCGCCGCCCCTTAACCCCTTTAAGCTTTCACCCCGCTAAAGGCAGGAAACCTCACCTGCTGCCCTAGCGCCCCCAACCCCCCCCCCCCGGGTCCCCAGCCTGGAGGCCGGGCCCCCATCTCATTAACCCCGTGTGCTGACCCTCCCTCCAACCCCACACCTCCGACTCGACCGACCCTTCAGACTTTGACCCTCGTTGAGCTGAGCTATTTCCTCCCCTCCCAGGCCCAGTCCTTAACTTTCTGGTCATTGCGTGCCTCCCTTCCCAAGGGACCGCACAAACGAGTGGGGCCAGGGCCACCCCTGGAAGGCGTGCTGCCTCTTGGCTAGCCAGACCTTAGGCTAATGACTCTGTGCCTCAGTTTCCCCTTCTGTCCAAGTGGTCCCTCGCATGGCCAGTGTCATGCGGAATGTCATTTCGTAGTGTTAACGCTACCAAGTCTATAAAGCGTGCCCCCCCTCCGCCCCGTCCTTCCGTTCCTCCCTGTTCCATTTACTTTTCCCCCCGTAGAAATTGTCCCATCACGCATTCAATGTACTTCATCCCCCCCCCTTTTTTTCCATTATCTGTTTGCATCTGGTTTCTTTGCTGTTGCCCAGCAGATAGCCGGACACACGATAGGTGTGCAAGAGACCCGTTTTCAGCGAGCGCATACGGGAACGATCAATGCTTCAAAAGCATTTGCTGAGTTTTATTACGACCATCACGACCTTCAGAAATTGGTCGTGAGAATTGCGTCTTGGTCAAAGCACTTGGGACAGACCTGGCATGTAGCACGCAGAAACGCAGCTATTAGGTTCACAAATTCCTTTGTCTTTCATTCTTTTTTTCATGTGTTTGTTTTTAAAGTTTATTTATTTATTTAGAGACAGAGAGCACGGGGGCGGGGCAGAGAGAAAGAGGGAGAGAGAAAATCCCAAGCAGCCTCCTCCTCCTCCTCCTCGTTGCCAGCCCAGAGCCTGACACGGCTCAATCCCATGAACCCTGACATCATGACCTGAGCCAAAATCAAGAGTCGGATTCTTCACCGACGGAGCCACCCAGGCGCCCCATCTTTCTTTATTTTCAATAAAAATTAAAGTGCCCGGATCTTGGGGCCCCTGGGTGGCTCAGTCGGTTAAGCGTCCGACTTCGGCTCAGGTCACGATCTCACGGCCTGTGAGTTCAAGCCCCACGTCGGGCTCTGTGCTGACAGCTCAGAGCCTGGAGCCTGTTTCAGATTCTGTGTCTCCCTCTCTCTCTCTCTGCCCCTCCCCTGCTCATGCTCTGTCCCTCTCTGTCTCAAAAATAAATAATTGTTTAAAAAAATAAATAAAAAATAATAATAAAATGCCCGGATCTTAAGGGAACAATACCATGAATTGTGACAAACAGATACACTCGTGTGACTAAGCACCCAAATCAAGACACAGAACATTTCCCGCACTCAAGAACATTGTTCCTTGCTCCTTTCCGGTTTTTTTTTTTTTTTAAAGGTAGCTATTCTTATAGTCATTTGCTGTGTGCCCTTGGACAAGTGACTTCCCCTCTCTGAGCCATATTACCTACTTCTTCTCAGGGCTCTTGAGGGACACAGAAAGCGAGAGAGTCAACCAAGCGCCCAAGCGACCAGCAACGCACAGAGGAATAGAGACATTTGCCTTTCTTCCTCCTTCAAGGACACAGTCGGGGAAAGCATCAAGGGAGGTATCACGTAGCCCCTCCCGACAAAGAACCCGGGACGCGTCCTATCAGTTTCAAGACAAGCCCCGCAGACCCCTCTCGTCAGAACGAGCTTGGTCATTCCAAGCTCCTCCGAAGAAGAAATTCTAAGGGGCCACTGGCAGTGAGGGTCCCCTTGTCTCCTGGGCTCACCTGGTGGGAAACAACTAGCCATTCAGGTCTTAGGTGGGAGCATTTATGAAGGGACGTTTCAGGGGGGGTGGGAACGGTGAAGGAACCCACATAGGATGAGGCGGCAGCAGGGGACCAGCCACAGTGAGAATCAAGCCATTGTCACCCTTAGGGCAGGGAGCTGGGGTTTGGAGAGGAGGCCACAGAACTCGAGGCAGGCTCTAGGCAGAGGAACACGGCCACTGCCGGAAGGGCAGGGATGCAGGGAGGGGCCCCCCAAATAAATACTCCCACCTCTCCCCTCCTGCATTCCTATTGCCTCCAGTAGGCAGAACCCAACCAGAAGGCGGAGGGCGAAGGACCCCCGTGGATGGAGTGGACACAGGGCGGTCTCCCAAGGTCCAGGGCAGGAGGAGAAGGGCTCAGCGTCACTCTGGGGAGCAGGTGGAGAGAATCGCCCGGCACTTTTTCCATGCAGGTCTAAGACCCGGCACAAGGGGGCGACAGAGCACCGGGAGCACCAATGAAAAAGGCTGTTTTCCAGAGCGTGGGCCACACAGAAAAGGAGGCTTTGATTTGAGAGCGGTAGGAAACTGGCTTCTGAGACCTGGGGGTCTGGAGGGGTGATAGGATGGCTGAGCGGTACCGGCTGCGTAGGAGTTCTCCAAGTGGATGCATTCAGACCAGGTGTCAGGATGCAGAGGGAACCGCACGTACAGAGGCTCAGAGGCATGAAATGTCGCAGGGACGGGCAAACACTGGTGGTACAAACGGCTGGAGATAACAGATGGGGACAGGAGAGGCTTCTGGCTGGAAGAGCAAAGAATAAGAAAGGATTGGGGGGAAAAAAGGGGGGGGCGGCTGACATTCAATGACCGCTGACTAAATTCCAGGCACTGTGCTAAGCACTTGGTGTGAATACCTCATTTAATCCTAAGCAACGGCAAACAAACACACCTACACGGAGATGCCATTTCACAGGTGAAAACACTGAGGCATAGATGAGGAAGTTGAAACGCAGGAATTTTGGCAATTGGCTTCCGGTGCTTTAACCACTGGTCGGCTATTTATTTCTCAGGGTGGGAAATCGAGGGTTGAGGTGTTTGAGCTTTGACCCCCCCTTTGTAGAAGAGACTTTCAACTCGCTCACACAGAGAACTCTCATATTCATCCGGCAAACATTCCCTGAGCCCCTGCTGTTGTGCTGGGCAGCGCTGGGGACACAGCAGTGACCGCAACGGCCCTGGCCCTTCCCTTCCAGGACTGGCAGCCAGTGTGGGGGTGACAAATATCCCTTACAGTGACACTTCGCCAGGTGGGAGGGGGGTGCTGGAAGCCAGAGGGGCTTTGTCACAGTTTTGGGGGGAAATAGGAGGGAGGAGAAAACTATTAGAATTTCTACCTGAAACACTCCCCTCACTTGGTTCATTTCTCCCTCATCCTTCAGTGTTCCACTCTGCTATCCCCTCCAGGAAGCCCTCCTGGTGTTCCCTTGGTCTTCCTCTGCCCCTTCAGGGTCATCATTGTCTGAGGATGGGTCTGCCCTCCCCAATAGACTATGAGTACCTTTAGGGCAGGGCTGGGGATCTGTCCCTCACCACTGTGCCCAAGCATTGCCCAGCTTAGGGACTGACCTAGAATAAATATTCTCCTTGCATACATTAAAGAATTCATTCGGGGCGCCTGGGTGGCTCAGTGGGTTAACTTCAGTTCAGGTGGTGATCTCATCGTTCGTGAGTTTGAGCCCCGCGTCGGGTTCTGTGCTGATGGCTCAGAGCCCGGAACCTGCTTCAGATTCTGTGTCTCCCTCGCTCTCTGCCCCTCCCCTGCTTGCATTCTCTCTGTCTCCCCAAAATAAATAAATATTTAACTTTTTTTTTAATTTAAAAAGAAACTTGTGATTCCTGCCTACATGATAATCTATAATCTTTTGACCTTTTACAAGATCTACAAAAGTATACATAACCCTGTAAAAACTATTCATTCTCTGGAGCATGTTTCCCAAGCAGCTGTCCTAACTTGGGCTCGAATAAAACTCTCTTTCTTAGTTTTAGGGATTCTTTTTATTTTTAAAGAAGTTTTTAAGTTTATTTATTTGTTTATTATTGAGAGAGAGAGAGAGAGAGAGAGAGAGACAGAGAATCCGAAGCAGGCTCCAGGCTCCGAGCTGTCAGCACAGAGCCTGACGCGGGGCTCGAACTCAAGCCGTGAGATCATGACCTGAGCCAAAGTCGGACGCCTAACCGACTGAGCCACCCAGGCGCCCCTTACCTGTCCTTTTAATACTTGTATTCCTTGGGCAATGGGATGGCCATACATGTCATTAGGGCGGCTGGAGATCTTAAGACTCCCGTGTAAGGTTTCCTTCCAAATAACCAGGTATGATCCCTCGATGAACATAAATCCAAGATTTGTCTGACCGCGTGCTTCCCGAAAGGGACCGATTAGATCCAGTTGGGGCACTCCCCTAACGGGGGACCACTCTCCTGAGGCTGGATCATGGATAAAGCTCATGAGAACGTTGCGTGAATCATGAGATACGAGTTCCATATTTTCATCTTTTCCCCGTGTCTCTCATATGCCCTTGCCCATTGGCTGGTTGGTGTTCTAGAGCCTTCTCTCAGATGGAAACTACTTCTGGCTTAGATATATAACGTTTCATGTGATATGAAATAGCTGCCCCTTCTTGGGGCGCCTGGGTGGCTCGGACACTTGCGCGTCCAACTTCAGCGGAGGCCATGATCTCACGGTTCGTGGATTCAAGCCCCGCGTCGGGCTCTGTGCTGACAGCTCGGAGCCTGGAGCCGGCTTGGGATTCTGTGTCTCCTTCTCTCTCTGCCCCTCCCCTGCTTGCGCTGTCTCAAAAATGAATAAACACGAAAAAATCAACAAACAAATAAATAAAATAGCTGCCCTTTCTTAACAAAGGTCAGGACCTCCTCCCTACCCATTAATACTGGATCTAGAGGCTTACCAAGGGTATTATTATTGGTCACCCCGTATATCAGCTCCAATCTCTGTGGCATTTCAGTCCGTTCACGGACACCCATTCCAGTCTAGAATGCCATGGAGAGGTGAAGGGAGGTCGACATCCCTTCTCAAGTGGCACAAAGGTGTGTCCAGAGCGGTCAAGGATGAGGGATGTGTCCCCCCCCCCACTCTGAACCCCAAGAACCTTCGCCAACATTTCCTGATGGGACGCCATTCAGAAGCTGAGGGCGATTTGGGTACCTAGGGACTCCTAGGTAGTTAATGGACTCTCCTCGTTTTGTAGGAATTAACCACGGCATCCGCTTCCTCGATCCCAAAGGATCCCTTCTTGGACCGTCTCCTAACATACTGGCGTCGATTTGGATGTAAAAAAAAAAAAAAAAAAAAGCACCAGGGCCACCTGACTGCCTCAGTGGGTAGAGCCTGCGACTCTCGCCCCCTGGGGTTGCAAGTTTGAGCCCCATGTTGGGTTTAGAGCCAACTGGTGAATGAATGAATGAATGAATGAATGAATGAATGAATAAATAAATAAATAAATAAATAAATAAATAAATAAAGGAGGCGCCTGGGTGGCTCAGTCGGTTAAGCGTCCGACTTCAGCTCAGGCCATGATCTCACAGTTCGTGAGTTCGAGCCCCGCGTCAGGCTCTGTGCTGACAACTTGTGATTCTCTCTGCCCCTCCCCACATTCTCTCTCTGTCTCTCTCTCTCTCTCTCTCTCTGAAAATAAATACAAAATTTATTAACAAATAATAAAAAAGGAAAGAGAGAAAGCAGCAAACCCAACCCCCAAAGGGCACCACAACTCTCTCTCTCTCTCTTGCTCGCTCGCCTGCTCTCACATCTCAAGAGTGCACTCTTTGCCTTTGATAGAGTTTGCCGCTGTGCCGCATGTCTGTCCTTGAATTCCTTCTCCTGGGGAGACCAAGAACCCTCGGCCACTCCTTTGGGTCTGGCGAGGGGACTCTGGGGGTCTCCCCCGTTCCCCCGGCAACATCTTTCCGGCAACCACAAAGGGACAAGGTGACAGCAGCCCTCTTCGCGGCTGAGTCCCCAGCTCTTGCTTCCTTGCCCTTCCTTGCTTAGTCACCGTTCTCCTTTGTTCCGCTCTCTCTTTTGATCTACAGGAAGAGGCCTAAAAAGGACACCTCGTGTGCTTCCTTCCCTTCTCTTCTTTGGTAACACTGTTGGCCTCCGTATAAACTAGAGGATGGGAAAGTCTGCCCAGAAAAATGTCCCCACGTCCCACATGGTCAGGCCTTTATGGCACTGTGCCAAAACCCTGATCTGTCCACTTGCCTTTAGGGGGCCCGAGGACACCCCTCCTCGCTCTCTACTCTTTTTTTTTTTTAACGTTTCTTTTCTTTTCTTTTGTTTAATGTCGTTATTTTATTCTTGAGAGAGAGAGAGAGAGAGACAGACACAGTGAGAGCAAGGGAGGGGCAGAGAGAGAGGGAGACACGGAATCCGGAGCGGGCTCCAGGCTCCGAGCTGTCAGCACAGAGCCCGACGTGGGGCTCGGGCTCACGAACCGCAAGATCATGACCTGAGCCAAAGTCGGATGCTTAACCGAGTCACCCAGGCTAATCTGGGTTTTTTTTGTTTGTTTGTTTAGAGAACAATTTTATTTATGTTTTTTTAGAGACAGAGAGCGGGAGTGGGGGGTGGGGTGGGGGAGACAGAGAGGCACAGAGGATCCAAAGCAGGCTCCAGGCTCTGTGCTGACAGCAGAAAGACTGATGCGGGGCTCCAACTCACGAACCTGGTGTAGAACCTGGATCTGGTGTAGATCTTGAGAGGACTGAATGCATCTTGGTGGGCTCTGTGTTGTCTGTGCGGTTTTCTCCCTTGTTAGTTTCCGGGTTGCCGGCTAGGATCCCTGGAGCCAATTGTCTGATTAGTCTCCTGCTGGCCAGGGACTTTAAGGAATATTCCCAAGCAGCTGCCCGAACACCTTTAGTTTCAGGGAAGTTCCACCTTCTCCGGCCCGACATGGATTGCCTAGTTTCACTTTCTGTTGGTGGAAGGAAAAAGTGTGTCTGTTCGTCAGCAGGAGCTGACGAGCTTCGAGCTTCGGGGCCGGGAGTCCTCTTTCTCTGTCCTCGGTGCTTTTATCCACCTGCAGCCTTCCCGGAGGCGCCTCACCTCTGCTGCCCCCCACCTCCCTCTCCTCCTGTTTCTGCACCACCAGGGCTCAGCTTGCGTCACAGGCTCCCGCACCACCCTCCGTGCCTCCGGCCATTGGCTCCTGCTTCTCCCCTCCCCCCCCCCAGGAGCAAAGAGCGCCCCTCCCTGGACTGCAACGGCCCACTTTAGATTTCCCCACAGGTGTCCCGGATAAAATCGAAAATTGGAGAACAAGTTGATTGACCCAGTGGTCCCAGCTGCCACCGATTCCGTATTTAAACTAGTTTAAGTGTGTTAAATTTAATTAAGGCAAACCTGTCTTTAGAGTTATCAGCATTAAATACAAAGACTCTCGGGGCCCCTGGGTGGCTCAGTCGGTTAGGCGTCCGATCTTCGGCTCAGGGCATGATCTCACAGTTCGCGGGTTCGAGACCCGCATCGGGCTCTGCGCTGATAGCCTGGAGCCTGCTTTGGATTCTGTGTCTCCCTCTCCCTGCTCACGCTCTGTCTCTCTCTCCTTCAAAAATAAATTTAAAAATAATAAGATAAAGACTTTCACCCTAGGGGCACCTGGCGGGCCCCGTCGGCAGAGCACGTGACTCTTGATCTCAAGGGTGTGAGTTCAAGCCCCATGTCGGATGTAGAGGTTATGTAAAATCTCTTGTTTTATTTATTTAAATTTATTTTTCTAAAGAACTTCTTTGCACGAGCAAGTGGGGGAGGGCCAAAGAGAGAGGGAGAGAGAGAATCCCAAGGAGACTCTTCGTTGACAGAGTCCCACTCCAGGCTCCATCTCACGAGTGTGAGATCATGACCTGAGCCAAAATCATGAGTCAGACACCCAACCGAGCCACCCAGGTGCCCTGAGATTACATAAAATCTTAAAAAAAAAAAAACAAAAACAAAAACACAAATTATTATTCCACCAAGGTTTACTAGAGGTCATAAGCTCGTGTTCTCTCTGTTGCAATTAGTCAACAACAACAAAAAATAAACGATGGTCAATTTTGTCTGTCTCATAAGATTTTCCATGGGTAATTGTTAAAAACAAATAGGTTGAATAAATAAAAAGGTTTATAGGCAAAACTTTAAATTGCTTTCAAAATCTTTGGTAACCTGACCCTTTGAAGTTTTGCTAAGTCAAAGGATTAATTGGACTGAATTCACGGGACATCTAAACTTTTTCCAAATAAGATAAAACACTAAAGTATTGATTACTGACCAGAAGTTCGTGCTTTTGGCTTCTTATTTCAGAGAAACTGAAGATACTGGAGTCCATTGGTAAACACGCATTATGCTTTATTGAACGGTTGTACTGGGATAAACATACGTTTTTTTTTAAACTTATCTAAATTAATTTTTATTTATTTTTAAAGACTGATGTTTAAATTTGTTTTAATGTTTATTATTTTTTTTGAAAGAGAGAGCGAGAGCAGGGGTGGGGCAGAGAGAGGGAGACACAGAATCCGAAGCAGGCACCAGGCTCTGAGCCATCACCACAGACCCCGATGCAGGGCTTGAACTCATGAATCGTGAGATCATGACCTGAGCCAAAGTCAGATGCTTCACCAATGGAGCCACCCAGGCACCCCCATATGTTTTTTTTTTAATTTTTTAAATTTTTTTTAATGTTTATTTATTTTTGAGACAGAGAGAGACAGAGCATGAATGGGGGAGGGGCAGAGGATCTGAAGTGAGCTCTGTGCTGACAGTAGAGTGCCCAATGTGGGGCTCTAACTCGAGAACTGTGAGATCATGACCTGAGCAGAAATCAAGAGTCTGTCGTGGGGTGCCTGGTGGCTCAATTAGTTAAGCCTCTGACCCTTGGTTTCAGCTCAGGTCGTGATCTCACAGTTTCGTGGGTTTGAGCCCCACATTAGGCTCTGCACTGGCAGTGTGGAACCTGCTTGGAATTCTCTCTCTCTCCCTCTCCCCTACTTGTGCTGTCTCTCTCAAAATAAATAAATTAAAAAAAAAAAAAAAGAGTCAGTCGCTTAACCAACTGAGCCACCCAGGTGGCCCTAAATTTATTATTTTTAAAAATAATCTCTACAACCAATGTGGGGCTCAAACTCACAACCCCGAGATCAAGAGTTACATGTTCTACCGACTGGGCCAGCCAGGTGCTCAGTCACCCCTGGGAAACTTTCTCTTAAGGTATCCATGACTTCCAGAAATATAACAAAGCATTCCTTTGTGAACAAACTGAAACATTCAACTTTTCTTCCTGCCTGAACCCTCCAGAATTCAGAAACTCTTCACGGGACTATTCTTTCTTTCAAGACAATTACAGTTATTTGCATTAGTTCGATAAGAATCTGTTCTCCTCGTAACAGGACACCATTGGAAACACTGGTTATATTACCCAGGCTTTGACTGGAATGTCATATATGAGACATAGACTCAGCTACGACTGGACAGCTTTAAGGTACTAAGGTTGACTTTATGGAACCAAGAGAATCCCATGGAAACGTTGGCCTGATACCTTGCTTACAGAGCTCCTGGCGGCCTTACCAGGTAAGTAAAGAATATCACTCCCTGGAAGGTGTCCGAATCTCAGGATATTTTGGAGACCTAGAGAAGAGGAATTCACCCAAATCTGCAGGAATTGCAAGCGAGTCTGATGACCAGCATTTGGCTTGGCTCTGACCTCGAGAACCTATTAAAAGTTCAATCTAGGGGCACCTGGGTGGCTCAGTAGGTTGAGCGTCCGACTTCAGCTCAGGTCATGATCTTGCGGTTGGTGAATTCAAGCCCCACGTCGGGCTCGCTGCTGTCAGCCGTATAGCCCTCTTGGGATCCTCTGTCTCCCTCACTCTCTGCCCCTCCCCGCTTGCGCTCTCTTTTCAAAAAGAAATAAACATGAAGAAAAAGACATTGCATTTTAAGACATTGCATTTAAAAGCTCAGTCTAGAGATTCCTTAGGAAAAGTTCCAGCAAAGTAGATTTTAAAGGATCCCTATGAAGGGCGCCTGGGTGGCTCAGTCGGTTTAGCGGCGGGCTCTTGATCTCCGCCCAGGTCTTGATCTCAGGGTTGTGAGTTCGAGCCCTGCGTTGGGCTCCATGCTGTGTGAAGCCTACTTAAAATATAAATAAAGTAAGTCGGTAAATTTGTTGCTTGCCTAAGCTAGACAACGTGAGGGGAAACTTCAGAGGTATTGTCACTATAGCTCAAATATAGACAATCTTTATGCCTATTCCTCTGTGGGGATAATAATTGAGAGCCCCATGGGTATATGATTATTTTAACAGTTGGAAGATAAGATAGACTTCCCGACAGTTGTGAAACTCAGCTGTCAGCTTGATAAATTCTATGTGGCCAGGATAACAAAATCACTCCTTAAAATGTCAGAGCTTACCCTATGGACTTGTGGAGACAATGGATGGCCCCAACTTTCTTTCTTTCTTTCTTTCTTTCTTTCTTTCTTTCTTTCTTTCTTTCTTTCTTTCTTTCTTTCTTTCTTTCTTTCTTTCTTTCTTTTTCATTCTTTCCTTTTCTTTTCTTTCTTTCTTTATCTTTTTTCAACGTTTTACTTAATTTTGAGAGACACAGCATGAGCGGGGGAGACACAGAATCCAAAGCAGGCTCCAGGCTCTGAGCTGTCAGCACAGAGCCCAGGGCAGGGCTCCAACCCATGAACTGTGAGATCATGACCCGAGCCAAAGTCAGACACTTAACCAACTGAGCCACCCAGGTGCCCCGGCTCCACCTTCTTCTTCTTCTTTTTTTTTTTTTTTTTCCATTTTTTTATTTTTTCCCACCTTCTTTATAACTGGGTTGGAGAAGGGGCTTGGGGGTGCCCTCATCTTCCGGGACTAGTCACCTCCCGCTTACCAGCAATTCCTCACAATGAGGATATTGTCAAGGTTAGACATCAGGCAAAGAGGACTTCTTCATGGTTTTATCCCTTAGCCATATTTGTCCCGAGGGCCACCCCTACCGATATAAAATTACAAATAGAGGCTTTAGCCAAGCATACAGCAGCCATCATTAACTCAACCCAACATGGAGTCACCCACGAATTCAAAAAGAAGCCCTCCAAAACCAAACCCTTGATTCATGGCTCAATAATGCTCGCCCAATGGGATGGCTCCCCACAGAATCCCATGACCACGTCATTACTCTACAGGCAACTGTTTGGTTTGCTACCTACTAGACAAGGCAACCAGGCATCAGACTGCGTCCTCCGGTTGACCCTGCATTGATTCTCTTAAAGACCCTACACTGTCACTTCATGATGGGTTAAATTCCTGGCCGGGAGGTGGACTATGGTCCACCCCAAAGGGTCTTCTTACCACATTGATAATTTTTATTACAATATTAATCCTAAGATGTCTTTTTGGCTTTGCTCTCTCCTATTGTCGAGATACATGCGAGCAGTTCCTGACTCCTTCGCCCAGCCAACAGATGATCCCTGCCCCTCAAAACAAGTTCACCCCAATGTCCTCTCTGCACTCTACAGCGATGGTCTTCCATTGTTACTTGCCGGGACAGATAGCGACCAACTTAGGTCCATAGGTAGGGACATCTCTATGACCGCTGTCAGCTTGAAGAAGTCACAGAAGATGTGCCCCTTTGCCCTTCTACAACCTTGAAGATTCAAGGGCCAAAGATTGGTCATTGGGGGCGCTGTGTGTGTGTGTGTGTGTGGTGATGAGGGATAGAAGTAGGAAAATGTTCACCTTTAACCAAGGCTCACCTGCGTAGTTCCGATAAGGATCAAATACGTTCTGGTCGCTACATTCTTAAAGGGTCTCATGACTGCCTGTACGTCTCATCAATAGTTAATATCAAACTGAATGATAAGCACCAGAGAAATCTTGCGAAAGTAGTTTCACGAGTAGAAATTCGAAGAAGACGCTCATGATCTGATACTCCCTGCAGGTTCTCTCCCTCCTTGAGCCCTAAGCACATAACCACCAGCTTCAGACGGCGAAGGTGTGGCTCTTTCTGCCCACGGGTCTTGTCCACATGCTACTTGTATACCCATACTAGCTTGCGCCATCAACCATCTCAAGAATTCTTTCTTGACCATCGCGCTCAAGGATTGCGCAACAAGTGGCTGAAATAGCTTCGCTCCAGGGAGTCAGTGGTCACTAATGAAGAGCAAAGACTTACCCTCCTTGTCCTAGGGCAGCTGCTGGGGTTGGCAAAACCCGATGCCTCTGCTGAACTAGTTAGTCCTGGGCGCCCAGCTTAACCTCGTGGTTCCTCACTGCGGGATGGACACCACCACTGAAAACACACAATGCTTTCGGCCAGCCAGTCAGCCTCTTGTGAGATTCTGGTATGCTCTCCCCCTCACACTTCTATTCACTGCTGCAACACCCTGAATCCCGCCACTCCTCCGGCCCCGCCAGAAGAGACCTCACGATTGTCTTTACCTCAGTTAGGTTAGCTTCTGTAGCTCAGATTTATTACAGGCTCCCACTGAGACCTCGGACCTATTGTGTTTTATTGACGGATCTGGATCGCACCTATGGTGGTTAATTTCATGTGTCAACCTGACTGAGCCCCGAGGCGCCCAGGTATTTGGTGGAACATCACCCGGGGTGTTCTTGGATGAAATTAACATTTGAACACGTAGGTTGGGTAAAACAGATTGCTCTCCCCAAGGTGGGTGGGCCTCATCCAATCAGTTGAAGGCCTCACTAGAACAAAAAGGTTGACCTTCCCCTGAGTAAGAGAGAAATCCTCCTTCCTGACTGCCTTTGAAGTGGGACATTTGGTTTTTTCCTGCTTCTGGATTTGAACTGAAACATGAGCTCTTTCTGGGTCTCTGGCTTGCCGACTCACCCTACAGCTCTTGGGACTTGTCAACTTCCATAATCATGAGCCAATTCCTTATAATAAATCTCTCCATCCCTCCTCCTCTCTCTCTACCACCTGTCTTTGTAAGGCTTGTGTACAAAGATGGCCTATATATACATATAAATATACCCATATATATATATATATTTTTTTTAATTTATTTTTGAGAGAGACAATCCCAAACAGGCCCGCCCTGTCAGCATAGAGCCCAATGAGGGGCTCGATCCCATAGACTGAGATCATGACCTGAGCTGAAATCAAGAGTTAGAGGCTTCACCGACTGAGCCACCCAGATGCCCCAGCTTTTATGTTTTGTTTTTTTTTTTTATGTTCAGAAGAAATCAAAACAATAGTATTTTGTGGCAGGCGAAGATGAGAAACTCAAATTTCAGTATCCATTAATCGGTTTGTTTGAACACAGCCGAACTCGTTCATGTCGGTGTTGTCTCTGGCCACTTTCACATGACAGTGTCGGTTAGTTGGGACAGAGACTGGGTGGCTCACAAAGTGTAAAATATTTACTCTCTGGTCCGTTAGGGAGACGGTTGGCCAACCTCCGATTTAACTATTCTGTGGTGTGAGAAGTCAGGGTAGTGGTTGCTGTGGGGGGTGATGTTGGTGAGGGGGCCCAGGGGGACTTCTGGGGTGCTGGAGAGGTTCTGTTTACTCATCCGGGACCTGGCTGCATGGACAGGAACAGCCCGTGAATTCAGCAGACTACACATTGTTGATGAGTGTACTTCTCAGTATGTGTGTTCAGTATCGATGAAAAGTCACAAATTTGCTCAAGGTTACAGACACTAAGATGAGAAGTCCCCAGGGGCGCCTGGGTGGCTCCGTCGGTTGAGCGTCTGACTTCGGCTCAGGTCATGATCGCACGCTCCGTGAGTTCGAGCCCCGCGTCGGGCTCTGCGCTGACAGCTCAGAGCCTGGACCCTGCTTCACCTCTCTCTGCCCCACCCCTGCTTGTGCTGTCTCTCTCTGTCTTTCAAAAATGAACATTAAAAAAAAAAATTAAAAAAAAAAAAAGATGAGAAGTCCCCAAAGAGAACCCTGATGACGATATCTGGGTCCAGTGAATCCAGCTGGGCCCCTCCTGGCCCACCTAGTTTTCATGACCTGGCAACTTCTTTTTATCATTTATGCTGGATAGAGCTGGGTTGCTGGCTCTGGCAACCCGGAGTCCTCATACCCCACCTCCCAGACATTTACGGTGTCATCTGCCCACTTGCCTAAAAGGTTTCCTTGCCTTGCTTCAACCTGTGGTTCGGGTGGAGGTTTCCACTTCTCACACTATCCCACCTCCCTGGCCACAGGGATTGGTTTGGTCCCAGGCTGATCTTCACCCAAGTGGAGCCAATCAGAGCAGACCAACCAGCAGGCCAAGTTGATTGATCTGCAGATTAGCCAATCACAACTTTTCCCTGGGATTTTTTTTTTTTTTTTTTTTTGGATTGGAGGCCCAAGGCTGGTAGAGGATGGGTGCCTTGTGTTCGTGGGGTAGAGGATGCAGGTTCCAGAGAAAAATGCTGACTTGCAAAAGGTCGGGGAAGGTATGGAAGGAGTATCCTCATTGCCCTCAAATCTTTGCTTCAATGGCCCTAGAGCCCGGAGGCACATCTGCCCTTCCCTATTTGGCAATGTGGGCCAACTGAGCTCTCTTTTGGTCCACATTAGAGCCAGCTTGGTTTCTGTCAACCTCAAAGACCCATAAAGACCTAGGTAATGGTCCCCCATCACACTGTGATAGACACACACACACACCCTGCCCCATACACATGCTTAAAGACACTGAATCTGGGGACACACACACACACACACACACACACACACACACACACAGACCCTCGCACTCCAGTGCATGTGTCTTTATTTCTGGATGATATAAAAGAATAAACTTAAAAAAACACTCCAAACCAAACACCTTAATGGCTCCCCCAAAGCAATGTGACCCCTCTCCCCCCCCGCCCCGATAAATAGAGACTTCTGTCAGTCTACCCTCCCACCCCCATAACCCCCTCTGCTATAGACATACTCTGGTTATATATTACTCTACTCGGCAATAGACATCTCCCGAAAATAGAATTCCTGCCCCATCACCTGACCCTATCCTGGCCCCGTGTGCCCAGGACTCTCGTCCCCAGTTCAGACCACCCGCCACTGCAGCACACTGGTGTCCTTGCCCCCTGTGGTCAGGGCCATGCTGTCATCGCACAAGAAGGCCACATTTGTCACGTGGCTGCTGTGTCCGCCGTATTTGTGGCTGAGGGCCTGTGACAGGGAAAGAGAGAAGAGAAAGAAGGCAATCTGTCTCGTTCCTGGCTGTATCCCCTGTGCCAAGCACATAGCAGGTGCTCAAGGAATATTTCTTGCATTAGTAAGGATCAAACAACCAAAGCTCCCGGAATCGCAGACACTCAGAGCAGAGCGTTGGCACTCTGGACTCTGAAATTTACCGACTTTGAGGTTAAGAATGACCCTTGGGCTCAAGCCACTGCCCTCCTCGTACAGATGGGAAAGCTGAGGCCTGGAGAGTGCCGCCTCAGTCTTGCCCGCAGTGTTGCTCATCCCCACCCTGCCAGCCCCCCCGGGGGACTCACTCGGGGCTGACAGCAGGGGTAACTAAACAGGTGCACTTTGCCAAAGTCATCAGCTGAAGCCAGCAGCTTCCCGTCATGGGAGCGGGCCACGGCGTTGATGTCGGTACCGTCGGCTCCCTCAGACCAGATCCCTGTGGGCGAGATGAGGGGTGGGTGGTGGTGAGCGGTCAGCCTGGGCCAGGGACCCCTGAGGTGAGCAGGCCCCAGCCCCGGGCTCCCTGCCTTTCTCCCAGCCAGCCTGGCTTGTCGGCAGCCAGGGAGAACTGGAATCATCTTTTGTAAATGTGTATCTGACCCTGGCCCCCCACCGCTCCAAACCCTTCTGTGGCTCCCTGGTGGCCTTGGAGAAAGCCTGGGCTTCCTAGCATGACCTCTGAACTCTGCCTGACCTGGTCTGCCACGCTGCTCCAGCCTTGTCCTCCCTAATGCTTCCCTGGAACTCCACAGCGATTTAGCCATCCTGCCTTCTCGGATTTCTCCAAATGCCAAGTTCTATGCCACCTCCAGGCTTTTTGTACAGGGTACGATTTCCTATCCTAGGGACTGCTTTCCTTCTTCACTGCTTCCTCATCCTCCAGGTCCAGCTTCGATACCCCCTCCTCCAGGAAGCCCTCCTTGACTCCCTCCCAGGCTGGGACCAGATGCCAGCCCAGTCCACACCGGTCTCCTGCCCTGGGGATAACCAACAAGAGACTATGAAGACCACCAGAGAAGGATGTTGCTTGGAACCCCTGTTCTCAGTGGGACCTCCCCCATCCCAGAACTTACCAAACACCCCAAATCCCAGGACACAAGTGGCAGTGGCCCATTCCACATTCCTCACAGCATCGACACTAGTGATCTGCTTACAGGTAGCCGGGTCCCCTGGGGCAGAAAACAGGGGGAGGGGTTCAGAACAGAAAGAACTGGGTGGCCTGGGTGGCTCAGTCGGTTGAGCGTCTGACTCTTGATTTCAGCTCAGGTCATGATCTCTCGGTTTGTGAGTTCAAGCCACACGTCAGGCTCTGGGCTGACAGTGGGAGCCTGCTTGGGATTCTCTCTCTCTCTCCCCGCGCCCCCACTTCCAATAAACTTAAAAAAAAAAGAAAAGAAAAGAAAAGAAAGAAAGAAAAAATTACTGACTTAACCCATCCATTTTATAGTCAATGGGCACTGAGGTCTGAGACAGGAGGCTAAGGTCCTAGGGTTTATTCCACCTCTCCAGACTTGGCCGAGGGGGCTAGATCCTGGGTGGTGACACCCCAAGCCTGAGCAGGGGCATCTGCTTAGAGACCTGTACCCCACCCATCCCACCAGGAAGGGGAGGAAATGGGAAGCCAGGAGGCCAATCAGAACAGCCCCTGAACACAGGAGCCAGAGGACGGAGACTTGAAAGCCCCTCCTCCCTTCCTAGAAGTCAGGGAAGTCTATGTAAATCGCACACGTAAATAGGGAGGCTGGAGGAGGGCCGCCTTCGGCTTTCAGAGAACTCACAGTACAGGATCTCGTAGTCCCCGGAGTTGGTGACGAAGCAGCTGCTGTCCTGGGCCCAGTCCAGGTGGGTGATAAAACTGGAATGGCCCTGCGGAGGGGGAGGGAAGGGGTGGAGTTAGAGCTCAAGCGGGTAGGATTAGACCGGGAAAAGAGGAAGGCAAAATACACAGGTAGGGGGAGAACACAAGGGGGCTAAAGGAAGGATACACAGCCTTTGGAGCGTGGGGGCGGGGCCAGACTACCATGGGCGGGGCCAGACTGCGATGGGCGGGGCTAGACAGAAAGGGCTTAGAACACAGGGGGGAGTTTAGAACGTGGGCGGAGCTAGACACAGAGGGGCTTATAACACGGGGGTGGGGGGTGGGGGGGGGTAATGTGTGGGCGGGGCTATAAGACTCCTGGTTGTGGTCAGGGCAGTCAGTAGAGTGTTGAAGCTGTGCTCCCTTGAAGTAGAAAATTGGTTAATTCTGCGGCCCCTGGTAGGGGTGGCGGCGCGGGCTGGGGGCCACTGCCCACTCACCGAGCACTTGCCCAGGCGGCTGACCTTGCGGCCGCCCTGGTCCACCGTGTACACGTACACCAAGTTGTCGTGGGAGCCCACGGTCAGGTACGCCCCGTCTGGGGGAGGGGGAGGGGGGGGGCTATGAGGAGGCACCCAGGCTCTACCCCCTTCTCTCTCAGCTTCAGCCCCCGCCCCCGCTATGCCAGACTCCTCAGCTGTCCCAAGCTTCATCCCCGCTACAGTCCTAGACCGGCCCCTAGGCCTTGCCACACAGGTTCCACTCCTTCCCCCTGCTAGTAACTGAGCCTCAGTTCCCAGGCCTGGCAGCTCCAAGATCCAGCACCGGGCCGCTTACCTGGAGAGAAGCTGACCACTGAGATCTGCTCACTGCCATCTGTGTGGATAGCCACCAGGTCGTGGGTCTCCGTGTCCAGCAGCAGCCATCTTTAGGGAGAAGGCACGATTGGGGAGGGGGTGTGAGCTGATCCGGTGCAGCAGGGGGTTGAAGGGGGGGGGGGTCGGGGTCGGGAATCTGAGGGGCCTGAGCTTGGGACCCCAGAAAAGATTTGGGAGAGAGGCTGACTCCAGACGAATACTGAGAAGCAGTCTGGTGAGCAGGCTGTTAATGGCAGACTCTGTGGGCTCTGGGGACACAGGGGAAGGGAGGTTTTGTCCAGGGACAGTTCTGGGAGGGGAGGGAGCAGAGAAACCCTCTGCAAACGCCCAGCTCAGCTTTACCTGCCAGTCACTGTGCCCACGGCCAGGACAGAGCCACTGGGGTGGAAACCAGCAGAGCGGGCAGGGTCCTGAGGGGAGAGAGAGGCGGCAGGGCTGAGAACTGGGGTCTCCGGCCTATCTGGCTATTCCCCTACTGCAGCCGCAGCCACCCCAAAACCATCCTCCAGTTTTTGTTTTTAAACTGTGTTCTTCTGGGTCTTTTTTTTTTTTAATTTTTTTTTTTAACATTTATTTATTTTTGAGATAGAGAGAGACAGAGCATGAACGGGGGAGGGTCAGAGAGAGAGAGAGGGAGACACAGGATCCGAAACAGGCTCCAGGCTCTAAGCTGTCAGCACAGAGCCTGACGCAGGGCTCAAACTCACAGACCGCGAGACCATGACCTGAGCCGAAGTTGGATGCCTAACCGACTGAGCCACCCAGGTGCCCCTGGGGATTTTTTTTAATATTAAAATTTTTCTTTTAAAACACATTTGCTCGGAGCTGTCAGCACAGAGCCCGACGCGGGGCTCGAACTCACGGACCGCGAGACCATGACCTGAGCCGAAGTTGGATGCCTAACTGACTGAGCCACCCAGGTGGCCCTGGGTTGTTTTTTTTAATATTAAAATTTTTCTTTTAAAACACATTTATTCATTTTTGAGAGACAGAATGTGAGTGGTGGAGAGGCAGACACAGAATCTGAAGCAGGCTCCAGGCTCGGAGCTGTCAGCACAGAGCCCGATGCGGGGCTCGAACTCACAGACCGTGAGATCATGACCTGAGCTGAGGTCAGACACTTAACCGACTGAGCCACCCAGGCACCCCTTTTTAAAATATTTTTAAGTGTTTTTTTTTGTTTGTTTGTTTTTTGTTTTTGAGAGACAGAGAGAGCGAGCAGGGGAGGAACACAGAGAGAGAGAGAGAACCCTAACCAGGTTCTGCAGGGTCAGCACAGAGCCCAGTGTGGGGCTCGAACTCACGAAACTGTGAGATTGTGACCTGAGCCGAAATCAAGAGTCGGTTGCTTAACCAACTGAGCCACTCAGACGCCCCCCAAACCATCCTCCTTTCCTGTGTCAGCTCAAACACAAAACAGTCCTGCTCTCACTGTGGACTCTAGATCCATTTATACTCCCGGTCTAAATTCTCACAGCTTTATTCATCTGTGACTTAGGTCATTTTCTAGAAGTGAGATTTTTTGGGGACAAAGGATAGCCATATTTTGAAGGCTTTGGAATGATAATGCCAATTTGCTTTCCATAAGATTCTATCAACTCATCACCAGGCACGTCCAAGTGTCCGTTTCCCCACATCTTTATTAAACACCTGGCAAGGGGTATCACCACTTCTCGAACGTTGGGGACGTTTGGTTGGTTCGCAGGCAATAGGGCATCTTGGAATCAGACTCGGGTTCAAACCGGCTCTGACACTTCCTAGTTACGCGACACCAAATAACCTTCCCTGTCTGAGCCTCGGCTGCCTCATCTGGCCAATGGAGAACATCAACGTGTGCTCCCCGGGATTCTTCTAAAAACAAGACGTAAAACAAGACGTAAAAACAAGACTTACCAGCAAGCTGGTAAATAAAATGGCTTACAGGCAGCACTCGACAACGGTTGGTTTGGATTAAAATCGCACCGTGATGATTTTTACCTTATCAAGCCTGTTTCCAAGTGGGGATCTGTCATCCCCACGGCCTTGTGGAGTTTGCGAGAAGTTGAAAGGACGAAGGGGGTAAAATGCTACGCCAGTTTCTCTGGGCGCGGTCAACAGACTGCCGGAATCAGAAAAATCTACGGGAGCGCGTTAGAAACTGCAGATTTCCGGTCCCAAACGCAGACCTCCTGAATCAGATTCTCTGTGGGTGGGGTTAAGAGTTCTGTGTCTCCTAGGCGGTTTGACGTCATAACGAGGATTATTATACGTGGCCCTCACAATTTCCAGAGCATACCATCCCTGACTCAAAGTTCAAAGGCCATCAAGTGTCCCAGAATCAGAGGTAACCCTAGATTCCTTGAGCAAAGTCTCAAAGCGTGGTGTGGGGGATACGATGGCGTGACATTCTAGTGTCTCATACTGCACAGGTAGGGGAGCTTAAAAACTACACTGCCCAGAATCCCTTGCAGCTAGGGTCCCACTGGGATTTGGGTCTAACAATCCCTTGCGCTTTTGTTGGCTCTGGAAGACAGAAAGCAGAGGGCCTGCTCTTCTATTTCCGCTCGTCATGGGGGCTGGGAAAGCAATGGCATTGGCTATGATCGTGAGCCGTCGCTGGCCTTAAGAGGGAAGGGCACACGGGCGCCTGGGTGGCTCAGTCGGTTGAGCATCCGAGTGTTGATTTCAGCTCAGGTCTCGATCTCACAATTCGTGGGTTCGAGGGATTCTTTCCCTCCCTCTCCCTCTGCCCCTCCCTCCCCTCCTCTCTCTCTGTCTCAAAAGAAATAAATAAACTTAAAAAAAAAAAAAAAGGACAAGTACATGGAGTATCAAGTATACAATGCAAATGTAGCCAGCATTGGGTTGCTCTAGAGCAAGACCGTCTAACAGAAGCTTCTGTGATGCTGGAGACGTTCATTATCTGTACTTCCCAACATGGTGGCCACTAGATACATGTTTGAAACGTAGCTAGTGCAACCAGGGAATTGAATTTTTTTTTTAAGTTTGTTTATTTAGTTTGAGAGAGAGAGAGAGAGAGGATGAGCAGGGGAGGGGCAGAGAGAGAGGGAGAGAGAGAGAATCCTGAGCAGGCTCCATGTGGAGCCTGACTCAGGGCTCAAACCCTCGAACCCGTGAGATCGTAACCTGAGGCCGACACCAAGAGTGGGATGCTCAAACGACTAAGCCACCCAGGCGCCCCTGAATGCTTCACTCTATTTATATTTTAAAGTTAACTGAAGTGTGACGACCCACCCGGATTGACCAATGCGGCTCTAGCAGCGACCACAGCTTCCTGCAGCTGTGACAATGGCATTCTCCTGACCCCACCCAAACCATGCTCCCCTGGAGGCAGGGGCAGCGGCTCCCCTGGCAGATTGGTTTGGTGCCCTGAGCCCTGACATATGGAGACAGGCGCTTCTGTCAGAGCAGGGTGCTGAGTCCCCTCCCCCCTCCCACCCCCCCCCAGTCCCCTTACCTCGATGATCCTACTCCACAGGGGCCGGCGGGACTCCGCACTCCACAGATGCACCAACTTATCCTGCCCGCACGTCACAAACTGTGCCCGGCTGGGGTGCGTGGCCAGACCCCACAGTTCTTCCACGTGACCCTGGCGGGAAGGGGAGACGGCAGCATGGAGCCCGCCAATCCGGGCCCTTTCCCCACCGAGCCCGGTCCCAGAAAGAAGTGCCAGGCCGGTCCCGGCGACACACTGGGGCCACAGGTGACCCGGGGAAGGCCCTTTCTCCAGTACGTCCGAAGGAGGCCGTGACTTGAGCAGACCCTCGCCCCGGCGTGTGGCTCGAGGTGAATGCTCCCCTTCTCTCCAGGCCTCTGCTGTCCAGTTTGCACAACGCAGGGCAAGAGACATGCTGGGTGGGAGCTGGAGCCTTGACCGGCTTGAATCGGGTGGTGTCCAGAAGGCTGTCGGATCCCATGGAGGGCACTCAGCCTGGTGAATCTGACCTCAGCTCTCCCTTACGGACCAGACAGGTGCCCTCTCCCCGGATCCTCAGTTTAATCTTCTGTATAATGGGGACATCGTTGTGCTCGCTTGAATCATGGATGGAAGGTGTTGAGGCCAGTACGAAGCGCTCGCAAAATGGAAGTGGCTGTTATTATCATTAATAACGTGTGCTAATAATACGCTATTAAATAACAACGAACACTGATAATATAATTGTTGACGTTAGTATAACGATGCATGGTAATAAAACTCTAATATATATTGACCTATTCATAATATAATCAACGATGTGTAATGTTGATGCTATTTTGGGGGGGTCTCTAAGGTCCCTTCTGGGAAATCCCTCTGAGCCTGGTTTTCCTTCATGTTCCAGGGAGACCAGAGCCAGAGGGAGATCTAAATGCAGCAGCATGGATCTCAGCTAGCCTGGAAAAGGAGAGATGCCTGGAAGGAATGGAAGTATCCAGAGCCACTGGATCCAGGGGTTACTTTGGCCAAGACTTCTGTGACAGGCACCATCTAAATGCCGTCTATGAACCGACTCATGGGATCCTTACAAACCCCCACGAAGATGGGTTCTGCTGCTGCACCGTTTCATAGAGGCACAGAGACTGTCATTCACTTGCCTCACATCACACAGCTAACCAGTGACAGGGCTGCGATTTTGATTCCAGGCAGTCCCGCTCCAGAATTCCTGTTCCTGACCATCCTACTATACAGCCCCTTGGTGGGGCGGGGGGGGGGGGGGGGGGGGGGGGCGGCGCTGGAGTGTTAACTGGGTGTGGATAGGGTTTTGGCACGCCAGGACGAAGGGGCGAACATGTGAGCTGCAAGAAGAAAAAACAGGCCCACTCCAAAGGGCCTTCCCAGATCTCAGGAGGTGTGTGGCCCAAGGTGCATGCGGCCCAGGTGACAATCTGCCAGGACACTTACCAACAGAAATGGACACCACCCCTGATCAGAAGGACAGGGGGTGGCCCGGCTGCGGCGGGGTCCTGGGGACCCTCTGCTCTGCCAGCGGGTAACTCGTTGGCTGCTGGAGCAGGGGGGTTCTGGGGCAGGGGTCCTGGGACAGGGGTGGGTTTACGGGGTGGGAGCAGGTAAAAGGGAAGGTGAGTGGAGTTTGTGAGGCCAAGGGATGGGGTGGGGAGGTGAGGAGAAATGGAAGGAAGTGGGAAGAGAAGAGGAGAGAAATGAGGAGGAGGGCAGGTGCAGGAGAATCGCTCACCTGGACGAGCAATGAGAAGCCTGTGTGGACAGAGCCCTGCAGGATGCAGTTGCGGGTGGTCCCCACGTACAGCGTGTCTCCCCGACCCTCAGCCACAGTGCGCACCGGACCGAAGTCCTCTGGGACCTGAGGGTGAGGTTGGGGGCATATGAGTGTAGGGCACAGGCAGAGAAGGGGTGAGGGAAAACAAGCCGGGGAGAGGAGGGTCCATTAGGAGCCGGGGTGGGGGGGATGGGAGGAGGTCCCCTCACCTTCACACGAGGCTGTCCCCCTCCTCACCTCTACCTCCTGCAGCTTGCTGTAGTCGGAACCCCAAAGGACCACCCGTCGATCACGGCCCCCTCCGGACACCAGCGTCCCGTCCCGCAGGGCGCAGAGCCCAAACACACCGCCATCGTGGGCACCCAGCACCGCCTGTGTGATGCGGTTCCCACCTGTGGGGGCAAAGAGGGGTGGCCAGGGAGCAGGGATCAGCATGGGGGAGCTGTCCCTGTACTGACCCCTGAAACACCTCCAACTCTCAATCCTACATTCAACCACTCACTTACCTTTCTATCCACCCTTCCACCCACCTGCCCACTGCCCATCTATTCAAATACCTTATCATCCATCCATTAAATCATCTGACTAACACCTACCCAGTCACTTTTGATCCATCTACCCACTCACCCATTCATTCATCCACTCATCTACCTACTGGTCTGTTCGTCCATCTATCTACCTATCTACTCACCCACCCACTCACCCCCTCATCCATCCATCCATCCACCCACTTACCCACCCATCCAATCGATCCATCCATCCATCATCCGTCCATCCATCCCCCTATCTGATCATGTACCCACCCATCAATCTACCCAACCATCCATTGATCCATCCATCCATCCATCCATCCTTCCATCCATTCATCCATCCATCCATCCATCCATCTATCCATCCACCCACCCATCCACTCACCCACCCATGTACCCACTCACCCATCCATTATCCATCCATCCATCCATCCATCCATCCATCCATCCATCCATCCACCTATCTGATCATGTACCCACCCATCAATCTACCCAACCATCCTTTGATCCATCCATCCATCCATCCAAACATCCATTCATCTATTTATCCATCTATCCATCCATCTATCCATCCATCCACCCACCCACCCACTTACCTACCCATCCATCCATCATCCATCCATCCATTTGCCCACCCACCCATCCAATCCATCCATCCATCCATCCATCCATCCATCCATCCATCCACCCACTTACCCACCCATCCAATCGATCCATCCATCCATCATCCGCCCATCCATCCCCCTATCTGATCATGTACCCACCCATCAATCTACCCAACCATCCATTGATCCATCCATCCATCCATCCATCCATCCATCCATCCATCCACCTATCTGATCATGTACCCACCCATCAATCTACCCAACCATCCATTGATCCATCCATCCTTCCATCCAAACATCCATTCATCTATTTATCCATCTATCCATTCATCCATCCACCCACCTACTTACCTACCCATCCAATCGATCCATCCATCCATCCATCATCCATCCATCCACTTGCCCACCCACCCATCCAATCCATCCAATCCATCCATCCATCCATCCATCCATCCATCCATCCACCCACTTACCCACCCATCCAATCGATCCATCTATCCATCATCCATCCATCTATCCACTTGCCCACCCACCCGTCCAATCCATCCATCCATCCACCTATCTATGTACTGATCCACCCACCCATTCATCCACCTCTCATCCATCTCTTCACCTCTTTCATTCAACTACTCACTCACCAGTCAATTCATCCTTCTACCCAAACATCCACCCATTTTCCAATCCATCTACTCATTCACCCTGTCAATCTAATCATCCATTCATTCATCCGTTAACCCATCCAACCAACAACTGTGTAACCAGCATTTATTCTGGGCCCAGCTTCATGCCGGATGATACTGGGAACACAGTGGTGACCAAGACAGCCTCAGATCTTGCCGTCACAGGGTTCACAGTCCAATTTCAGAAACAGACCTATTACCAGTCAATGACAACCCAAGGTGGTTGGGGCTAGGATAGGGAAAGCCAGGAGCCCGGGGGATCCCATAGAAGATACCCAGCCTGGCAGGTCAGGGAGGGTTTCCTGGAGGAGGAGACAGCTGAACAAGGATCTGAAGGATGAGTAGAAGTCAGCTAGGCCAACAGAGGGTGGGAAAGGGCTGCATGCAGAAGGAACAATGTGTGTAAAGGGAAGAGAGCAAGAGCATGAGCTATTTAGAGAACTATAGAAAATCTGGTTTGACTTCATGTAACATGCAAGGGGCAAGGGAAGGCAGGGCCAGACCACACAAGGTCTTAGAGGCCTCAGTGAGGGACCTGGGCCTTGTCCTGAGGGAACCAGGGAACAATGGTAGAGCTTGGCAAGGGGAGAAAAGGGTCAGATTTACACTGGGTTCTGGAATTTGAGGAGGCAAGATAAATAAAGGCCAAGGACCAGGAAGGAGGCTGGGGCAGGGACTCAAAGGAACAGTCCTCAACTCAGATGTGGTGCCACACGTGCCACACAGAACTTATCATTCTGTCCACTTGTCTTTCCAACCACCCCACCACAGCCCTACGGGATGGACCCAGTGATGGGTCTGGGGATATGGAAACGAATCAGACCCAGTCTCTGCCCGCAGAGAGCTCACGGTCTGCTGGAAAAGACACACTGTCAGTGATTCAGAGCTTATTCTCAGCTGTGTAATTTCAAGGGAAGCTCTGAGCCAGCCAGGTGCCCCATGAGCCTGGGGCTTCTCATCTGTGAAATGGGAATAATATTCAGTGCACCCTTGATTTAGGAGCATAATGTACGTGAAAGCAAATGTACCCAGGCCAAAACAACTCACTGATTTGTTCATGCCATCCATCTGCTGGGACAACCCATTCTTTGCTTGATTCATCATTCACCCAAAGGCTAGAGCAAGCTTGTATTCACCCCATTAGCATTTGCTGGGACAATACATTAATCCATTGGTTGGGACAACCATTTATTCATTTCTTCATCCATCCATTTGGCTAGAACAATCAACTCTCTTACTCATTCAGCAATCAATCTACTTCCTGGAACGATCCATTCTTCGTAATATATTAATCCATTGGCTGCGGTAACCATTCATTCGTTCATTCACTCATTCATTCAGTCATTGCTTTATGGATCCACTTCCTGGGAAAAGACCTCTTCATTTATTAACCCCAGCATCCGTCATGGGGACAACCATTCATTCAGTTGTTCACTCACCCAATCATTCACCATTAAGGAGGCCAGTACATTCACTCATTCTTCCACTCACTGAGTAGGACAGCCCCTTCATTCATTCATTGCCTTATTCATTGATTGCTCTGGGACAAACCACCTCTCCATCCACCCACCCACCCACCCATCCACACACAAGTGGGTTAACCATTCAATTCACTTATAATTCAAACTTGATCCCCACCACAGGATTTGCAGAGGACAAGGGTGGGGAATAAGTCAAGATTTCATGGAGATGGGGATACTGGAGCCGAGCCTTGAGGGGGATATAGGAATTAGACAAGTAAGGATTTAGCCTGTTTTATCATACATTCCATATAAGCTTGGTCAGAGGAAGGCTTGGCCAAAGGGGGTTCAGGAGGGCTGGCTTGGGTACCAAACAGGTGGAGTGAAACTGACCTTTGCCCCAGACATAGAGGTTCCCCCCCGAGTCCCCGGTGACCACATCGCCACCCTCCAAAAAGGTCACACACAGCACATACTTCGGTTTCTCGTGTTTCTAAGGTGGGGGAGAAAGGGAAGGTGTCAGAAGGTTGCTGAAGCAGAGAGCCTCCCACAGCCCACCCACCACCCAGGACCGTGGTCAGGGGATCCCCGCCATGATGTCGGGTACGAGGCCCATTGTGGGGCACCCCCATCTCCAACCCGCCTCCGTGCACTGCTCATGTAGCCTAGAGCTTCTGACCGCATTGTCTCCCTTGCTTACCCCTGGAAGCACTTCCTGCCTCCTCTCTTGACTTTTCTTCTCTGTCCTTTCTCTGCCCCTGGGTCCCCCCTCTCTCTGTCCCTGGCTCTCCCCTGTCTCTGTCCCCGGGTCCCCCCTCTCTGTCCCTGGGTCTCCCCCTCTCTGTCCCTGGGTCTCCCCCTTTCTGTCGCCACTCTCCCCTGCTCTCCCCCTGCACCGTCTCTCCTCCCCTTTCCTTGCCCATCCTCTATCTCTATGTCGCTCTCTCTGCCTCTCCCCACCCTCCCCTCAGTATCTCTGTCTCATCTTCACCTATGCCTGGTGTCCTCCGGGCCTCCCTTTTTGGGGTGGAAGCTCCAGTTCTCACCCACGGCAGGTGAGCCCTGGCAGAGGGGCCCCTGCACCTTCTCTCCCGGGCCCTCTGCTTCCCGCTCAGTGTCTGTTTGCCTCGATGCGCATCTCTTTCAGCCAGTTGGCCTCTGACCTCCGTGTTTTTCCACATTATGGTCAAGCACAGTACTGCCTATTGAGTATTTACTATCTGCTAGGAGCTACTACGGTCTTCATCCCGCTGAATCCTCACAACTTTAGACAGTTAAGGAGGACGATCCTCATGGTATGGGATAAGGAAACTGAGGCCCCAGCAGAAATTCGGCATCCTCATAATCTGGGACCCTCTGGGACGCTCTGTTTTGTTGTCTGCCCGGGTGTCCCTGCCTGTCTCCTTCAGGGCCAGCCTGTCCCCGCACCCCGGGGCACTCACCTCAAAGAGGCCCTGCCGTTTGCTCAGGCTGCCCCCCTCCAGACTCCAGAAGTAGATGTGGGATTTTCCGCAGGTGATGAGCACGGTGGGGTCTGTGGGGTGGAAGGTGGCCACCAGCACGGCCTCGTTGGAGCACTTTGGAGAGTGGGGGAGATTCAGAATGAGGACCTCAAAGCCACTAGGGCCACCCCGTGTAGGACCGCCCTATACAGCTGCATGAGTTGTGCACTGCACAACCTACTTGCCTGTGTCTTTACTATACAGGCAAGCTAAAATACTGAAGGCAGGGCCGGCCAGCAAAGCATTACTGCCACCTTTATCAACATGACAGCCGATCTTGGAGAGCCTCAACTCTGCATCAAGTGCTGTGCTGAGTACTTTATCCATTAACTGCTGTACTCCTCAAAGCGCTCCGTGAGGTACGGCTCATTAGCGCTCCCCATTACAGGTGAAGTGAGGCGCAAAGAGGGGAAGTCACTTGCCTTAGACCACACAGCCAGGTAAGAGTCAAGTCCAGAATTAATTCACATAGGTCTGACCCCAGAGCCCAGCCTCCCAACTACTAAGTCTCTGTCCACAAACTGTGGGCCCCAATCCGGAACGTGGGTCTCCAAAATAGGCACATGACCTTGGGCAAGTGGCTCTCCCCTCTACCATGCCTCAGATTCTTCCCTAGAAGTCAAGCCACCACCCAGAGATGCAAGTCAATGTCCTGGATGTCGCAAGGCTACAGTCAGTAGCTGCCTTGCATCGACCTTTTTGTTGTGCCTGGGCTAGCCACCCCACATCCCAACATCAAAGCCAAGGCCCTACTCGGAAGATGCTACCATTATCCCCACTTTACAGACGAGCAACCGAGGCTGAGAGGGCAAGCCGCTTGCCTGAAGTCACACAGCCACCAAATGGCAAAGCTTGGCCTTGAATGTGAGTCTGTCTGATTCCAGACTCCTAACCACAGAGATCCAGCCAGTTCCACAGAGGCACCCCAAGGAGGCGGGGTGAGAACGGTCACCCCACCTTGCCATCCACCACCTTGGCCTCCTTGGCCCAGTCCCACACGGAGAGCATGTGATCGTTCGATTCGTCCACTGCACAGAGCAGGTTGCCTCCATTCTAGAAGGAGGAGAGAGGAGGGGGAGTGGAGAAGGGGGGTCAGGATCCACCCCTTCAACACTCTGCCCACACAGGAACTTCCCACTCAGGTCTGTTTTAAGATTTTCAAAGCTCCTGGCCCACATTAGATGAAACACATGCAAATACACTCCCCGTCCAGCAGCCAGGTACACATCTTAAAGGGCTTCTAGAACTTTCCTTTTGAAATGACTCCTCCCTAAGAAATTCATCTCATTTACCCTCAGTTACTGTTTCTCTGCAGGAACCCTGAAACCATCTAATCTGCATTTTTATATGAAAATGACTTCATGCACACAAAATGAAATGACTTTCATGCACACAAAATGAAATGACTTTTATGCACACAAAATGAAATGACTTTTATGCACACAAAATGAAATGACTTTTATGCACACAAAATGAAACAACCGAATTACTAAAATGTTGGGTGTTCACACCTTTGGTGAAACAGGTTAATTTTGATTTTGCAGGGTTCCCTCCTCCCCGTACACACACACACACACACACACACACACACACACACACACACACACACACACAGTGTCACCAAAGTAGGTTTTCTCCACCACTCCCCACAATGCCCTCAAAGATCTCCTTAGGCCTCAGAAAACCTGTGAGGCTCTAGTCCCGTGCTTCTTGGTTTTTATTCCTCAATCCATTGCTGATCAATACTTTGGTAAAATACATTTTGATAAAAATGTGAAATAGGATAAAAAAAAAAAAAAAAGCCCACCCATCACAGACTAGGATGTTGCAGGAAATAGAAATTGCTCTGCAAATTCCTGAAGGCTTACTCTCCATTTCTGGGCTTATCTCGCCCAGACCTGCCACCACCCATCCTGCCGACACCCATCTAGGCTGGACCAGGGAACCACAAGGCCTTACAAGGACCTTTCGCAAAGGAAAGTCGGTGCCAATAATAATGCAACCAGCATGACCAGTCACCGAGGAGTTTGGGGGCAATCAGGACACGTGGGTCCCCTTCATAAGGGCTAAGGGAGCAGCCCTGTAAGGTCACCGAGGGTTGGCCTGCAGGGCGGGCAATTCTGCAGGGGGCGTGGCCTATACCTGTGACGTCACAATTAAGGCATGCCCCCTCCCCCATCCCAAAGCGGGGGCGTGTGTGTGTGTGTGTGTGTGTGTGTGTGTGTGTGTGCGCGCGCGTGTGTGTGTGCGCGCGCGCGCAGGCGTACCCCTGACTTTGGAGGAGGTACTCCTGACTTTGGAGGAGGGGACAGGCGAAGGGTCCCCGCACAGGACTTACAGATTTGGAAAAGCCCACACAGCACACAGCTCTGTCAAACACCCCCAGGCCCAGCACGTGTAAGGTGGAGAGGGAGACTGAGTCCCAAATGCGCACGTGGGGGGGTAGTGGCTGCAAGGAAGAAAGAGGCCTGTTACCTGGGGGGCCTGGCTGTCTGCCCCCACCATCACCCCACCCCAGTCTCCGGTCCCTCCTCCTCCAATCTGTTACCTTCCCCTCCTTAGAGGTGCCTGCCACCTGTCCAGTGGCAATGGTGACCATATCAGGGTGGACAGCCAGGCTGAGAAAGGAGACAGATGGACAGGGCTCAGTGGGAGGGATGGGGCTCAAAGGGGGGCCCAGGACTCCTCCTCCCTTAACAGGCTGAAGTCACAATGCCTGGCTATTCATCCCACAGGTTGGTTGAGTGAGTTATTTAGCCAATAAACATCGATTTAGTCCTTCTGTAACAATAAGGGGCTACTCTCCAGGTACCCAGCCTCGGAAGCAAGACTCCATCCTGGGGTCTCTTAACTCAAATGCCCATACGGCTCAGGACTGTACCCAAGTGGTGGCCAGGGGGGCACAGCCATCAAAAGGGGCTGTCGCTGCCTGGCTCCCACCCTGTTAGGATCATCTGGTGCTCCAGCTAGGAGTTTCCGAAAAGAAGTGAAAAATCCAGGCATGTAAGTGAATTCACCGACCTTTAAAATACTGATCAGTCCACATTTTTTTCCTGAATTCAGCCAGTAGGCCAAGCAAAGGCCTGGCCACAGCCACCTACAACCCCCCCGCCCCGCCTCCCCCCCCACCTCCACCTCCAAGAGTGGCCCCTCCCAGGCCTCACCATTTGATGTCATCATTGTGGCCCAGGTAGTGGCGCTGCCTATGCTCCTCCACGCTGTACAGCACGGCCACGGAGGCCACAAAGTACACTATCTCCCCCGTGGGCAGCAGGTAAAGGTTGGCCCGGCAGTCTCGGCCTCGGTAGCCATAGCTGGAGATGCCCGGGGGCCGGTTAAGGAGCCTGTTTTGCATCGCACGTGCCAACTCAACACCTGCAGTGAGGTTTTCCTGATTCCACTCAGACCCCGTGGGGGGGGGGGGGAGGGAGAGGGGCGGTTGATGGTACCCCCCCCCCCGTAATATATCCACCAAAATATTAACCCCCGTGGGGCACCCGGGTGGCTCAGTCGGTTAAGCATCCGACTTTGGCTCAGGTCATGATCTCCCGGTCTGTGAGTTCAAGCCCCGCATCGGGCTCTGGGCTGACGGCTCAGAGCCTGGAGCCTGCTTTGGATTCTGTGTCCCCCACCTCTCTCTGCCCCTCCCCCACTCGTGCTCCGTCTTGCTCTCTCAAAAATAAATGTTAAAAAAAAAAAGTTTTTTAAATATTAACCCCAAGAACCTGTGACTATAACCTTCCTTGGAAAAGGGAGTCTTTGCAGATGTAATTAAGGATCGAAACATGAGATTATGCTGGATTATCTGGGTGGGGCCTAAACCCAATGTCGAGTACCCTTATAAGAGACAGAGAGGAAAAGACACTGAATGTCGAAGGGGTGTAGGTAGGACCCACATGAAAATCAGAGGTTGAATGGAGTGATGTGGTGTGGCTATAAGCCAAAGAACCCCAAGGACAGCCAGCAGCCATCCAATACTAGGAGACATAGATCAAATTCTCTGCCAGAGCCTCTGGAGGGAAGGCAGTGGGCCTGCTGGAACCTTGACTTTGGGCTGGGAGAGAAAATCGTTCTGTTTTAAGCCACAGAGTTTGTGGCGATTTGTTACAGCAGTCACAGAACGCTAATACAACCCCCCTTCCCTCCAGAAGGGTCCTGTTAACACTAAGTTAGCTCACATCTGCTCAGAACCTCCCCATGAGTTCCATCTCAGAGCAAAAGTCAAAATCTTTATGAAAGCCCGGGCACGAGGTCTAGCCTGACCTGGGCCGGATTCCTCAGTCCTCAGTCAGGCTCCACTCCCACTGGCCTCCTGCTCTCTGTCCTCACCTCAGGGCCTTTGCACCTGCTGTTCCCCCTCACCTGAGTACTCCTCCCCCTCAACTTTCCATGGCTCCCTTGCCTCCTTCAGGTCCCTGCCCAACTGTCAGCATCTCAGAGAGGCCTTCCCTGCCCATTCTACTTAAAACTGCAAACTCATGCACTCTCACTGCCCCCTGCCCCACCCCCCGCTCATATTTCTGTCATACACTCATCAGAACCCCATACGGTTTAACTTGGTATAACACGGCCTAACTGTCTCCCCAACTAGAGTATCTGCTCTGGGAGGGCAGGGATCTTTGTCCATTTTGTTCACTGCTCTATCCCTGGAGTCCAGTGCCTGGGACTGAACAGACATAGGAATTCAGTATCTGATGAAGGAATGGCTGACACCCCCCCCCCCACCCCCGTTCAGAACTTTCTGTGGCTCCTCCCACTGGCCTGCCTGGCCCCTTCCTGGCCCCAGTAGGGCTTCTGCCCTCCTGTGCTCTCTGATCTTGGAGTTCCTCAAAATGCCAAGATCTTTAGTCCAGGCCTTGGCACTAGCCTTTCCCTCTGCCTAGTACATTCTACCTGGTCACCTCCTCAGAGCGGCCCTCATGCTCACCTCCTCCACCGGCCTCATGTCACTTAATAATTACCTGGTTAATTTGTTAACTGTCGCTATTTCCCAATGAGGCTGTGTGCTCCCAGGTGGCCAAGACTGGGCTGTTTCATTCACTCCTATAACTCCTCCTCTGGGAAGCCCTCCGTGACCCCCAGGGCTGGGGCAGTTGCCCTTCTGGGTTCCCCCATCCCAGCCCTGCTCACTGTGGATTATCACCATCAAAGAGTCTGTCCCCACACTCGACTAGGGGCCCTAGGAAGGCAGGCTGTCATGATGACCCTGGGTGCCCAGCTCGGGGCCCCAGATGTTCAGAAAATATCTGAATGAATGCTGCCATGTGGGTCTCGACCCCACAGAAATGGTCCCGCCCTGCAGTCATTTCAGAGATGGGGCATCCGAGGCCCACACTGAGTTTTGCAGTCTCAGCGGACCCAGCCTGGCACAACAGCTTAGTGTGCTTTGATTCTCATAGATGTTTCCGGCTCTCTCGAAAAGACTCTGGGCTCCAACATCCCTGCCTCCACTAGAGCGGAAATCAAGGCCGAAAGAAGAGGACGGGGCCTGGGTCCCTAGGCTGCTGATCTGGAGAAAGCGTGGGCCACGGAGGCAAGAGTTCTTGCCCCAGAACTGGTCTGACTCCCGAGGACAAGGCTCAGTCCTTTCTTTTGGACTCAGCTTTGTCATCCAGACAGTGAAGGCAGCAATTGCCAAGCTGTAGGCGTCAGAGGGCTCTAGGAGGCCACGGGTTGTACAAATACACTCTCAATGCTACAAAAGAGGAGGATTGTTACCATTCACCGTATTTACACATAAAACCATTTAGAATGGTGCCTGGCATCTAAGTCCTCAATAATGAGCAGTTATTCTTCGACCAGTTCCTGTTTATGGGGCACACGTCATGAGCTCAGCACCTTTATACCTCCTTTCCTGGCACTATGAATCTGAAATCCTGAAACCCATTCTTCAGAGGACGCGTCTGAGGCACAGAGAGGTGAGGTGATTTGTCCAGGATCACACAGCCCAGCTGGGCTGGGGTTTCAATCCAGGTTTGCCAGGCTCCAAAGACGGGGCCCCTAACCATTTCCAACTTCTTCTGTTTCTCAGATACACCTAGGTCGCTCCGGCCACAGAGCCCTTATACCTGCCATGCCCTCTGTCTGGAACATTCTCCTTCTAGCTCTTCCTATGCTGGCTCCCAACTGTTCAACTCACAGCTCAAATGCCCCCTCCTCAGAGAAACACAGTGACTCTTCCCACATGACTTTAGGTTCCTGTGTTCCCAGCATTTATTACTTAGCTGGAATCACCGTGTTTATTTAATCACAGGCTTCTGTTATCATCTCTCTCTCTTTTCCTTTAAAAGGTGAGCCCCAAGTGACCAGGGCGGGACTGTAGAGGAGAGTCTGACATATGGAAGGCACTCAGCAAACATCTGCTACTTTAGTGCATCGTAAAAAGGTCATTTCAACTAACCTGCTTTCCTCAGCACCGTCCTGACCCCAGGGTCATCCTGACCCCTCAGGCCACAGGGGCCTGCGAGTGTGATTCAGTGCAAAGACCCTCTCTCCCGCTGAAGTCCCCTACCAGAAGGGTGTTGGTCTCTTCCAGACTGGGGGATGAGGGGCAGGGAGGAAGGGATTACAGCAAAAGGATACACCCAGTCCAGCTTGAGCCGGCTGGAAGGCAGCTCAGAGCGCGCGTCGAGGCTGTAGGTGGGCGCCAGCTCGGTGGGAATCAGCATTGGCACAGGGCGCCCCCTCAGGAACATTTTCACGGAGCCCTCCTCTGCCAGGACACCCCCAGAGGTCAGGCGCCGCCACCAGCCCACACCCCAATTCCCTCTCCCCTTCAGGCTTCACTCAACAACAACAACACCAAAAATGCATGGAGGGGCACCAGGGTGGCTCAGTCCGTTAAGCGTCGGACTTCAGCTCAGGTCATGATCTCCTGGTTCACGAGTTCGAACCCAGAGGCAGGCGCTGTGCTGACAGCTCAGAGCCTGTTGCCTGCTTCAGATTCTATGTCTCCTTCTCTCTCTGCCTATCCCCCGCTTGTGCTCTCTCGCTCAAAAATAAAGATATAAAAAAAATTTTTTTTAACGCATGGGGAAACTGAGGCCAGAGAGGCAAAGGCTCAAACAGCCACGTCTCCTGACCTCCAGCAATCCCCAACCAAGCTCCTCCCCCTCTCCGCACTCACCCATGCTGAAGATAACTTCTTTGGTTTTGCTGTCAGGAAAGGGGAAGAAAAAGCGCCCTAATTAGCAGACGGGCCTGAAAAGGGGAGAAACCACTCCCCTACCCCACCGCTGCCCGGAGGTCTCTGATGAATAATGGGGGCCGAGTAAGAAGCGGAGCGCTGCCTCTCTGCAGGCCGTGTGCTTTGCTCGGTTGATCTTGCAGAGCCTAAGACACAGGCCCAGAGAGGCAGTGATCGCCAAAGATCACACAGCACGAAGTGGCAGGGACGCGATCCGGGAAGACGGGAGTCACCAGGGACCCCTCCCTCCTAAATAGCACCGCTCTCCCAGAGCTCCCCACCCCCAGTCCCACGGTGCCCCAAACTTCAAGCAGCAAGGGAAGCCGAGAAGGTTTAAGGGAAGGGGCGTGTCTCCACATTCCCTTCGCCGGCGGAAAGGGGTGATAGTCGCGGACCTGGGTCCCTGGCGAGGGTGGGGGGAGCCCCGGATCCAGGCCCCGGGAGTGCAGGGAGGAGGGGGTCTGCAAGAGGGTCTCACCCAGCTCCAAAGCTACTCATGGCGGCGGCTGGCGGAGCTTCGGGGCCGGGGGTGGAGCCGGGACGGGCTCCGCCGCTTCCGGCCCTGGGAGGCGCCCGCGCCGCCGCGCCCTGCCCCGCCCACCGCGGCCGACCCCGGGAGCCGGCCGGTCATTCTGGGTCTCAGATCCCGGGCCGTGGGGTCCTGATACCAGGCTCTTTTGGGGGGGTGGGGGTGGGGGAGAGTGTTGTTTGAGAACAGGACGAGGGGGCGTGTCTGCCTGAGTTCAAACCCCAGCCCTGCCACTTGCTAAGCAGTGTGGACAAATTGCCCGACCTCTGCCTCGGCTTCCTCCTTTCAAAAATGGGGGTAATAAGAGTACCCACCTCGCGGGGTGATTGCGAGGATTATATTGGTTAATTCATGTCAAGTGCCTGGAGTAGTGCCTAGCACATAGCGTCATGGACGTGTTTGCTATTATTTGAGTGGGGTTGAAATGTGTGGTTTTTGACCCAGTTCCTGCCTTAGTTTAGCCCCCAAGCCCACTGCCTCTAGACTCCATCCTTAGGTTTTTACCCTGCTCTGGGCTTCAGGGTGGTCCAGCCTCCAGAGAATTGGCCACGCCCCACATTCTGACCACACCCACCTCCCCCTTCCGATCCGTCCCCAGAGTTGACACCTCTCCTGATAATTGACTGCCCCTCCCCGGCCCTCTCCGCGCCTCGGGTGCCGCCAGGCATTCTGACTACGACCACTTTACAGAAATCCAGTCCCTGAGTTGAGACTGTTCAAGGCCTCTAGGTTGGCCCCGCCTCCTGGTATTTGACCACGCCCCCTGTCGCCCCGCCCCGTCTCTGACAAGCCACCAGCCGGTATCGAGCCCAGTGACCCCCACCCCAGGTTCTGATTCTACCCAGGCTAACACTCTGGTCATGCCCTCCAATTCCAAGCATGCCCCCCCCCCAATTCCCCTATTCCCTGCAGAAATTCCCTTGAGGCTTCTGCCCTGGCCCCACCCCTGAGACCCAACAGGGACTCTTTTACTTAATGGCCACGCCCACAAGCCTGGCTCCTCCCTCAATTTCCACTCTGGCTCCACCCAAAAGACCCTAACCATTCACTTCCCCGAAGTTCTAGTCCAGCCCCTTAAGGCTTGGCCACACCCCCCCATGCTGGCAGAGCCCTTGCGGGCCTGCCTCTACGCCCGCGCTCTCCTAAGACTGGTCCCTCCAAGCCTCGGCACTGTCCCCGCATTCTGAACTAGATGACCTCGCCCTGCGGTACCACCTCGTGGCCTGGGGCATCACCCGAAGTTCCGCATCCCCTCTTCCAAACCAAACTGGTGTCCTGGCCTCACCCTCTGTGACAAGACCCCCACCCCAGACACCTACCCTTCCTTTTTGGCGCTGCAATTGCTGCTAGAAGATGTGGTGCGGCTGCGGGGGTCCTCGCGGCGCACCGAAGCCAGGCGCTCTGGTGACAAGTAGCGGCGGGCGCTGCGAAGAGAGAGCACGTTGTTAGGGCGGAGCCTGTGAGGTTAGCAGGCCAGTGTAAGAGGAAGGAGGGCGAGAACCTCCTGGCACTTTCCATTGCTGGAGTTCGGGCCCACGAGCCCATCCCTCGCCGTATAAACAGCCTCTGTCTCCCATATGGTCTTGGAGGAGGCTAGAGATCCAGGCTTCCGTGCCTTACCTGCGCCCAGAGGTCGCCTCCTTCTTGGGGGAGGATGGAGAGGTGGCATAGCCGCCCACGCGCCTCGGGGGTCCCGCGCCATTGAGGGGGGTCCTGGTGGGAAGGCCTTTCAAGAGCTGACACACTGGAGGACGGGGTTCCGGGACAGAAGTAGTGAGTGCGAGGTCCGGGTCCCGACGTCTCCCCATCTCATCCCTCCAGTCTAGCAAAGATACCTGAGGCCGTGGTGCCTAAGCGTGGAGGCGCCCGGCCCTTGGGGGTGCCCCTCGCGCGCAGCGCAGCGCCCTGCTCTTCGCACGCCCTCAGGCGACGCAGCGCGTCAGCCAGCGCCGCCTTTAGGACCGCCAGCTCGTCTTCCTGCAGCTGCAGCCGCTGCTCCAGCGCCGACACGCGGTCGTCCACCTCCATGCCGCTCGTGCCCGACAGATTGTCATCTGGAAGGAAGGGTTAGCGCTGGCTGCGGAGACCACTCCGGAGCTCCAGGGCCGGAGGGGTCCGCCCCCCACCCCCACCCCTCTCCCCCCTTCCCGAGTTAAGGCGAGGCCAGCCACTCCCCCTTCCTCTCCCTCAACCTGCGGCCGGGACGCTCAGAGATGGGCCAGGAAGAGGGTTACGAGGGGGGAAGGAAATCCCCAACGCTCTCAGTCCTTTGCCCCCACACTCCTCTGCCCGCCCTGGAGATGTGACCTTAGGGAAGTCCCTTACTCTCTTATTTTCTAAGATGCTCCGAGTCAGGAGCCTCTCAGCTCTGGTTTTAAGATTCTATGACTAAGATGCTAAATATCTATGAGTGATATCAGTATTTTTTTTAAACGACACCAACTAATTCCTGGTGACACCAACGTTCTAGAATTGATCCCCGATACTCTCTGACGAATATCAATATTTTATCCCTGGGACTAAAGTTCCCTTTCTGTTTCTTAAGACTTCCCCAGCTAAAAGGTGATGCCTGGTCCCTCCCCTTCCCCTTCTCTCCTCACCGTGGGGTTCGACCCCAGAGAGTCAGTTGCAAGGACAGAGTTTCTGCGGCCCCTGGCGGTAGACTTGGGGGTTGCAGGCAGCGCGTCTCAGACCCGGGAGACCCACTGGGAGATGCGGGCGGGGATCCGGCTGCCAAACTCTAGCCGGACCCTCTCTCCTGTTCCTCTTTTTTTTTTTTTTTTTTATTTCGCTTCTGTACCCCACGCCCCAGAGTAGGCTCTCCCTCTCCTCTCCAGCCCATGGGACGGCCAAATAACTCCTCCATCACCCCCCAAACACACACCTAGCCCATTTCCCCGAAGTGGGAAGAGCGGATGACTGAGGCATCCCTTTTCCCTCTCCCTCCCAGACCACTCATACCCAGACTCATTGCTGGCCACAACCGAGGAAGACCTGGCTCCCAGCCGGGTGGAAGTAAAGGCGGTATCATTAACAGGGACGGGGCGTGGAGGTCGCACCTGCCATCCCGAGTCGGAAGGCCGCCCCGCCCGCCCGCCCGCCGGGCTCCGCAGTGCAGCCGTCGGTCCCTCCCCTCCCTCCCCCCCCACCCTAGCGGCCCAATCGCCAGCCCGGCCTCGCCCGCCCTGCCCCCCACCCAGCGCCACTATGGTCCGGTGCCCGGACCTGCAGAGGAAGGTGGGGGCCTCCCGAAGTCGGAGGAAGGGAGCTGTCAGGACTGAGAACTCATAAGAAGAGGGAATCTCGGGGTCCTGCCGGTATCTCGTTTTCCACCGGAGGAAACCAAGAACGGAGGTTGGGGAGGCGCGCGGAGACTCGCTAAAGGTCACACGGTCAATAAATGAGGGCCTAGTTGTGCCAGGCCCCCTCCTACCCACCTTTACAGATTCTACCCACCCCCACCTCCCCCAGAGAGAGAGAGAGGCAAATTATAACGTTATAGTGAGCTTGCGTGTGACAGGCAAAACACTTAGCAGAACACTGGCTCATGGTAGATGCTCACTAAAGCCAGAATACAATGAACTATTATTATGGGACCTACTGTTCCAGGCAACTCTAGTAATGGTGGGATCCCACCCGTTTTAGGAGGAGGGGAGGAGAAAGGGGATTGAGGCCCAGAGAGATGAAGTTACTTGTTCATGACACACAGCCTTCCGGCAGCAGAACAGCCAGGCTGAGGCATCCTGCCTCTTAGAGGGGCAGAGGAGGACAAAACAAACATTCAGGTCCTCTGCCAACTCCAGTGTGACCGGGGGAGTGAGCCCACAAACTGGAAGATAGTCTCTTCTTGGGGGGGGGGGGGGAGCTGAGAGAAATGGATAGCATTCACCTAGGTCCTTCAGCCCCCACCCAGAACGACCAGCCGCATCTTGAGGCCTCGCCCCGTCCCTCCACCCCAAACTCAAGTCCTCTACTCCTTCCTGAACATTCCCCCAGCCCTTTTGCCCAGAGACCAGCTCTGGTTTCCCACTCCTCCCCTTCTCCCCTCCCCTCTGCCTCCTGCTCCCCCTCATCTGGGCCTGACACAGTGGCCTTTCTGGAAGGAGGAAGGGGTGTCTAGGAAGGAGGGGTGAGTCCCAGTGAGTGGGAGTGGTGGGGGCTGAGGATTTGCAGGTAGAGTGGAGGCTGAATCCCCGGGTTATCCTGCCTGGTCCCACACACTGCCCACAAGCCAACACCAAATCCCACCTCCCCCTGATCTGTCAGTCCCTCTGCCAGAGAGAAGGGGGAGGGTCCCAGAGGATTGAGAGGGGATAGGGTAGAGTTCCAGACCTTCAGGCCTACCCCCTTCGACCCCAGGCTCCTGAAGGTTCTGCCCCCTTCTCTCCATCCAGCCACCTCGGGAGAAGGGGAGGGTCGAAGCGGGTGGGGGACTGGGATCAGGGTTTTGGGGATCAGGAACCTTGCTCTGGGGTCAGGGTCCACCTGGGGGGAGAGAGGAAGATCTTCAGCAAAGGGCCAGGATGGGGACTTGGAAGGAGGAGGTTGGGGCAGGAGGAAATGGGTCCAGCCCTGGGCGGAGCCAGGGTCGGAACTGAGGAGGGGTCTCACCGTTGCAGTATTGAAGCAGCGAGGACGTGTCGTAGAGGCCGCAGAAGGCCGGGCCGCGCTCCGCCATCGCCCCGCCACAGCCACCGCCGGCCCCCCCGGCCCCAGCCTGGGCCCGGTCCCCCCCTCCAGGCCCTGCCTCCCGTTGCCATAGCAACGCCCTTCGTTCCAGCATCCCCGGCTCGGCCCGCCCGGCATCAGGCGGCCGGCGCCGGGCCTGGCACCGGGGTCATCCCCCAGGATGCCAAGAAAGGGGGGTCGGGACACCCCCTGCCAGGCCCTCCCCCCCCCTTGGACACAATCCTTGGACCGGGATTGGTTGAGCCTATATCCCCCTAGGTACCGTCTGGTCCCGCCCACAGTCTGCGCGCATTCTCTCTAGACCCCCTCCTCGCCAGTTCAGGACCAATGAGAGGCTGTCGCGCAGGCCCCTCAGCCAATAGGGATGCAGAAGGATTGGAAGGGGCAGGGCTTTCGCTGCTTTTCAGCCTAAAGCTCAGCCCCGGGCTGTGAGAGGAAGATAGGGTGGAGGAAGACACTCCCATAACCCCAAAACCTTCTCCTTAATCTTTCGCTGAATTTCCCAAAAGCCCCCTCGCAAGACCAGGGCCTGACCCTAGAGCCTCAAATATGCCCAGATATCCACCAGCTCCGCCCTCGAACTCTTATTCTTAGAGTCCTTGTTTATTAGATGTAGGCCCGCCCCCAAGCTCTTAGCTCCACCCCCAGAATCCCGCGGGAGCTGAAGTTCTATTCCTGCCCCAAGAGCCTTTGGCACCGCCCCCAAAGCCTCCGAGAGCTACAGTACTTCGCTCAGAGCCCTTGGCCCCGCCTTCTTATAGGATTAGCTCCGCCCCGGGGTTTAGACTCCTCCCCCCCAAGTCTGATATCCCTCCCCAACGCTTCCTTCCTCTTTCTTATGGGGGAGAGGAGGGTCCCCTTAGTTCCCCCCCTACAGCCCTCAGCTCCCACAACTTCATTATCCAGTCCGGGTTTTGACATAGGCCCAGCTGTGACTCCGGGAACCCTGGCGGTGTCAGTCCGTGCCGGCTCTGATGTTGGGGGAGGAGGGGAGGGTAGAAAACCTGACAATGGATTTAAAGAATGGTGGACCACCTTCCCCCAGTCCCCACTGAGGGTCAGCACCTAGACCACGTTTTATAGGAAGAAGCGAACCCAAAGCGGGCAGAGACCTACCTCAGGACACACTGGCTTATCCTGAAAGCACTGGGCTTTGGAATCAGATGGACCTGGGTTTAAATCCTGACTCCACCAGTTTCTGCTTGTGACCCTGAGCCTCAATGTCCACATCTGGAAAGTGGTCGGTCATATCGTGCCTCTCTCATTCATTCAAAAATGGCTTTTGATTTAGCAAAGGGGGGAACAGGGGCGCCTAGGTGGCTCAGTTGGTTAAGCGTCTTGACTCTTGATGTGGGCCCAGGTCACGATCTTGGGTTTTGTGAGATTGAGGTCCCCCTGTCACCCTCTGAGCTGATGGCACAGAGCCTGCTTGGGATTCTCTCTCTCCCTCTCTCTCTCTGCTCCACTCGTGCTCTCTCTCTCTCTCTCGCCTTCTCTCTCTCTCGCTCTCTCTCGCTCTCAAAAATAAATAAACTAAAAAAGTAAAATTAAACATTCATAAATAAAGGGGGGAGGGGATCTTGATGGATCTTGCCGGTTGATGGAGGAAGTAAGCCACCATGAGCACAACAAATAAGTAATAATAGCTAACATTTATGCAGCCCTTACTACATGCCAAACACTCAGTTATCGTCACCGCCAGCCCTATTTTCACCACCATTTCCCAGATGAAGAAACAGGCTAAGATAATTTCAGAACCTTGTATTTCAGAGATAAGGAGTGATGTGATCAAGGATAAGAGGGTGAAGCTAATTCAGGGAGAGTGGGGCCAGGGTAGGTCTCTCTGAGGAGGTAACATTTGAGCTGAGCTGTGAATGACAAGGAAGGAATTATGCACGAAGTTGGGGGGGGGAAGCTTTCTGAGCAGAGGCATCAGTAGGTGCAAAGGTCCAGAGGTAGGTATGAGTTTGGCATGTTCCTGGGGCAACAAGAAGAAGCCTGGTAGGGCTGGGGCCACAGAGGGAGAGGACAGCGGAGGGTAGATGAGGTCAGGGAGGAGATGGGCCCACAGATACTCCAGGGCCTAGAAGGCTGTGGGAAGATGTTTGCAGTTTGGTACTGTCTCCTCCGTGAGTCACAGATGTAGATTACACACGAGTACAGTGCCTGACACACGTAGGCTCACGTAGATGATGGCAACTCCTATTCATTTCCCAGCGAACACCCACTGTGTAAGGCACCAAGATCAATAATGGGTTCAAAGCGATGACCAAAGTAGATGTGGGCCATTAGCATCCTGTGATGACAGCTAGTTGTGTTATTGATCGAAACAAAGCAGGAACCCACATATCCTGCCTCCCCAACTCCCACTTCTCCCACCCTCCGCCTCCGTGAGCTCAGACGCTAAGAGAGGGCAAGTCAGACTCCTAGTACAGAACTCCACACAGGCTTCAGGCTGATATGGACTGCCCCCAGAGGGGACACTAGTGGGGGCCCAGAGTTCAGATCCTGCAAGCTCCATGTGTTGGGGGAGGGGAGAGGAGCCACGGGCAGAGGAATTTAGCCTGGTAGGTTATGTGCTGGGGGGTGAGGGGGGGTGGGGGCGGAGAGTGACACACAGAGATAAGCCCTCGAGGGGTCGGGATCCGTGTGAGCGCAGTGACCTTGGCCAAATAGCTTTTGCTTCTCTGCAAAAAGGGAGTCATTCCAGCACCCAAGTCCCAGGGGAGAAAAACAGGTTCAGTGAGCTCAGGCCTGTCAAGTGCTCAGCACGGTGGCTTTTGGGTACAACTCATGGAACTAGTTTTATTACAAGTGCTTTTGCAGGGAGATGTCAAATGCCTGGAAGACAGGAGTGGGGAGGAGAGGGCTCTGCCAGGACTGAGGGGGCAGGGCTTTCTGCGTGGCTTTGTCTTTTCTCTCTGCCTCCAGGCTTCCTTCACCACTCTTCTCTCTTCTCTCTGTCTCCCTCTGTGTCTCTGTCTGGAAATGGGCTGTTGATCCATCGCTTATGAGCTGTGTGACCTTGAGCAAGTTACCTCCCTTCTCTGAGCCTCAGTTTCTTCATCGGGAAAATGGAGATGGGAATACCTCTGCTGCAGGTCTGTTCCGAGGATTAAATGAGATGGCATGTGTGTGAAATGACCAATGCCTGGTTACCTACTGTTCTTATTATAATTATTATTACTGCTACTGCAGTAACAGCCTCTGTCTTTCTGATTCCTTCTTCTTTCTTTGTGTTTCTCTTCCTACCTTGCCTTCTGTTAGTCTGTCTCCCTATTTGGGTCTATGCCGGGGCTGGGAGTTCCAAGGGGGCGGGGCCCCGGGACCCCTAGCATGGCCAAGCCCGGGGCCTGATACATTAAAAGTACCCAGTAAAATGAACAGAAGCCTGCTCCGTGCCAAACCAGTGTTGGGCGATGCTGGGGACCCACAAGTGACTGAGATAGCCCCAACTGGGGTGACTGAGATAGCCCCAGTCCTGTCCTCACAGAGCTCACAGTCTGGGAGAGGAAGTAGTTATTTGTTGAATGGATGGATGGATGGATGGGTGAGCACATAAATGAGCTAACTTTGAGGTGGGCTTGGGATACTGGACAAAATTTGAGTGGAGGCACTTGAGGCAGAGAATACTGCTAGAACAAAGGTCAAGGGCCTGGAAAGAGTCTGAAGAGCTGGGACATCTCGGAAAAAGGGCTGAAGAGGTCAGCAAGGGCCTTGGAGGCCAGGGAGAAGGAGGCTGGGCTTCCTTCTGAGGGCACTGGGGAGCCATGGCAGGTTCTGAGCTGGAGAGGGACAGGGGCAGTTCTTGCTTTAGCATGATCACTCTGGCTGCCTGGCTGTCCTATGGGAAGACGTGCAGATGGAAAGTAGAGGGTTGCGACCGGGGTGCCCTGGATCAGAACAGGGTCTAGGGGGAGATACTAGAAACCTGGAGGAAAATGCCCAGGCCAGCCGGCTCTCCTGGACACCAGGAAAGGGGCTTCAGGGCTGGCCCGCCACCACCAGGGGGCAGCCAGGGCTACAGGTTTGAATCTCTCAGTGTGTTTTCCCAGGGTGGGGAGGTTTACACCTTGCTTTGGAGGTGGGGGGGAAGTTGGAGCTATCTGTGGGGCCGGCTGAGAGCCCCTCTGCTCTCCTGCCCCCACCCTGGCCCCTTGGGCCCCTGGAGCCCCGCCACCCCACCAGCAGGAGATTATGTCAATACAGCCCCGCCGCTTCTAGCCAGGACAATATTTGTCCTCAGGATCTGGGGAGGTCGCTATGGAGACGGGGCTGCAGGGTGGGGGGAGCACCCCCTCCCGGAAGAGGGCGAGGGGTGCTGGGCATCTCTGCCTCATCTCTGTCTGATTGTGTCTGAGAGTTTCCCCCCATCCTGTCTGCCTTTCACGTTTCTCTCTCTGAACCGTCTCTTCATCTCTGTCTCTGTCTCTGGATACCTGTCTGTGGGTCTCTGTCTCTCAGGCCTCATCTCTGTGGGTCTCTTGCTCTGTCCTTTACTGTCTCTCTCTGGGTCCCCAGCTCTATGCTTCTCCGTGGCTCTAGCTCTCTCTGGGTTTCACGTCTCTGTATCTTGGTCTGTCTTTGGGGCTTTGTCTCTGTCTGTCTCTGGGATCCCATGTTTGTGTTTGTCTCTCTAGGCCCCCGTCTCTGGATCGATCGCTGTCCCTTTCTGCCCCTGGGTTCCTGCTTTCTCTGGATCCTGTGTGTGTGTGTGTGTTGTGTGTGTGATGTGTGTGTGTGTGTGTGTGTGTGTGGTGTGTCTGTCTTTCAGGCCTCATCTCTCTGCAGTCCTGAATCTCAGGGGGGCCATCTCAGCCTCCCATTTCTGGCCTCAGTCCCCACAGGGTGCCCCCTGTCCCCATCTCTCTCTGCCTCATTTCTCCTGTACCATCTGCTGGCACGCCAGGCCCCTGCCTGCTCCCCACAGGCTCTGCTTGGCCACAGCCCCAGCGGGGAAGGCACAGACCTTCCAGCTTCTTCCTCACGACCCCACCTCGCCTGACTGCCTCCTTTGGGGGGCACCGCCTGCTCCTTGCTGAGGGTGGGGCGATGACAGGCACAGAGACCCAGGACCTGAGGCAATGGAGAGAGAGGAACAGAGAGACGGACACCCTAAGAGCTGAGAGGAGATGAGACTCAGGGAAGAGAAAGGGGAGAGGTTAAAGATGGGAGAGGGAGAGATTCACACACACACACACACACACACACACACACACACACACACAAGGAGAGAACAGAGGTGTGGGAATCAGAGTGTGTGTGTGTGTGTGTGTGTGTGTGTGTGTGTGTGTTGTGTGTATGTGGCCCTGCTGCCCCCTCCCCAGAACCCAGGAGGGTTGGTGGGGGGAGCAGAGGGCCAGGCAGGGTCCCAGGCACCGCCCCTCCTGTGCACCCTGTGCTGGGTTGTGACCGGTTCCCCCGCAGGGGACCTCCAGACTCTGAGGGCTGATGAGAAGCTCCAAAGCCACAGCAGCGTCCTGGCTGGTCACCTCTCCTCACGGCCCATTTTTCAGGCCCTCTCTCCCTCCACCCTCCCCCGTCTTCCTCTCAAAGTGGCCATGGCTCAGTTTCTGCATGTTCTCTCTCCCTCTTCCCCTCCTCCTCTGTACCGCCCCCTCATTGCCTCTGTTTCTCCCTCCTTGTCTCCCTGTGTACTTTTCTCTGTGTTTGTGTCTTTCTCTCTCTGTCCCTGTCTCTCTTGGTCTCCTTGTCTCCATCTCTTCCTGTCTGTCTGTCTCTGGTCTCTCTGGACCCTTGGTTTCTATTCCTGTCTCTCTCACCACCTAAATTCCACTCCACTGCTCCCCCCTCTTCGCCCGTCTCTCCCCTCCCCCTTTCCAGCCTCCCCACTACCTTCCCAGCTCTAGCTGGGCACCCCCCCCAGGCTCTCTTGGGGCCCAGGAGAAACGCCCTCCCACCCCCAGCCTCTCCCCGAGGTGCTGGGCTATCTCAGACCCCTCTCCCTCTCCACCCCGCCAACCAACCGAGCCTTTCCCAGGACCCAGAGGGCGCCAGGAATGTGGGGCAGAGAGCAAGGAGGCCACAGCTGGAGGCCAGAGAGCCAGGACCCCTCCCGGTCACCCCTTCTCCCAGACTCGTCTCCTTCCAGCCCCTGGTGCTGGACCTGGCCTCCCCCTACTCCCTGCCCCTGCTGGGGCCTCTGGGCCTCAGTTTCTCCTCTGCAAAGTGGGCAGACTCACCTCTGCCCCACTTAGCTAATAGGTCCCGGGGGGGGGGGGGGGGGGGGGAGTGTGTGCTCCTGAATGTTACTAGTTGACTAACGTGCACGAAGTGTGTCGCAGTTTGTACTAATGAGGGATTTGCACCTTGGGAACTGGGACTCGGTTTCTAAGGCTTCCCCTCAGTCCCGTACAGGCGTTTTTAGGCAAAGGAAGAGACTGGAAGCGGAGACCATGCCAAGGTGTGTGATTCTGTGGTGATGGGGACCACGAGACCCCGTGAGCCTGTGGGTTTGTGTGTGATCGTGGGACGATGGCCTGTGACCCTCGGTGCGTCTGTGTGGCTTTGCGTGATGGTGTGATGGTGGCATCATGGCGCGTGACGTGCATGTGACCGCCTGGGACTGGTGAGTGTGGGTGAGGGTGCCATGCAGAGTCCTGTGCCTGTACCACCACGGCGCTGGGGGTGACCACGTGAGGGTGACAGTGTGGCCATGTGGCAGCAGCCGTGAGAGTGTGTGCCTCAGTGACAACTGGGGAATGTGTGTCCTCGGGATGTGGCTGTGGACCCTGGTGACTTAAGTGAACTGTAAGAGCATCGGTGGGTATGGTTGTGTGACCTGTAGGTCGTGGCATTAAAGGATGATGTGACAGGGTGAAGAGCCACATCACGGTGGGTTTATGTCACCGACAGTCATTCTTGGAGCCTCTGCTGTATGCCCGAACCTGTGCTGAGTGACACTGGGGACCCAGCGATGACCGCAAGGCCCTGGCCGGGTCCGCAAGTTGCCACAGGCCAGTTGGAGAGACAGAAGGTGTCTGTGACGTGACCTAGTGATTGTGTGACAGTGCGTGTGACTGACACGGTATCCCCGGGGCTTCGTGAAGACGTGACTGTGTTGCTAAGTGAGTGGAGGGGTCTGCACTCGGGGTGCACGTGACTGTATCGCCGTGGATGACTGTCATACCTGGGGGGAAAAGACCTTGGTTCTCTGAGGGTGACCCTGGATTGCACAGCCGTAAATGACCGGCGGAAAAGTGTTCAGGGAGCCACAGCGTGCGACCGTGCTGTGCCTCTCCATGGCTCAGTGGATGGGACCTCGTGTGACACCGTGTGTGGCTGCGTGACTGCGGTTGTGTGTGACGGCTGGGTGCGATGGGTGGGACAGCGTGACAGACTGTGACCCCGGCTCCCTGGCTGCTGTTGCACGTGACTCTGAGCGACTTTGATACTCACACGCCTCTGGCCACTGGCCCCCTGCTCTGGGTCTCTCCAGAGCTCCCCCCTCCTACTCCCCGGCCCCGCCCTCTCCCACCACCCCAGGCTGTCACCTCCTCCAGAGCCCTGGTGAGGCAGTGGAGGCAGCAGCAGAGGCAGCCACAGCGCCCCGGAGTGAGTGACCAAGAGCAGATCTGGGGACAGGTGAGGGCTCCCCCAACCCCAGCCCGTTCCCCTGCCCCCATGTCCCGCTCAAGTCTCTGGGTCCCTCTTTCTCTGTTTCTTAACCCACGCCTTGCTGTCTTTGTCTCTCCGTGCCCACAGTCTCTATCCTCCTGTCTGTCTCTGGGTATCTCCGTCTCCAGGTCTCCCAATCTCTGTTCAGCCTACCGCTGAACCTTTATCTCTCCTTGCCCCATTCTCTGTGTCTCTCTCCATGTCTCTCTCCCCTCTTTGTCTCCTTGCCCACATTTTTGTCTTTTTCTGTCGTTTGCTCTCTGGTCTCTTGCTGTGTGTCGCATTCCGCTCAGTCTCTGTATTTCTGTTTCATCCATTTCTCGGGCTCCGTCTGTCTGAGATCTTCCCCTGCCCGGCCCCCTTTCTCTACATGGTGCTAATGTGCCAGGTATCGGGGTCAGACGCATTTCCAGGCATCTGGGTCCCCGCAGACCTAAGCCCAGGCTCTGACTCCTCTCTAGTCCCTAGGGAGAGGGTTGTTCCATCGACTCGGCTTTCTCCGGATCGGGCAAGTTCTATAAGGTCGAGTCCCCATCTGTCATTTGAAAACCCTGTGGGCTGGGAGAGTGGGAACTCCGAGGGTCCTTTCAAGCCCCGTGCCTGACGATTTCTGGGACCTCTTCTCCGAGGCAGTCCCCAGGTTTCCCAGAGTCTCTAGGTCTAGACTCCGGGTGACATTAGCGCTTCCGCCCTGTCCAAGCAGCTCTAAGGCAACCGCGCCCTCAGCAAACACCCCCCTTCCACCGCCGCTGCCCCAGCAACACTTGGGGGCGGGCCTGGGGATCACGTGTCGGATCTCGGCCTCGCCCCCTCGCCCCCACCCCTTCCGTCGTCACTCGTGGGAGCGGAGTGGGGGGCGCTGCCTCCCAGTCTGCAAGTTTGATTCCCAGAGCCGACGGCGCTGGGGCCGGAGGGGAGGGCGGAGGCTCCTGACTCTACCCCCTGACCCTGCAGGCCCGACTGCCCCTACGTGATCAGACCCTTGGTCCCCCTCTCCCCCCATGCCCCACCGTCCTCACGATGCCGAACGGTCCGCCTTGGCAGCTGTTTCTACCGCTACTCTGGTCGTGGGGGCCGCTGCTCCGGAGGGCGGAGGTGAGGACCCGAGGAGCCACGGGAGTTCAAGCCTGGGAGGGCGGTCTGCGCACGGTTTTAAGTCTTCCCCCACTGCAGAGAGAGTTTTAAGGCTGCCCCGCCTGTCCAGATTCAAGTTGTTTCCCCCTCAAATTCCCCTGATGATTTCCAGCCACTCTTTCCCCTAGTTTTCCTGGCGGTTTTCAGCCCTGCCCCCACCCCCACCCCCAACTTCCCGGTCTAGGCACCCCCGAAGACTTAGAAGAGGTTTCTAAGCCACCCAAGACTCCCGGACGAAACAGGGCAGCCTCTTCAAGTCCCCGCAGGGTGCTTTTGGCCCACACGAACCGCGCTGCCTGGGAGGAGGGGTCGGTCGTGGGGGGGGGGGGGGTCCTCCCTCCTCTCTTTCCATAGACAGGCTCTGTGGGGCAGACGGCGGGGGAGCTGTACCAGCGCTGGGAACGGTACCGTAGAGAGTGCCGAGAGACGCTGGAGGCCGTGGACCCCCCAGCAGGTGTGACTGGAGGCGGGAACTGAGGGCAGGGGGAGGACTAGGGCTGAGAGGCGGGCGCTTGAGGCGGGGCTAGGACTGGGGGGCGGGGCCTGAAGGAAGGCTGGGGTCGAGGTGGGCTGGGTCGCAGAGGCCTGGGTGATGCTTGGCCTCGGCGGGAAGCATCTAGACCTCGGTGCTTGGAGAGACTCGGGCATAGCTCATATGAAAGGGAGCCGCCAGAGAAGCAACTTGAAGTGGGCGGGGGTTGGGGCGGGGCTGAACCCGGTGGGTGGAGCCTAAAGTGGCCCGCGAAGGGGCGGGGCCTGGGGCCTGGTGGGAGGGGCCGTGGCAGGCCGCTCCGGGTGGGCGGGGGTAGGGCAGAGCTTGCTCGTGGAAGGCGGAGAAGCCTTGCGCTGGGTGCAGCCGGTCCACCCGACGCCTGGCCCCCACGCCCACCCCAGGCCTCGCCTGTAACGGGTCCTTCGATATGTACGTCTGCTGGGACTACGCTGCACCCAACGCCACCGCCCGTGCGTCCTGCCCCTGGTACCTGCCCTGGCACAGCCACGGTGAGGTGCCCCCTGGACCCCGCACCCCCCGACAAAAATAGATCCTAACCCTGCCCCAGACACCACTCACCCAAATCTCGCCTACGCTTGATCTCCTGCTCCTTCCTGTCCGGCTGGGTGTCTCCTTCTGCCTGACCAGGCTCTGTCTCTGTATCTCTCTGAGAGCCCCTGGGTTCTTATTTTCTCTCCTTTTCCTTTTCCTTTTCCTGAGTCTGTCTTTGGGCGTCTTGATCTTCGTCTCCTAACCAGCTATGTGGCCTAGAGCAATTTACTTAACCTCTTTATGCCTCAACTTCCTCATCTGTAAAATGGGGTTGATAACAGTACTCTTGTCTTTCTGTTTCTCTCTCTTTCTCTGTGCCTCTGACCCCCTCCTTTGTTTTTTACAGTGGCTACAGGCTTTGTCCTCCGCCATTGTGGCAGTGATGGCCAATGGGGACCTTGGAGGGACCATTCTCAGTGTGAGGACCCGGAGAAGAATGGAGCCTTTCAGGTAAAGAGCGGTGAAGGATTCAGGTTAGGATGTGCAGGGAGATGAAAAGACAGCTGTCTCGGGTAGAGCCTGAAACCCCTTGTACTGTTGAAGATAGAAACCCAACTTAAACTTGCGCGATGGAGAAAGAAAGAGAAATGTATATTGGCTTCTGTGATTGAAAAGCATTAGGCCACAGTTTCAGGCACAGCTGGATCTAGGCGCTCAAATGCTGTTGTTGGAAATCTCTCTGTCTCTCACTACACCATGACTTTGTTTTTCTCTGTGCTGGTCTCATCTTTTCCGTGGGGTGAAAAGTGTGGTCCCCATTAACGAACACCAGGTTCACATCCCACCAACCAAGCAAGACGGTGGGGAGACTGGATTTTGCTCTCCATAGCTCTAAGGAAATGTCCCAGGACTGACACTTACTGGCCTGTTTTGGGTCGCGTCCGCCCGGCACACTGTGTAAGGGTGTGTCTGTGTGTGCAGGGGGTTACATAGAAGGCTCTGATTGGCTGGCTGGTCACGTGCTCAGCCCTGGACTGAGGGGCGGAGTCAGCCCCACTCAAACGAGGGTAGATGGATCCCCAAGGGGAAATTGGGAAGCTGGGCGGGAACAAAAGGCAGGGCCCCTTTCTGGCCCTGGGGGAAGCACTGAACTCTGTGCCTGTGTCCCCCTGTCCCCCTGCACCCCGCCCCCACCCCGGCTTAGGATCAACGGCTGATTTTGGAGCGGCTGCAGGTCATGTACACCGTGGGCTACTCCGTGTCCCTGGCCACACTGCTGCTGGCCCTGCTCATCTTGAGTTTCTTCAGGTGGGACCTCCAGCCCTGAGCGGCAGCGGCAGACGCTGGGCCTCAGTTTGCCCAGCAAGATGGGGTGGTCAGGCTCCACGACCAACAGGCATCCAACAAGCGGTTCTGTGGGAAGGGCTGGGAGGTGACTTAAGGGGTTCTCTGGGGCCACGGACAGGTCTCCAGGGGTCCCCAGCCTGCCTCCCATCTCCCCTAGGCGGCTGCGCTGCACTCGAAACTACATCCACATCAACCTGTTCACGTCTTTCATGCTGCGGGCGGCGGCCATCCTCACTCGAGACCGTTTGCTACCTCCTCCTGGCCCCTACCCTGGGGACCAAGCCCCTGTCCTGTGGAAACCGGTGAGCGTCGTCCCGCTCTTCTCAAATTGGGGTTCTGCCTCCTCTGGTGGGGCCGAGAGGTTGCCAATCTACTCACCACCTCCTACCCTGTCAACAGTTTCTCTCTCTTGACCTCTCCAAACATATTTGGAGAGGGGCCCTCCCTCCTCAGCGTCCTCCATCGTTGACCCCCTCACCTCCTGTATGGGACTTTTCCATTCGCTTTCTCTCATTTATCTCACCCCTCCCCGGACTTGTCCACCAAGGAGAGGGTCCCCTTGCTGGAGGCGGGGCGTGGCAGGACGGGAGAAACTAACTGGGCGCGCGGGGGGCGGGGGAGGGGGATTCGGTAACACACCAATTTGTTACTGAGAGACAAAGGTGGGAGAGGCTAAGGGTCTGGGGGGCCCGGGTGAGAAAAACTTTGCGGTCGCGAGATGGGCCATACCACTTGCTAAGAAGCCATGGGGTGGGCGAGCCCATGTGCTGGTGGGACCAGGGGAATGGGATGGGAGAAACCTTTGGATAGGGTAAGTAGTTAAGTTCAATTTTTAGGAGGTGGGGTGCGAGAGGCCATATTTGGGGGAGGGGAGGATTGGGAGGGACTCTGATAAGCAAGATGGGTGAGACCAATTGTTAAAGAGGTTAAGCGTGGCATAGCTCGCACGGGGGAAGAGAACAGATGAGGGAAATCGACGACGGGCTCCATCCGCTGGCGGTGCAGAGAGGGAGGTGAATGCTTGATGGCGGGAGATGGAGGAGGAAGGCTTGGGGCCCCTCTGGAGGCCTTGACTGCCCCCTCCCCCGGTCTGGCCACTCCCTAGGCCCTAGCTGCCTGCCGCACGGCCCAGATCGTGACCCAGTACTGCGTGGGCGCCAACTACACGTGGCTGCTGGTGGAGGGGGTCTACCTACACAGTCTCCTGGTGCTTGTGGGAGGTTCCGAGGGGGGCCACTTCCGCTGCTACGTGTTCCTCGGCTGGGGTGAGCCCCGACCCTGTCCCCTGCCCAGCCCAGCGCGTCTCCACTCTCCCGATTACCCCGCTGGTCTACCTCAGGGGGTCTCCTCCCCTCTCTGGGTTTTTGCCTCCCCACCCCGGCGGGGGAAATTCCGCGGGTCTTGGGCCTGGCGGGGCCCGTGCGCGCGCTGACGGCTGCGGCGGGGTGGGGGGCGGGGGTCGGGGTCTGCACAGGGGCCCCCGCGCTTTTCGTCATTCCCTGGGTGATCGTCAGGTACCTGTACGAGAACACGCAGTGAGTCTTGGGGTCTGGGGTGGGGCCTGGGAGGTGGGCGGAGCTTTGAGGGACGCGGGCGGGTTGTGATGGAAACGCGGGGAGGTTCGGATGGCACGTCGGGGCTCGGAGGGAAAGGGGCTTGGTGGGATCTAAAGGAAGGGGGAGCTAGGAAAGGTTGTGTGCTGGAACGGGGACGGGGGGGCGGAATGAGGGCGGGGCCTGGCTCGTGGAGGGCGGGGCTTTAAAGGAACGTGGGTGTGGCGTTAAGGAAAGTGGGCGGAGCTGGCGAAAGGGTGTGCGTGATCCCGAGGGTCCTGGGGTTTTCTCTTAGCTCTACTCCCTCTCCCACCAGGTGCTGGGAGCGGAACGAAGTCAAGGCCATTTGGTGGATCATACGCACCCCTATCCTCGTGACTATCTCGGTAAGGCCGACCCTGCCTCCTCCGGGCCATCCTCTGGAATTCCCCACCCTGGGAAACTGGGCGCCTCCTGTCCCCCGGGACAGGATGCGGCTGGCTCAGCCTCTGTCTCTCCCTGCAGATTAATTTTCTCATCTTTATTCGCATCCTTGGCATCCTCGTGTCCAAACTGAGGACGCGACAGATGCGCTGCCCGGACTACCGGCTGAGGTGAGGCAGGGTGGCGGGGGGGGGGGGGGGGGGGGGGGGACGGACGGAGGGAAAGGGGCGGGGCGCGAGAGGGAGGAGGACCTGGGGCTGCGGGACCACTGCCACCCTCCGCCCCCAGGCTGGCTCGCTCCACGCTGACGCTGGTGCCCCTGCTGGGCGTCCACGAGGTGGTGTTTGCTCCCGTGACAGAGGAACAGGCCCGGGGTGCCCTGCGCTTCGCCAAGCTCGGCTTTGAGATCTTCCTCAGCTCCTTCCAGGTGCTAAGGCGGGGTGCAGGGGGTACACCCTTCGGCCTGGGGCCCTCCTCCCCAGAAGGGGCGGTGGGGGGGGGGGGCGCTACAATCGTCCACCGATGCAGCCACTGAATGCAGTGTGGACACATGAACACGTTCCTCCATTCTGTGCAGGGTACTGAGCTAGCTCTGTCCTGAGCTGGGGAGGCAGCCGGGATGGGGACAGTAGACCAGGTGGCTCAGCAGTACTGCCTCCTGGGGAAGATGGAGGGCTTTGCAGCCGCACAGGGCCTCCCAGGGCTTCCCACCTCCGTGGCCTTCACCTAGAGTCTGAGCTATGGTGGGGGTTAGATGAGGTGCCTGGGGCTCAAAATGTGAGGAGGCACTCACTCCAGAATTTAGGGCCAACCCTGCCTACACTTGTTCTGCCCCAGTAGCCCCCTGCTTTTCCTTGTTGGGCCTCAGTTTTCTCATCTCTAAGTGGGAACAACACGAATCTCACCTCACAAGGCCCTTCCTTTCAGTCAATTCAGCAAAAACCTATTGAACGCTTACCCGGTCCCAAGCCATCTTCCAGGCTTACTATGGGGATACGGCCAAACGGTTCCTACCCTCTAGTGGGAGAGACAGATGCTAAACACGCCATAGGAGAAAAATCTACCGAATGTCGGATGGGGAGACGTGCCCTGAAGGAAATAGAGGGGCAGACAATATATGGGGTTATAGACAGGGGGCCAGGGAAGGCCTCGCTGAGAAGACATACGTTGGAGGTGAGGGGACGAGCCAGGCACATATTTGGGGAAGATGTTCCAGGAAGAGAAACATGAAGTGCAAGACCCCTGACGTGGGAGAGAGTACCTTTCATGAAGGAAGAAGGCCAACACGCCTGAAGCGGTGGGAGCCAGAGGAAGCAAGGGGGGGGAGATAGCCCAGAGAGGCGAGGTACCCGTGCAGTGCCTACCTTGGCTTTTCCTTGAGTGGGTCGGGAGCCGGCGGAGAGGGATGTGATCAGAGTTAGAGTTTATTTTAAAAATTTATTTATTTATTTAGAATAAAAAAATTTTAATGTTTATTTCTGAGAGAGAGAGAGCGAGAGAGAGAGAGAGTGCGCGCGAGGAGGGAGGGGCAGAGAAAGAGGGACACAGAACCCGAAGCAGGCTCTGAGCTCCGGGCTGTCAGCACGGAGTCCATAGCAGGGCTCGAACTCACAAACTGTGAGATCATGACCTGAGCCGAAGTCAGGTGCCCAACCGACTGAGCCACCCAGGCGCCCCTTAAAAAAATATTTTTTAATTTTTTTTTTTTTTTTTGGTTAGGAGAGAGTGAGGGAGCTAGTGGGGGAAGGGCAGACAGAGAGAGAGAGAGGGAGACAGAGGTTCCAAAGCGGGCTCTGTGCTCACAGCAGGGCTCGAACTCAAACTGTGAGATCATGACCTGAGCTGAAGTCAGATGCTTAACCGGCTGAGCCGCCCAGGCGCTCCAGAATTAGATTTTAATGGGATCATGGAAATTAATGAGATTTATAATATCTTAATAACAAATGATTGATTTGTTTATCAAGTAATTTATTCGTAGTTATGCATAGTTTGGATCTTAAGTTTATATGTAGAATGTATATATTTATAGAAATAGATAAGCGTCAAGTAAAACTAATTTATTAACAACACGTAATATGATATTTCAACACGAGGGGCCAGGAACCAGAGCTTCTTGCACATTTATTACCTCAGTTCTCACAATCACCACTCTATTATAATTACCCCACTTTCCAGATGGAGAAACTGAGGCACAGAGGGGTTAAGTACTGGCCTCAGTGGGTCGGAAAGTGGCCAAGCAGGGTATCCTATCTAGGCGGCGGTCCCCCTGTTCTCAACCTGACCGTTCAGCAAACAGGAGAGGGCGGAAGGCGTTCCGGGGCCGGGAGAAAGTGACTGAAATAGTCTAGGACCAGGGTGGCGGCAGCCGAGGTGGTTTGGGACCTGCTAAGGGTCCGAGCCCTTGAAGGGGTGTCTGCCATCCGGCCCCCACTCTCGATTGACCCCCGCGCCTCCTTCTGGCAGGGCTTCCTGGTCGGCGTGGTCTACTGCTTTGTCAACAAGGAGGTAGGGAGGGACAGCCCCGGCTCGCCGCCCGCGCCCTCTGGTGGCCGCGCAGGGAACGGCGCCTCTGAGCGACGTTCCGTTGCAGGTGCAGGCGGAGATCCGCCGCTGCTGGCATCGCTGTCGCCTGCGCCACAGCCTCGGTGAGGAGCGGCGCCAGCCACCGGAGCGCGCCTCCAGGACCCCGCCGACGGGCTCAGGCCCCCGCCCGGTCGCCACTGACCGCACCCCGTCCTTGGGGGCCCTCCCAGGGCCTGGGAATGAGGCCAGCCGGGGCTTGGAAAGTCACTGCTAGGCAGCGGTCCATTCGAGTTAGCACGTATTTATTGAGCGCCTGCTGTGTACCAGGTCCAGTGTGGAGGGCACTGGGGAAATTGGGGTGGGGGTGGGAGGGGGTAAACAGAAGAAAAGGTCCCTGTTGCAGTTCACCAACGAGTGGGGGAAACAGCAAAGACAGAAAGAACATCAAGTGACACATTCATTGTGGAATGGCCCATGAAGAAAAATGAAAAGGGAGCCTAAGGTGACCCAGGAGGATCTGTCTCTGAGGTGACACTTAGGCCATACCTGCAAGAGGTGAAGGAGACCACTTTGGGAAGAAAATTCTAGGCAGAAGCAACAGCATCTGCAAAGGCCTCGAGGCAGGAAAGAGCTTGGGGGACAGGTGGCCTGCGTGGCTGCAGTGAGATGTCAGTGCCCAACCGATGGGGAGAGAGAAGTGGGCAGGGGCGCAAGATCTGGAGTTTTCTTCCAGGGGCATTGAAGATTCCTAGCAGGAGTGTCTCATGGGCTAATTTTTTTTTTTTTTAATGTTTGTTTTGAAAGAGTGAGAGAGAGAGAGAGAGAGAGAGAGAGAGAGAGAAAGAGAGAATCCCAAGCAGGGTCCTCGCTGTCAGCGTTGAGCCCCACACAGGGGATCCCAAGAACCATGAGATCGTGACCTGAGCCAAAATCAAGAGTCGGATGCTTAACCGACTGAGCCACCCAGGCACCCCTGATGGGCTAATGTTTTAAGCAGATCCTCTGTCCGCCACGTGAGGAAACCGATTATCAGGGGCAGGAGTGGCCACTGCAGAGGGGGGTGAAGTGGTCAGACTCCGGCGCTATTTTAAAGGTAGAACTGAGGACTTGCTAATGTGTCACACGCGGGAAGTGCAGCCAGAAGTCCAGGAAGACTCCTAAGTTTTGGATGGTGGAGAGGAAAGAGATAGGGAGATGGGGAGTTCAGGGTGGGGAGAATCAAGAGTGCCTTTTGGTCACGTCAGGCTGGGAAAAAGGACCTGGGGCTCACAGGAGGGGAGATAGAAATACAAACGGGGGTAGAATGCTGGGCCAGAAGGGACTTGGCCTGTAGGCTAAATATGGGCCATTAAAGGCAGGCCTCGGAGCCGAACCCAGGACCACTGCCGGCTGGGGGTGCGGACGCACAGCCCCACCCTCCTGGGCGGCCCCTGGGAACTGGGAGAATTAGGGGGAAGCCGACAGCCTGTGTCCGGACCACCCGTACCCACACTAGACTCTCACTCCTAAATCCGCCCCTGGCTCACATCTGCACTTAGATTCAGTTAGTAGCTGGGTGTTTGCCTTGGGGTCCGCAGCCCCCTGGACAGATGTGGCCCGCTGCTGCCGAACGGAGTCCTTCAAGCATGTGGTCCCGCTGGGACCCCCTCGTGGGCGTTGGGGGGTGCTCTGAAGCAGGGACCTTGTAAATAAACCATGAGAAATGAGGCTGGCTGCGTGGCCGGGTAACTTCTGGAGGGTAGCACTGCTCTTCAGCCACGTGCTGCCACCATCCCCCGTGCCTAGGAGAAACCCCTACTGGGAATGTTCTGTGATCTCCCGATACTCAACTCTCTGCCGTGTGTACAATTAAAATTGCGTGTGTGTGCCAAACGTTTTCTGAGGGCTGCTTCTCTGAACAATGGCATAGGAACGGCAAGACTGCAGAAACCAGCCTGGTTCAAACTTAGTTTGGGTACTTACTAGCCGTACGACTTGGGAAAAATTCCCGGCCTCTCTGTGCCTCGGCTTCTACTTCTGGAAAGCGGGTACAATGATGGCACCTACACTCTACGGTTGCCCGAGACTCCGGCGAGTTACTCTTAGGATACTCCCTGGTGCAGGGGGCACACTTTTCGTGCAATCTCTGCTTTCGCTTTCACCCAATGAAGGAAGGGGTGATTAGAAACCATTTGGGCAGGGGCGGGAGAAGGGGTGAGGAAATTCAGACTGATGCCAAGCAGGGTGCCTGAGGCAGGAGCCTTTGCTGCCAGCCCTCGAGGCAGGGAAACAACTTCCCACTTCCTGGGGAGAAGTCACCAAGAAGGGGGAGGCAGGGCAGGGATCTGAAGCCAGGACTGGGATTCCAGGGCCTGTGCGTTCCCAGCTGCTGCACAAGAATCGAATCCTTGCAGGGGTGGAGAGCGGGCGGGGGGTGGGGGAGGGGGCGCTGGGAGGAGTATCTCCTGCAGCAGCACCACTGCTCCCACGTTAGATAACGTGGCTCCATCATTTCCTGAGTGGCCCTGGGCAAGTCACTTACCCTCTCTGGGCCTCAGCTGTCTCATCTATAAAATGGGATGGCTCTAGTATCTACTCACCAGACGAGTGTTCCAATTAGATGTGGACCACTCAGTAAACGTGCACCTTTATAACCTTACAGCCGTCACTTTGTGTCATGCCTTCTCCTGTTACGGGGTCCCTCGCTGTCACTAATGGATTCCTGGAATAACTCAGGATGTGCCTTCCACAGCTCAGGGCATCAGACATCTCATTTTGTCCTCATCCTGACCCGAGGCCTGCCAACTCCTGACCGACCGAGCGTTTGCTCCCATCTGGAGAACGGAGTGAAAGACGCAGGCAGAGACAGAACAGAGACACAGGTGGGGGAGAGCACAACATGTGCGCATCACCGCAAGACAGGGATCTTCCTTATCCCCCTCCCCACAATAAGTGAGCCTCCCACCCTGCCTTCCCACCTCTATCGCCCTAGGTTTGTCAGAGAATTTCACCCGAGGGCAATTAAGTTGTAATTCAGAGCAGCAGAGCTCAGGGTTGAGCCCCAGGCTCTGGAGCAGGGTGGGTTTGAATGACAGCTTCCCGGCTTCCCGGCTGGCTGGGTACCTCCGGGGAAGTGCTCACCTCTCTGTACCTCTCAGGTCCCTCCTCTGGAAACTGGAGGCCAGAATTAACAGCGCCTGCTCACAGCGGCGGACAGGAAGGCTGAGCAGCACAGGGGCCGGGGCCTGGCACCCTAACAGTTTGGCAGGTGTCAGCTGCGGTCGCTATCAATATTTGGGTACCGACTGCTACAACAGTACCTTCTCCTCCCCTCGGGGAGGGCAGGTCGGGGCTCTCCTGGGTACTGCTGGGTCCCCAGCATGGCAACACAGGCCTGGCACAGGGGAGGCACTTGGGGGACTGTTTCCTGACTGAACAAACGGAAAAAAAGACTGAAAGACATCCTGAGTTAGACCCCAACTTACTGAGAGAGGGGTAGAGGAAGCGAAGAGCCAGATGCGGCGACAAGAACAGCTAGAAAAGATGAAGACGGAAAAACGAGCTCTCTGTATCCAACCTGTTCGTTTCACAGACGGGAAAAGCGAGGCCTGGAAGGGGCAGAGACGGGACCCCTTCACCTGCTCAGAGAGGTCCCGACTCCAGCGGCCGGCCCCACGCCCAGCTGCCTCCCTCCCGAGTCTGCCCCGCTCACAAGGCTCTGGGAACAGACAGATGTCACTAAGAAAAACACAGGACTTTATTATTCCCGTTACAGAGGGCAGGTCTTCGCAGGGTGACAGCGGGGACGAGGCCCCTACTTGCCGGCGATGAGCGGGTTCCGCAGGACCACGATGACGGAGTCCCCGCGCAGGAACATCTTGGAGATGTAGCGGTCCTTGTTGACTGGCTTGGACTTCTTCTTGCCCTTGCCGCTCTTGGGGACCTCGGTCCACATCTCCTTCACATTCTCCAGCACCATGTTGCAGTGCCTGGTGGGGGCAGGGGGTGGGGAGGCACCAGGAGTGAGGTGGGAGCCTTCCGCCCATCCTCTTCCAGCAGCGCCGCATGGGAGAAGGTGCGGGCCCGGGGCCAGGACAGCTGGGGCTCCCACGCCACCTCTACAAGTCCTCAGGTTGAGGCTTGGGCAATGAACTTCACCCCTCCGTGCCTCAGTGTCCTCCTCCCTAAAATGGAGCCATTTGCAACACCTCCCTCGTACGGCGTCTCGATGAAATGAATCAAGACAGAGGGCTCCTGCGTGGTGGCTCAGTCAGTTCAGCGCCCTCCTCTTGATTTCGGCTCATGTCATGATCCCCGGGTCATGGGATCAAGTCCCGCATCGGGCTCTGTGCTGAACGTGGAGCCTGCTTGGGATATTCTCTCTCTCTCTCTCTCTCTCTCTCTCTCTCTCTCTCTCTCTCTGCCCCTCCCCTCTCTCTTTCTATAAATAATTAAAAAAAAAAAAATCAATACAGTATTCTTATTCCTGTCAAGACTTACGATAAGGGACTGGCCCAGGATAAAGGCAAGCAAAATGGGTCTGCCTGTGTTTCTTCTGAACTCCAAGTGTGTCTAAAGGCACCAGCAGGGATGCTGCTTCTCTTTAGAGAAACAGAGGCCGCAGGGGCCTATGGTGTGCATGACGCCTCCACTGTAGTCCTGCTCAGGGTGCCAGGGGGACACGGGTGAGGACAGTTTGGATTAGCTCCCTCAACAAACACTTGCCATGAACATGGCAGTGAATGAAACAGACGATATCCCCGCCCTGACGGGGCCTGCGTCCCAGTGAGGGCAGAAGGATGCCAAGCGAGTAAACAAAGGGACCGGATGTGCTCTCAGGTTATGTTAACTGCTAAGAACAATTCAAGCCGGGTGAAGGGATAGAAGGATATGAGGAAATGTGACCAAGTGCTAACAAGAAAAGAAAATCGTTAAGAAGAGTGGGGAAGCAGGGGCGCCTGGGTGGCTCAGTGGGGTAAGCGGCCGACTACGGCTCGGGTCATGATCTCACGGTTCGTGAGTTCGAGCCCCACGTTGGGCTCTGTGCTGACACCTTGGGGCCCGGAGCCTGCTTCCGATTCTGTGTCTCCCTCTCTCCCTGCCGCTCCCCTGCTGTCTCCTCTCTCTCTCAAAAATAAACATTAAAAAAAAAAAAAATTAAAGGGGCGCCTGGGTGGCTCTGGTTGGTTGAGAGTCTGACCGGTTCAGGTCACGATCTCTCGGTCCATGAGTTTGAGCCCCGTGTCAGGCTCTGTGCTGACAGCGTGGAGCCTGGAGCCTGCTTTGGATTTTGTGTCTCCCTCTCTCTCTACCCCTCCCCTGCTTGCACGCACTCGCTCTCTCTCTCTCTCAAAAATAAATAAACGTTAATTAATTAAAGAAGAAGAAGAAGAAGAAGAAGAAGAAGAAGAGGTGGAGCAGGGGAAACTCTGTGCCTTGCTATAGAGTGATATCCAGGAGGGACTGCTGAGTGAAAAAGGCCAAGTGTGCATGGAAAGTGATCTTTTTTTTTTTTTTTCAACGTTTATTTATTTTTGGGACAGAGAGAGACAGAGCATGAACGGGGGAGGGGCAGAGAGAGAGGGAGACACAGAATCGGAAACAGGCTCCAGGCTCCGAGCCATCAGTTCAGAGCCTGACGCGGGGCTCGAACTCACGGACCGCGAGATCGTGACCTGGCTGAAGTCGAATGCTTAACCGACTGCGCCACCCAGGCGCCCCAAGGAAAGTGATCTTCTGAAGGGAAGAAAGAGGGTAGAAGCACATATACCACCCGCTTGGCATTGTACAATGCAGAATCCTGGAAGAAGCTCAGAGACTGGGAGCACTAAGGTGACCTAGGTGGACTGGGGACAAGCTAGATGGAAACTTGCCACTGGAGCGCTATTACTGTTTTTGGAATGATGTGAACACATTAGCACTTGAAAAAAAAAAAAAAAAAAAGTAGTGTACCAACATGGAAACATTCCTGAGATATACCGTTAAGTGAAAAAGCCGAGGTCTAAAACTGCGTGGTAGGCCATTGGCACGGATTTATTTTTTAAAGTTTGTTTATTTTTTTTTTTGAAGGGGAGGGGCAGGCAAGAGGGGCAGAGAGAGAGAGAAAGACAGAGAGAGAATCCCAAGCAGGCTCCGCATTGTCAGCGCACAGCCCGACACAGGGCTCGATCCCACGGACCGCGAGATCATGACCTGAGCCGAAATCAGGAGTCAGAGGCTTAACCGACTGAGCCACCCAGGTGCTCCAGCAGTGATTTAAAAATAAAGAAAAAGCACCCTCCTCTGTCTGTCTGCATGAGAACACGTAAGGAGACCCGAGGAATTTGCCACGGAGGGCTTCCTGGGGAAGGCAGGCTTCCAATTCTTTGTCTCCCTCTCTCTCTGCTGCTCCCCTGCTCACACTCTCTCTCTCAAAAATAAATAAACATTAAAAAAAAAAAAAAAAAAAAAAAAGAATGCCTTCGCTGACCTGCAGTGATGTTCTCAGACCACGGATATGTGTGAAAAACAAGACGCAGAAGAGCACGTGGAAGATTCTATCTTAAAAACAACTAAATTTGGGGCGCCTGGGTGGCTCAGTCGGTTGAGCGGCCGGCTTCGGCTCAGGTCATGATCTCACGGTCCGTGAGTTTGAGCCCCGCGTCGGGCTCTGAGCTGAGCGCTTGGAGCCTGGAGCCTGTTTCAGATTCTGTGTCTCCCTCTCTCTGACCCTCCCCCGTTCATGCTCTGTCTCTCTCTGTCTCAAAAATAAATAAACGTTAAAAAAGTTAAAAAAAAAAAAAACAAACAACTAAATTCATGATAACGACGACATGCCAATGAGACCTCAATAAAGCTGTCGGCAAACACCATGAAGGAGCCCCCGGGTGTGTGTGTGAGTCACGTGGCAGGATACATACTAGGGTGGGAGGCTGATCTATATCATACATAAAAAACATATAATAAAATACATATCCTACATAGAAACGAACCACCACCTACTGAGCGCTTATCAAGCGCCCCGGCCTCTTCTGAGCACTTTCTGAGCACTGACCCAGCAATCCTCATTGTTACCCCCGGGAGGTAAACACGAGTGTCATCTCCGGCTTCCAGAGCAGGACACTGCGCACAGTGGGATGACATTTTAGAAGTGGCAGAGCCTGTGTTCAAGGCCAGGTCTACCTGCCTCCTTGGGCTCGGCACTTCCTGGTCTCGGTCTCGGTCTCAATCTCCTGGAGAAGAAACTGAGGCTCAGAGAGGAAAAAATCACTTGCTGTTCCCTCTGGCTGAAACTCTCAGATCCTAGCTTGTTCCTTTATTTTATTCGGGTGTTCACCACTGCCTCTTCCTATGGGGCCTCTCACGTCACCATCTCGGATGGCACCCCCTTCCCAGCATTCCATACTCGTACCTGGCTTTACTTTTCTCATGACACCTTATTCATGTGCTTGCCGTCGGCTTCCCTACCTACAGCACAAGCTCTCTGAGTACAGGAGCTATCCTGTACTTTGCTTTAGTCGCTGCTGTGTCTCTGGAGCCTAAAAAAGTCCCAAGCATGGGTACTTGATGTTAGACACTCCATGTCATAGCCGCAAACACTGATTAAGAGCTTCCTGTGTGCTAGATGCTGTCCTTCTTTTAATCTTTTTTTAAATGTGTATTTATTTTTGAGAGAGAGAGACAGAGACAGAGCACCAGTGGGTGCAGGAAACACAGTATTAGAAGCAGGCTCCGAGCTCCGAGCTGTCAGCACAGAGCCCGATGCGGGGCTCGAACTCACGGACCGCGAGATCATGACCTGAGCCGAAGTCAGAGGCTCAACTGACTGAGCCACCCAGGCGCCCCACCAGATGCTGTACTTCTAATGACCTGATTAGATGCCGCGTGTATCAAGTCACGGAATCTTTGCAACCACCAGAATTACTGCCACTGTACGGAAGAGAGAAAGTGAGTTGCCGAAGGTGTCGCGGCTGCTAAGAGGCAGAGCTGGGACGCAAACCCAGGAAGACCGGCTCCCAAGTACATGCCCGTTAACTACTGTACTGCACACCTCGAGGTCTGAAGAGGCTTATGCCCCAGGACTCTGAAAACCTTGTGTCTGGGCTCCTCAGACTGGAGCTGGGGCCGCCCCTGCAGGCCTGGACGGAACCCCTTCCGAGAGCCAGGCGCTCACCTATCGAAGGCCTTCACGCGGCCCAGGAGCTTCTTGTTGTTGCGGCAGTTGATGAGCACTTGGGTGTTGTTCTTGACCGACTGCGTGAGCACAGAGAGCGGACCCGTGTTAAACTCTTCCTCCTCCCGCTTCTGCAGCTCCTCGGGGGTCATCTCACTCTTGGGCTTGTTGAGGAGGCTCCTGAGGGGGCAAGTATGGAAGCGGTAGGTGAAGAGGGCCCAGAGCTGGAGCACGGGTGGCCACATGGCCTTGCACTCAGCGTCTCCTCAACCTTCCCCTAACACGCCCACCCTCCTGCTCAGCCCCTCTCGCTTGGCATCACAGCTCAGATGCTTAATAGACATTTCCAACCTTACGCACCGTCGGTTGAGCTCCAGATCTCCCAACCGCCCCCACTTACTCTATCCAGAGTCTTCCCTGTCTCCATCCTTCTAGTTCCTTGAGCAAAAACTCTGGTATCAACTTGACTCTTCTCTCTCACACCCGCCATTCAATCTGTGGGCAAACCCTGCCATCTGCTTCTAAAATACATCCAGGGGGGCGCCTGGGTGGCGCAGTCGGTTGAGCGTCCGACTTCAGCCAGGTCACGATCTCGCGGTCCGTGAGTTCGAGCCCTGCGTCGGGCTCTGGGCTGATGGCTCGGAGCCTGGAGCCTGTTTCCGATTCTGTGTCTGCCTCTCTCTCTGCCCCTCCCCCGTTCATGCTCTGTCTCTCTCTGTCCCAAAAATGAATAAACGTTGAAAAAAAAAAATTAAAAAAATAAATAAATAAAAAATAAAATAAAATACATCCAGAATGTCGCCATTTCTAACCATGGCCTAAACCTCCGCCATCTCGCTCCTCAGAGCCTTACTTGTCTCTCTGCTTCCACCCATGCTCCCGGACAGTCTGTTCTCCAGAGCAGTCCCGGATGTTGTATCAAAACCTAAGTTATATCATCGCACTCTTCAAAACCCTCCCATGGCTCCCATCTCTGTAAAAAGTAAAATCCAACTGTTTTTTTTTTTTTTTTTTTTTTTACAATGTCCTGCATCTCCCCCCATACCTCTGTTCCAACCAGGGGCCTCCTAGGTGGTCCTTTAAGGTATTAGGCAAACTTTCACCTTTGGCCTTCCTATTTGTTTTCCGTCAGACTGGATGCCTCCCCAGGTTATCTCTGTGGTTCTGTCTTCAGGTCTTTGCTCAAGTGTTGCCCTCTCAATGTGTCCTTCTGCACTTATGAAGTTAATCTCTCTCCAAACTGGCATTCCCCATTCTTTTTACCCCGCTCTATTGTTTCTTTACTCACAGCTCTGGTCACCTAACATGCCATATGCTTTACATGTTTATTATCAGTGTATTTATTGCCTGCCTCTGCCCACCCCATAAGCCGCAGCAGGTTTGTTTTTTTTTCCCCCTTGCGGGGTGGAGAGTGCTACTCATTGATATATCTATCCCACGTGTCTAAAGCAGTGTCTGATACATGAGCACTCAAGAATTGACGAACGAATAAATAAACAAGGGAAATCATTGCGGCGACTCGTTAGTCGAAAAAGTCACGAAACAGGTGAAAAGCCAACCGTTTCCAGCTCTAGTTGTCCGCCTAAGTCCCATGCCTCAAACCGTTCTTTCTTTTTTTTTTTTTTTACATTTTTTTTGTTTTTTTCAACGTTTATTTATTTTTGGGACAGAGAGAGGCAGAGCATGAACGGGGGAGGGGCAGAGAGAGAGGGAGACACAGAATCGTTAACAGGCTCCAGGCTCCGAGCCGTCAGCCCAGAGCCTGACGCGGGGCTCGAACTCACGGACCGCGAGATCGTGACCTGGCTGAAGTCGGACGCTTAACCGACTGCGCCACCCAGGCGCCCCACAAACCGTTATTTCTAAAACTCCGCACTCCCCTTTCGCAGGTTCTTCCCCTTAAAATCTATTTCAATAAGATTAATTCTCTGGGAAAGCTCCTAGCCTATTATCTGACAAAGCTACCTTCTCTTCCGAACTTAGGCTCCATCAAGGGCCCCACGCCCGCCCTCAATCTCATCGGTGGAAAGGTGCGTACTTTACCCCTAAAATCTGCCTCCGTCCCGCCTCTGCCCATCACTGATAAGCGGCCACATTTACGCCCTCAACCCCACTCCCGCCGCCAAAGCCTAGCCCGGCCTCACATGGTGGTAGCGGCTGCGCTCTCAGTTCAGCGCCGTCTAGTCCGCGTTGCTCCCGCCTCTGAAGCTAGAGCTACAGAAGGGACTTCCGTTTCCCTTGGTCCACTTCCGTTGGCGCCTGCGCAATCCCAACCAGGGGGGCGTGGCCTGTTGCCATAGCGATCCGCGCCAGGCCTGCGCGGAGGTGGAGTAGAAGCCTCGCGTAGTGGTTCCAGGTCTTTTAGGACCGTACGGGGCAGATATTCACGAGAATGGAGAGAAGAAACGGGGCCGACTCAAATCACTTCGTTGTAGAGTGGCACAGGCTGAAGGAGGGAAAGGACACGCCATTCCAAATGCCCGCCGGCCCTGCCTCCGGGGGCGCGGCCTCCGCGAAGCCAATCGGCTCCTCGCTTCAGGGATGGACACCGCCCCTTTTCCATTAGGGACGGTCCTTTTCGGGTCTATTGAGCTTTCCGACTCCGAGTAACCAATCCTTTGCCTTCATACACGAGGGGCGTGGACCTGCGCCTAGGTCGAATGTTTTCCATGATCAAACATTTCTCATTGGTTTCCCTTCTTCCGCTGAGGTGGAGCCTATGCCTTTCGCGCTCCCTTTTGGGTTGTGCAACCCTCAGGGGACCAACCCCCAAAGCCCTAGGGAGACAGGAAGGCGTGCTCTCAGAACGAGAGTCCGCATTGGCTTCACCCGTAGAGAAAGGGTGGGATGGTGTAGTCGCTCTTCTTGTTCATTGGTCCGGTGATTCCATGGGGTGGGATTTGGCTGGGCCTAAACTATCCGCGGTCCCGGACCGGTTTCAGGGCGAAGCTGCCATGCCTTCCGGGGGCCGCGGGCGGCCCCGGCTACGGCTGGGGGAACGTGGCCTCTTGGAGCCACCCTCACCGCCCAAGCGCCGCCTGCTACCGCGGGCGCACTTCTTGCCTCTGCTTCTGCTGTCCCTGGCCGTGGCCTCGGCGTTCTACACCATCTGGAGCGGCTGGCACCGCCAGACTGAGGAGCTGCCGCGGGGCCGGGAGCTGCGGGTGAGGCTGGGCAGGGACACGGGTACCCCTTAACCCCGCCTGCGCTTCCGTGAGGTCTCAGGTGGACGTGTCTGTATCGTACGGCGGTAGCCGCAGGTGCTGCGGTCTCCGTCAATAGAGCGCATGCCCGTTGCTATCGGGCTTGTTCTGTAATAGGTGGTTCTCCCTCAGAGGAAGAGTCTGGAAGTAGTAAGACTGGGAGTTCTGGGTTCCAATCTGAAAGTCAGCCATTTGGAAGAGTCCTTTCCCCTCTCTCGGCCTCGATTTCCCAATCAGGATTGGGGTGGGTAATCTGATGGATTTAGAGGGACCGGATGATTTTAGAGGGACCTTTTCTGAGTCTATCTAGGATTTATCCTGGAAACCTCCGATGCTGGAGGCCCGAATTAGGAAGAACCGGGGTTCTTTTGGGAGGTGGCCTCCGGGGTAGGGTCGGTATGGGGGTTGTTCTCATGCTCTGCACTTCTCTTCCCTATCTTACCCCCCTCCCAAGGGCCGGTTGATCGGAAGCCTCCCTGAAGCCCGGCTGCGGAGGGTGGTGGGGCAACTGGACCCACACCGTCTCTGGAACACTTACCTGCGCCCCCTGCTGGTTGTGCGGACCCCGGGCAGCCCCGGCAATCTCCAAGTCAGAAAGGTAAGGGGCCCCACCTCCAAGCCCTGACCTGGCAGCCTGCCAGGGAATAAGAACTAGGCATTCTGCCCAAGATCCCTCGAGCAACTAAGACGCAGAGCCGGGGCTCTGACTGGGGATAATCTGAATCTAGAGTCCCACTTTAGTAACCACCAGGCTGTACTGCCTTCTGTACTGCTCCCCAAAGCTTACTATGTGCTAGACAACTGTTTCATGAGGTGCGTAACAATGTGAGCCTCACTATGCAAATGGGGAAACTGAGGCCCAGAGCAGTTAAGCATTTTGCCCAGCTCATAAATGATATACCAAGTTTCAGGTTGGCTCCAGAGCTGGCACAACCACATCTTTGTATTGCCTCCCTTTGGGGCATCCAGAGTCGTTTGAATCCCTACTCCTCGAGTTCATATCCGACCTCAGCCACTTGGAGTGTGACCTTGGACTAGTGTCTTAACCTCTCTGTGCCTTAGTTTCCTCATCTATGAAATGGAGCGAGCCATCGACAGTCCTATCCCCATAAGGCTCCTAGAATGAGGCGTGGCACTCAGTGAGTGCTATTGGAAGAGTGAGCTGGGATTAGTCTTGAAGAGGCAGGGTCACTACACACACTCAGTAGGGACTCAGCGAAAGTGTGTCAAGGGAATGACTTAAACAGAAGTGGGGATCATGAGTCAGCCCAAGCGCTCTGCATGGCTCAGGTCACATGGCCCTTCTCCCGACCTCCTCCCCAGTCCCCACCCACCCTCCCACCTCTCTCCTGCCACTAGTTCCTGGAGACTACCCTACGGACCCTGACGGCAGGCTGGCATGTGGAACTGGACCCCTTCACGGCCTCGACACCCCTGGGGCCACTGGACTTTGGCAACGTGGTGGCCACGCTGGACCCAGGGGCTGCCCGTCACCTCACCCTTGCCTGCCATTACGACTCCAAGCTCTTCCCATCTGGGTCGGCTCCCTTTGTGGGGGCCACGGATTCGGCCGTGCCTTGCGCCCTGCTGCTGGAGCTGGCCCAGGCCCTGGACAGGGAGTTGAGTAGAGCCAAGGAGCAGGTGAGGAGTGGGGGGCCCGGGCTGCCTCTACCCTGGTCCAAGCCACCAGCCTCCCCTGCCTGGACTTGTCTTCCTGCTTCCACTCCACACACATAGCCACAGGGATCTTTTCACCCCCTGAATGTCAGATCCTGTCCCTCCTCTGCCCGAAACCCTCCCCAGGGCTCCCACCTCATTGCAAGCCTGAGCCAGAGTCCTTACAGAGGCCCATGAGGTGTGCCCTGTCACCTCTCCATTCCCATCTCTCACCCCTGTCCCTCCTCACTGTGCTCTAGCCACCACCTCCTCCCTGTTCCTCAGATTCTGGAGAGTTCCCAGAGTCCCTCCCATCTGAGGGCGTTTGCACTTGCTCTTTGCTCTGCCTAGAATGTGCTTTTCACAGATACCTTCCCGGCTGGCTCCTGCCTTTCCTCCAAGTGTCCTCCAATGTCACCCCCTCTGAGATGGTTTCCCAACCACCCTGAAAGAGCCCCCCCCCCCGTCACCATCCAGGCTTTATGGCGCTTTGTCTGTCTGTCTCCCCAATTAGAATAAGCTCCACACAGGCAGGGATTTGGCTGCCTTGGTTTTCTGCTGTATTCCCTGCACCCAGATGATTACCCGGCATAAATTAGGATGTCGGTGGAAATGTGTGGGATGAATAAATGAATGAAACCACAAATCTCCTCATGCTCCTCCCCTGCTCAGACCCCTTCCTTGGCTCAACCCCTTGTAACAAGGCCCAAGATCCTTGTAACAAGGCCCTTGCTAATCCCCCCGGGCCTTTTCACCAAGCTCTCTGGCTCTGGCCCCAGCCCTCATCCATGTTGCTTCCTTGCCTGGGGACACTCTTCCCTCTGCTCCATTCTGCCAGGCCAGCTCCCACTCATCTCGGTGCAAATGTCTCTTCCCAGGAGACCTGACGTGCTTCCCAGGCGAGTTTATCCCCGACTCCCTTCCTATGCTCTTTTAGAACCCTATAGTTCTTCTTTTTTTAATGTTTATTTATTTTTGAGAGAGAGATAGAGTGTGAGCAGGGGAAGGGCAAGAGAGAGGGAGACACAGAATGCGAAGCAGGCTCCCGGCTCCGAGCTGTCAGTGCAGAGCCTGACGCGGGGCTCAAACCCACGAAGCGTGAGATCATGACCTGAGCCGAAGTCCGACTGAGCCACCCAGGTGCCCCGAGAATGCTGTAATTCTTGGAAGCATTTGTCCCAAGTGTATTTCATTGTTTGTACACTTACTCGCGTGTGGGTCTCTTTTGCTAAATGAGCCTAAGAAATAACACTGACAATCAGAGCTGACCCTTTTTAGTTACTATATGCCAGACACTACGCCAGGACCCGAATTTGAATCCTACTGTGTGATGAGACTTGTTATTAACCCCATTTTGCCATCTGATGCTGTGAGAAGTCACTTACCCATAACTGCTCAGCTACGAAGTGGCCGAGCCAGGATTTGAACCCAGGCAGTCTGGCTCAGAGTCTGTACTTCCGGCCACCACCTTCTAGGAGGGAGGAGACCTAGTTTTCCCTGCTCAGCTGTGCAAGAGGGCAGGGAATGTGGATGGGTCCAGGCCCTGACCACCAGCTCCCACAGGAAGCCCCGGTGACTCTGCAGCTGCTCTTTTTGGATGGCGAGGAGGCACTGAAGGAGTGGGGACCCAAGGACTCCCTTTATGGCTCCCGGCACCTGGCCCAGCTCATGGAGTCTGCACCCCACAGCCCAGGCCCCACCAGGATCCAGGCTATCGTAAGACCAGGGCCCCACTGGGTTCCGGCGAGGGAGGGAGAGGGCCGTGCAAGGTTGGCCACATCCCACCTGGCCTCTCTCTCTAGGAGCTCTTTGTGCTTCTTGATCTCCTGGGCGCCCCCAATCCAAACTTCTACAGTCACTTTCCTCACACGGCCCGCTGGTTCCATCGGCTGAGGAGCATAGGTAAGGGTGTAGGCGGAGGCAGGCGCCAGCCTGGGATGTGGGAGGGACGGCCAGCCGAGTCAGGCACCTGTCTCTAAGGGGTCATCCAGCCTGCCCTCTACCTCCCTAGCCTCTAAGGCACTAGGGCAGAAACGCACAAAGATCCCACAGCAATCAAGTGCAGTGACTACAAACAGGGGCCCTGGGGTCAAATAGCCCCAGGTTTGAATTCTGGTTCTGCCTCTTACAGGCTGTGGGAACCTGGGCAAATGGCTTCGTCTCTCTGAGCCTCAATTTCCTATCTGTAAAATGGGCACGAAACTGACAATAGGAGGGGTATCTGCCTCTGAGGCTCAGAGGGAATAAATAGACCGGGTACACAGTGAGCCTTCAGGAAGGGGTAGCTACATTCTTGTCGGGATGATCAGTGCTTTGTCCAGGCCTCCTGCCCTGCTCTGATTTGTGAGCAGAACCTCTGACCCTGAGGGGCTGGCTCTTACTCTCTAATGCCACCACCTCCAGAGAAGCGTCTGCACCGCTTGAACCTGCTGCAGTCTCATCCCCAGGAGGTGATGTACTTCCAGCCCGGGGAGCCCCCTGGCTCTGTGGAAGATGACCACATCCCCTTCCTCCGCAGAGGTAGGTGCTGTAGGGCGGAGTGAGGGTTGGGGAGGGGCGGGGGTCCAAGGAAAGCACATATGGGACCTGGCCCTGGCCCACTCCCAGGGCTGGGGACTGGTGGCAAGTTGTTTAACATCTTCGTGCCTCGACTTTCTCATCTGTAAAATGGGGTCACTAGCAACCCCTGTCTCAGAGCTGTGGAGGGAACCGACTGAGCTAATACGTGTAAAGATGCTACTTGCATGGTGATGGCACATAATAAGCGTTCAAGAAAATGTTAGCTACTCTTGTTGGTGCCTCATGTGGATTCCAGCCCAAGCCTGTCTTTCCAGGCCCTGACAGCCCAGCAGAATCACCCAAGGAACTTCGAGAAATGCCCAGTTGCATTCATTTCTGGCCTACTGAACCACAGTCTCGGGTCTCTGAATTATTTCTGCAAGACTCCCAGATGACCCTGAGGCACAGCCAGGGCTGCAGACATCTGCTAGAGGGGTTCAGAACCTAGGTTTTTAGAACTGGACAGGCTTGGGTTCTGCCACTTCCCATGGGTTGACCCGAGGCAGATTACCCAGCCTCTCTGAGCCTCTTGCCTATGTTTCTTCTAGAAAACGAAGTGACATATACATACAAACACACCTGTATGTGTATATTCATACTCACAGGGTAGGGAGGATTGAACAAGAGTAGGTATATAAAATGCCTTCGTATGCAGTGCTTGGCATATAGTGAGTATTAACAACTGCTTTTTAAATTTTTGCTCTATAATTTACTCATTGAACAAATATGCATTCCTTACAGTGCCTTTTTTTTTAATCTTTTTTTTTTTCTGATTCTAGGGCACCTTTTATTTATTTTTTTTCATTTTTATTTATTTTATTTATTTATTTTTTTAATTTACATTCGAGTTGGTTATCATACAAGTGCAACAATGATTTCAGGAGTAGATTCCTTAATGCCCCTTCCCCATTTAGCCCATCCTGCCTCCCACACCCCTCCAGTAACCCTCTGTTTGTTGTCCATATTTAAGAGTCTCTTATGTTTTGTCCCCTTTCCTGTTTTTAGATTATTTTTGTTTCCCTTCCCTTATGTTCATCTGTTGTATATCTTGAAGTCCTCATAGGAGTGAAGTCATATGATATTTGTCTTTCTCTGACTAATTTCGCTTAGCATGATACCCTCCAGTTCCATCCACGTAGTTGCAAATGGCAAGATTTCATTCTTTTTGATTGCCGAGTGATACTCCATTGTATCTATATACCACATCTTCTTTATCCATTCATCCGTCGATGGCCATTTGGGCTCTTTCCATACTTTGGCTATGGTGGATAGAGCTGCTATAAACATGGGGTGCATGTGTCCCTTCGAAACAGCACACCTGTATCCCGTGGATAAATGCCTAGTAGTGCAATTGCTGGGTCCTAGGGTAGTTCTATTTTTAATTTTTTGAGGAACCTCCATACTGTTTTCCTGAGTGGCTGCACTAGTTTGCATTCTCACCAGCACTGCAAAAGAGGTCCTCTTTCTCCCCGTCCTTGCCAACATCTGTTGTTGCCTGAGTTGTTAATGTTAGCCATTCTGACAGGTGTGAGGTGGTATCTCATTGTGGTTTTGACTTGTCTTTCCCTGATGATGAGTGATGTGGAGCATTTTTTCGTGTGTCGGTTGGCCATCTGGATGTCTTCAGTGTCTATTCATGTCTTTGGCCCATTTCTTCACTGGATTATTTGTTTTTGGGGTGTTGAGTTTGATAAGTTCTTTATAGATTTTGGCTTTCACTGATATGTCGCTTGCAAATATCTTCTCCTATTCCATCGGTTGCCTTTTAGTTTTGCTGATTGTTTCCTTCGCTGTGCAGAAGCTTTTTATTTTGATGAGGTCCCAATAGTTCATTTTTGCTTTGGTTTCCCTTGCCTCCAGAGACGTGTTGAGTAAGAAGTTGCTGCGGCCAAGGTCAAAGAGGGTTTTGCCTGCTTTCTCCTCGAGGATTTTGATGGCATCCTGTCTTACATTGAGGTCTTTCATCCATTTTGAGTTTATTTTTGTGTCTGGTGTAAGAAAGTGGTCCAGGTTCATTCTTCTGCATGTCGCTGTCCAGTTTTCCCAGCACCATTTGCTAAAGAGAGTGTCTTTATTCCATTGGATATTTCCTGCTTTGTCAAAGATTAGTTGGCCATACATTTGTGGGTCCATTTCTGGGTTCTCTATTCTGTTCCATTGATCTGAGTGTCTGTTTTTGTGCTAGTATTATACTGTTTTGATGACTCCAGCTTTGTGATACAGCTTGAAGTCCGTTTTAATGATTTTTTTTTTTAAGTTTACTTATTTACTTTTGGAGAGAGAGAGCATGAGCATGGGAGGGGCAGAGAGAGAGGGAGAGAGAGAATCTGCACTGTTAGCACAGAGCCTGATGCGGGGCTCAAACTCACAAACCTGAGCCAAAACCAAGAGTCAGACCCTTAACCGACTGAGCCACGCAGGTGCCCCTCCAGAGCCTTCTTTATTGATTCATTCAGTGACTATTTCCCACTGCAGTACTGGGCCAGGTGTCAGGGATACAGTGATGGACAATAATCTGCCTGGGTCCTGTCTAGTGGGGGGGGGGGGACAGATATTGACAAACACAGAGGCTAGTGGATATTGACAGATACTGACAAACACAGAAGAAAGTGTTCTGAGGACAGGAACTCATCGCAGTGCAGGGATTAGGAAAACAGACTTAGGAGACAGGTGTCCTGGGTTCCAATTACTGCTGTGCAGGTTTACTAGAGGCGGGAGCTTAGGCAAATCACTGTGCCTGCCTCTGTGCCTGGGTGTCCTCGTCTATGAAATAGGGGTAAATATAGGATTACTCTAAAGGATTATTGCAGGGATAAAATGGTGTGTGGGGATGTGTATGGCCTCAGTGTAGGGCCTAGAATAGAACATGTATGATAAAGGACAAGCTAAGGGCACCTGACTAGCTCAGTAGATAGAGCATCTGACTCCTGATCTTGGGGTTGTGAATTGGAGCCCCACACTGGGTGTTAGAGATTGCTTTAATTTTTTTTTTTTCATATTTATTTATTTTTGAGAGAGAGACAGAGACAAAACGTGAGCGAGGGAGGGGCAGAGAAAGAGAGAGAGATACAGAATCCAAAGCAGGCTCCAGGCTCTGAGCCATCAGCACAGAGCCCGATGTGGGGCTCAAACCCACGAACCTCAAGATTGTGACCCAGGCCGAAGTCAGATGCTTAACCGACTGAGCCACCCAGGCGTGCCTAGAGATTGCTTTAAACAAAATTTTTTTTTTAATTTTTTTTTTTCCAATGTTTTTATTTATTTTTGGGACAGAGAGAGACAGAGCATGAATGGGGGAGGGTCAGAGAGAGAGGGAGACACAGAATCGGAAACAGGCTCCAGGCTCTGAGCCATCAGCCCAGAGCCTGACGCGGGGCTTGAACTCACGGACCGCAAGATCGTGACCTGGCTGAAGTTGGACGCTTAACCGACTGCGCCACCCAGGCGCCCCAAAATTTTTTTTTTAAAGAACAGAAAAACAGCCTAATAGTCTACCTGGTAAGGAAACTCAAAGGCCCTCTTTCCCTTCTTCTGGTCTTTGCCTAATCCATTAACTATTCAGTTTCTCTAATGTGTGTCTGAGAACAATAGATACACCAGATGTGTTTTTTCAAACGAACACGTTGCCCTCACGTGCATAAAATCGTCGTTCAGGGTTCTTCAAGGGCCAGGACTCAGTATCTTCTGGGGGGGGGGGGGGGTGAGACCACTTTGCCGGGGCCTGGGTCTGGGCTCCTGGGTCGGCCGTCGGCCTCACCAAGCCTCCCCTCTCTCCTACAGGGGTCCCAGTACTCCACCTCATCTCCATGCCCTTCCCCTCTGTCTGGCACACGCCTGGCGACTCGGAGGCCAACCTGCACCCCCCCACGGTGCACAACCTGAGCCGCATCCTCGCCGTGTTCCTGGCTGAGTATCTGGGGCTCTAGCCCCCCCTTGGCGGACTCTGAAGGAGAAGGGTCCAGCTGGGACGTCCCAAGGGCACCCGGAGCCAACAGAGCTCAAGCCAGGCTGCCTGATCCTTTCTTCCGCTCTATTTATGCCAGGATCGGAAGATCCTCTTTCCTTTGATGGTCTCAAGCTGTCACTCTTCAAAGACACGGAAGGGACGAGGCCACTGTGGGGGCGAGAGCCAAAGGCATGAGAGCTCGGACCCTGTCCTGAAGCACTTGGTTTGAAGGTTCACAGGCACCACATGCTGTTTGGTTGGAGTCAGCAGACCTTGGCCAGGCATCTGGACCAGCAGCACCACCCCACCAAATGAATCCTCCGTGGCTTATGTTCTTACGATGTCAGTGGATTGCCATGGGGGGTCGACAGGGGACGTGCTTGTAAACAGGAACAGAGGAGACAGAAGCCGATATTTGGGGACTGGAGTCTGCCAGACCCAAGGGCAATAAACCAGTGTTTCTGGGGAACGTATTCTGCAGAATTAGCATGACTAGGTGTTGCATGAGAAAGGGGGATCAGAGACGCGGGATGAGACATTAAAGGAGTTTCTTCATTGCACAACGTGACATTTGCAAGAGTAAGACAGAGTGCAGTGTTGTTTCCCCCAAACTATTTCAGCGTGGAACCCCTTAATTGCAAGGCTCGTGGAACTAGGGTACCTCAGAAGTCACATTGGGAAACACTCGGTTTTGACAAGTTTGAGTGTGTCCGTGGAGGGAATAAGACGGACCTCGATTCACTGCCCACCAGGTCTACCAAACCATCCTTTGTCTTTCTGTTGTGGGTGTGGGAGTGTGAGAAGGTGGGGGTCACTGCAACTCCAAGGGAGGACGTATTTCCCAACCCTACCTAATATTCATGCTCAACTGGAGTGCTTATTAAAAAATTCAGAATCCCAGGCTCCTCCCGTCCCCCCCCCCCCCCGCCCCACAACCACCACCCAAACTTGCTGAATCAGAACTCCAGAGAGGGGCTGGGACTTTGCAATGAGCACCCAAGGAAGCCTTCCCATCCCCCATAAAGCTGGGGGAGACACACTGTCCTTAAGGTGCGTTCCTCTGCCGGGCTCTGTGCCTGCTGGTTTTGTGACTTTGATGGAGTCCCGGCAGGCAGTTACGTAGTGAAGGTGAGCACTGGCCTTCCGAGCCAGCGCGGGGCTGGAGAAGACTCCAGAAAACTCACAGGCTGAAACCCAGGATATCAAATGAGAGAGGAGAAATAGGTCCTCGTTCGTGGTTTTCCACAGTAGCTGATCTTCATCTGGCACCTGCTGTGTGCCAGGCGCCATGAGCACTTGACACAGATTGGCTCATGGAGTCCCCGCCCAAGTCCTGAGGTAGGTACAATTTCGGTTCTCATTTTGCAAAGGAAGTGGCTAGGGCTGAGACTGATACCCCGTTGTTTACAGAGCCCACGTTCTCACCCACGACTGCACTCTTAACCCCATGTCTCATCTCCCAGAAATCACCTGTGCCGGCCCAACAGATGGTTGACAAAAAGTAGCTCCTCCTGCCGCATAATTAACTGCAAGTTAGAGCGGGGTTGGGGGGGACACTGGTGGCCTCTTACAGGTGGACATGGCACTAGTCGAGTTTAGAAATGGAAGTTCTGTGTCTTCTATCAACAGCCAGGGTGGCCTGGATCTCAAGCCACAGGCACGGCTCCTGTTTGTTCATTTCTTGTGTGTTACCCACAGTGCCAAGCACTCGAGAGGGTTTCATCTCCCCTTAGCGTCACTGCCATCCCCAAGGGAGGGGAGACCATCACCTCGGTGTTAGAGATGGGGAGCCGTGTGTTCAGTTACACACCCCGGGCTCTCTACGTCTCCTGCAAGACCTCCCAGTGGGGTGTACTGAGTACCAGGCACCGGGCAGGGAGGCCTGATGCACATTTCACCCCTGAATTGGGGACAGGGATCCTTAGCCCCATTTCACAGATGAGGCTGCTGATGCTTGGCCAGGTGTCTTCCGCAGCTCCCACTTGTCCCCCAAACTAGGGGCTTTCTGGTTTTACAACTCTGGAGGGGCCGCTAGGTTTATCTGAAGTACACCTGTTGAGCAATCCAGGTGCCGATGACTCACACATCGATCTTTCAAAGAAGGGTCAGTATTCTCATTTTGCACTTGAACAAACAGCTTCAGAGAAATCAATGGCTATAGTTCATGTAGCCGGACACTTTCACGCAACGTGTCTAGGGGCACTTTTTTTTTAATTCGCTCTGCTTATAATTATTTGGGCTTGTTGGTGTCATTCATCAGTCTAGGATTCGCCAACCATCCTGTCTTTAAATATTATCTTTGTACCATTGTCTCTTCTGATTCTAGAAGGTCAACTGAATATGTTAGACATTGTATTTTCCATGACATTCTTTCATATTTTTGTGTGTGTCTCTTTTTTGTCTCTGTGCTACTTTCAGACCTAGCTCTAGTTCAACAAATCTTTTTTCAGTCATGTCTTATGTGCTGTTTAGCCCAGCCATTGAGTTTTTACTTTGGGTTATTGAGTCTGTGGCTCTTTTTTTTTTTTCCTGTTATTGTTACTAATATAATCTGTTGTCAAATTGGCTAACATACAGTGTGTAAAGCGTGCTCTTGGTTTTTGGGGTAGATTCCTGTGGTTCATCGCTTACATACAACACCCAGTGCTCATCCCAGCAAGTGCCCTCCTCAATGCCCATCACCCATTTTCCCTTCTCCCCCACCCCCCCTTTTTAAAAATGTTTATTTTTGAGAGAGAGAGAGAGAGCACGCATACACATGAGTGGAGGAGGGGCAGAGAGAGAGGGAGACACAGAATCCGAAGCAGGCTCCAGGCTGTGAGCTGTCAACACAGAGCCCAGTGTGGGGCTCGAACTCACTAGCCGTGAGATCGGGACATGAGCTTAGTTGGACGCTTAACCAACTAAGCCACCCAGGCGCTCCTGTGGCTTCTTTCCGCCCACTCCCCACCCCCCAGATTTCCAAGCTCTTGTATAGAGCAATCCTATGAAACCTATAAGCCACAAAGAGTATCCCCTGCTTTCCAAAAGTTCATGTCCCACCACTTTTACAAAAAGACCTACACTGGTACCTATTTTCACTAAAGGAAAGAGATCTGAAGATTTTCACTTTTATGAAAAGAGCCGTTACTGTACTAATGTAGGTCTTGTGTAAAGGCGAGGCGAATTAACTTGAACTTTCGGGAAGGGGGGGGGATACCTGTATTCTAACCTGTGCCTGACCGGTTCACCCTGTGAAGCCTTTGTGAGTCTGCTTCTGCTGTTGTCTGTGACCGTCTACTAGTCATTGTCTGAAAAATCACTTGCGGGCATTCTAGATGACAGTTCCTTACCCCAGAGGATTTATGTTTGTTTCTGCCAGACGTCTCAGCTAAGAAGTACCCTGCAACACAGATGATACAAACCTGGGCCACAAACCTGAGCCAAGGGCCAGCCTGTGTCCATGAATTCTTGGGGTCCACTTTTTTCTCTCCTTTGGTCTTGTGCTCCCCTCAGTGTTATTTAAAAAAAAAAATTTTTTTTAATGTTTATTTTTGAGAGAGAGAGACACAGAATCTCAAACAGGTTCCAGGCTCTGAGCTGTCAGCACAGAGCCTAACACGGGGCTTGAACTCACGAACCGTGAGGTCATGACCTGAGCCAAAGTCGGGTGCTTCACTGACAGAGCCACCCAGGCGCCCCTCCCCTCAGTGTTTAGAACATCTTCTCTGCAGTCTTCTGGGTCATCCTTACTGGAGCTTGTAGTTTGGTGGGATCCCAGCTCCTGTGAGATTTCCCACCTTGGGCAGGCTTGGCCTTGACTTCTGTCTGCTTGTCCCTACAAGATTACAAATAGGAAACTCAAGTTTGTTGGCATAAGCAAATGCCCTCAGAGCAAAAGTAGCTTCCATGCCCCATGTACCTTTCCCTTAAATTTCTGGCGTGATGTGTCCTTTAACTGTATTATATTGGCTATTTGATGCTTTTACGATTTTTTAACTACCTCTTTTCAGCAGAAGAATCCAAATAATGTGGTTTCTCCCTCCAGAAAACTGGCCCACAAAGCCAAGCCGAGACTCAAACCCAGCTCTCTTTGATTCCAAAATCTAAGTATTAAATAACGACCGTGATGTATCCTAGTCTCTCTGGTCATTTTTATACCCTGATGAGAATGTCAGAGACTGTTAATTGGCTCTCAATATCCATTCTTCTCTCTTCCTTTATACTTGAATTGTTTCAATGACTTAATTCCTCTTCTTATTTAGTAAGTGAGGATTTTAAAGCTTCAATTATGGGAAACACAGGAGTCTTTAGTAAAATAGTTTTTTTTTGTTGTTGGGCATGATGTACCAGCTAAGGCACAACATTTCCCAGTCTCCCTTGCAGCCCTTCCATGTGGCTTAAGCTGTGACTAACGAAATGTTGTATGGTGCAGTAGTTCTGGGAGGAAGGAGTCTTCTCTTCCTGCAAAATAACGATGGCTGGAGTTCTAGCAGCCATCTTAGACCATGAGGATGGGGGCCACAGCCAAAGAATAGTGAGCCGGAAGCAGCCTGGGTTCCCGATGACTTCAGGGCCACCGTACCTGCCCATCCTGGATCTCTAAAGAAATAAAAACTATCTTGTCTAGGCTACTAATAACGTTGAGATTTTTGAATCCAAATGGACACAGACGAAGGAGAGTCAAAAACAATCTCAAGCTAAGGGACTTGGCTGACGATTCTTTTCTCAGTCTTTTCCAGCTCACCATGCAGTGGCCCAGGGCTCCCTCCTCTCTCCAACCCCCCTCCCTAAACAACACACAAACCAGTCCGGGCCCAGCCTTATAAATATTGATTTTATAGAAAGGACCAATTCAAAACTGGTCAGATGCCACACACCAGAAGCTTCCAGAACCACAAGGATGAAAATCCAAAACCAAAAAAAAAAAAAAAAAAAAAAAAACACAAAAAACCCCAAACAGAACAAACGAGAATACCCCAGACCAAACTGCCTGAAAAATCAAGGTCTCAGGTGACCAAAGGATTCTAAAGAAACTCACGTGGCTGGGGCTGGAGAGACCCCAATGCCTGAACAAGTACCCAGAATGGAAGGAAAAACAATCCGGAAATTCAAACCCACAGTCCCTGCCCACCGGCCCCCCACGCTGTCAAGAGCGAGGCAAAGGGCTTCACAGCTTTTTTTTTTTGGGGGGGGGGTAGAGAAGCGATGGCAATAGTTTAAATAATGGGAGATGGGGAATTTTTATATTTCAGCTTTATTTTCTCTTCTTTAGGGGAAGCGAAGAGACTGGTAGCTTTAGGTTAAGAAGAAAACAGTGATTTTTTTTTTTTTTTTTATTGTTTTAATGGGGAAAACGTCTAGAAATGGCAGGTTGCCGTGAAAAGTGCCACATCCGATCTGTGATCTGATGGCCCCCAATTCCTAAAGAGGAGGTGAGCCCTGGTGTGGCAGGTCAGGAGAGATACTGGCTTTGCATGCTGCAGCCTCTTGGGAGAACACAGCTCCAGAGACAAAGAACTGGCTGGCATGGGATGGGGGCGGGGGGTGCAGCAGAAGGGGGCCAGAATGGGGGAACCCTTAAGTAGTACCAAAATTAGCTGCCGTCTGCTCCCTGCTGGTGGGTCCCTGGGGTGTGGAGTGGCAAGGAGGGTGTTGGGGCTGAACGGAGAAGAAACTGAGATGCTGATAAAAACCACCCTGCTCGAGGGGTCCACGGGCCCTGGGTCTGAAGAGTAGAAAACCAATAGGGGTCGGGTCGGTCGGAGTGCCTTCTCAATCATCCCCCTGAACCCCATCTCGGTTCTGGAAGGGGATCAACACCGCCCAGTCCTGGCCCTGGGCTCCCAGGGGGCAGGGGGAGGGGTGGGCACGGTGGGCTCTCCCCCCACCCCTCCCCCGGCTTCACCTCCCTTCCTCCCGGCCGGCCCGGCCCCCGCCCGGCCCGTTGCAGGGCAGCACCCAGTTGTTATCGTGCAGACCCAGGCGGCAGCCAGGCGTCTCGCGGTCCGCTCGGCGGCAGCACATCCAGTAGGAACGTCCGTAAGGCAGGTCGTGGTGGTAGGGCTTCGGGTGCCAGCGGCAGAGCGACACGTCACCCTTCTCGTATCTCTTGCGGCACTGCTTGCAAGGGTCATCGCGATACAGGGGGTCGCGGCTCCAGCGCGAGTCTGTGGCCCGCACACCGAACGCCTCAATGATGCCCTTGAAGTGGTGGCAGGTGCACTTGAGGGCCGCCAGGGCCCGCGTGGGCAGGAAGCTGAAGATCTTCACCAGCACGTGCTCGGGCAGCAGCAGCATGTACTGCCGCGGCTCCAGCAGCCGCTGGATCTTGAAGCGGATCTCCAGGAAGTCGTGCGACACGTGCCGATACAGGCGGCACAGGGAGGTGTCCGCTGTCCCCTCAGCGTCGTCCGGGCCTGGCGCGGTGGTGGGGGAGTCGGCTGGGGGCGGCTCGGGGGGCCCGTCCGGACCCCGGGACTGGAGGAAGAAGAGCTGGCCCGGTGGGGGCGGCTCCTCGGGGCTGACCGTCAGGCACACCGTCTCCTCTTTCACATTCTTGGTGCCATCCTTGCCAAAGAAGATGCACTCGTCCACCACACCCGTCACTACCACGTCCACGTGGAAGCCTGACGCGCCGCAGTCCCGGGCAGGGGGTGGAGGGGGCGCCGGGGGAGTGTCCTCAGGCCTGGCAGGGACCGGGCTCTCCCCCTCGCTGGCTTCATCCGCCCGAGCCAGAAGGAACTCCACATTGCTGGGCAGGGCATCCCGAGAGGGGCTGATGAGCTGGTACAGGTCACAGGTGATCTTGTCCTTGGCTCGGGCCCCGGGGCCTGGGCTGCCAGGGTAGGCACAACCGGGCCGGCCGCTGCTCCCGTTGGGCAAGCTGCCGTCGGGCGCCCGGGGCTCTCGGCCGTTGGAGATACGAAAGGCGATGCGCACCTCCCCTGGGCCGGGCCCAGGCCGCTCCTCTTTGCGGAGGCCTTTGGCTGGAGGGCTGTCCCGCTGGGCCTCAAAGTGGGCCACTGCCTCAGCTACGCGGCTACAGTCCCCGCCACCAGACCTCCGCTCGGACCCCAGCCCTTTGGCAGGCCCACCCTGCTCAGCCGACACGAAGACCACAGGCGCCGGGGTGCCGGGGCGTGGGTAGTTCTGCAGGGCCAGGGCGGCCCGCTGTTCCACCAGGGCCACCATCTCGGCCACAGAGAGCAGGTCTACATCCTCACCAGCTGAGGCCGGGGCCCCTTCAGTGGCAGGGGGCCCCTCTCGGCCCCCTGGGTCCGGTGGAGCCTTAGTAGGCTCAAGACAGCGCCTCCTCCGCTTGGCCTTGGAGCTGTCACTGCCCCAGTGCCCCTTGACCTTCATGGAGCTGGCCCGGCTGCCCCCACCACACTGGTGGGCCACAAAGAAGGCCACCTTCTCCTTTGTATTCCCGGGCTTGATCACGTACCACGTGTCCAGCAGGACTCGCCCCTCATCGCCAGCAGCTGCTGCGGAGAGGAGCGGGGCAGGCTGGGAGGCAGGGGCCTCCGTGGCCAAGGTGGGCGGGGTGTTCTCTGAGTGGGCAGGCCCGTGGTCTGGCTCGGCCCCGCTGCCCGGCTCTGGGCAGGCTGATGGCTTGAGGGCCGCGGCAGGCGGGCGCGGCTGGTTCTGGGAGTAGGTGCCAAAGGGCCGGGGGCACCAGAGCTGGAAGGGCAGGAGGCCGCTGCGGTCCATCCTGGGAAACGGTAGCAGACAGGCCGGGGTTCACCGCATTTCAGGACCTGCCTGGATGGTCAGGGGAGGCTCCGCAGGCCACCTGGAGACAGGGAAGAGGAGGTTGGGGAGGTGGGGGAATAGCTTGCCCTCCTCCTACCACCCCGGCCTCAACCTCTTCTGAGGGGACAGACCAACTTAGACCACTGAGAACTCTACTCCTGCCCCGCTGCACAGGTGAGCAAAGGGAGGGCTGCAGAGGGGATGAGAGCCGGTCTTTAAACACCCAGAAGGTAACCAGAGCCGGCAGCCTGTCGCAACCATGCAGGTCGTACTCCGTGGCCCGACTGCCCTCACTCACGATCCAGAGGTCTCCTGCTACCATAACCCTGGACTCTAGTGAAAGCAGCAACTGACAGGTCCTCCTTTGTCTCCTTGCTCACCCAACAGCCAGTTCCTCAAAAGACAAGAATTCCCAGCCCTACCCACAGCTACGGCTACTTGAGCCCACGGAGGAAGGAATGAGGTAGGCTGGGCAGGGGGAGAAAATCCAAGGTCACAGCCAGCCAGGCCCTTAAGAAATCGGCTCTTCACTTTGTTCAAGTCGTGGGGCTCCCTGAGACACCCTCAAAGCTGTGTGTCCTCGCCCAGAAAGAACGCACACACTCGCACAAGACCGTGCAGGTGATTAGTTCCGTTAGGCACAGCCACAGACCTCTGGGATAAGAAGGCCTGCTCTGGTGGACACAGGTCAACTGAGTGGGGAAGGGTTTACTTGGCGTAACACCAGGCCCTCAAACTTGGTTTCAGGACTTTTCAATTCAGGGCTCTCTTAATGACGACCGTTTTATTTTGCGACGACTTTGTGCATGACCCACTCTGGAGACAATTCTGCCACTGAGTCTGACGTGACCGCTTTGCACTGCAGGACCACCAGGCAGCACATCCCTCCGTCTCAATCGTTCCCTGGGCCCATCTCCCTCCAGGCATCTTGAAACCAAAATACTCTCCAAACCTCCAACCTCCCACGTGCCCATAGACCAGGGGTCAGCAAACTACAGCCCATTGCCTGTCTCTGCAAATAAAGTTTTACTGAAACATGCTCATCTACCTATGGCTGCTTGCATACTACAATGGCAGAAGAGTTGCAACAGAGGACATACGGCCTTGCAAAGTCTAAAATACTCATTATCTGGCCCTTTATAGAAAAAGTCAGCTGACCCCTGCACTACAGACTATTCCAGGGGTCCCGAATTCTAAATTCAGGCAATTCCACAGACACCACTAAAAATTCCATCATTTCGTGGTCCTGTGGACAGCATTCAAAATCCAGACAGCCTCCAAACACCCACAGACACCAGTCACAAAGAGAGTCCTAATCCTAAAAATACTTATCCCTCATAATCCATGATCCCACCTTCCCCTCAAATACTTACAACCCCTGCTGAAATCCCAGTTCTTTGTTTCAAACAAGAATCACCATACAACCCCTAAAACCTATAGAGGACGAAGTCTACCATTCATCAATACATCCAAATGCTCAGGAATAGACACACAAACATAGCAAAAGCCATTTTCTATAGATGCTCTACAGATCACTCTACAACTTGGCTACCCTCTGAAATCCTCCATTCAGACCCTACCCTTATCTTCAGAATATATGCCTTCCCCCAAATATCCAGACTCTCTCCAAACCTAATTTAAATTCCTAAACCTATAAATATCCCCTCCAGCACAGAAGGCTCCAATCTCAAGGAACCCCTCGCAAATCCCATGTCTACCAAGGACTCCGATATTCACAGTGATTTCCCAACCTCACAGATACCCCCAAAAGAGGAGTCTCCTGAAATCCTATACTCCCCTTCAAATACTTCCTAAACCTCTACATGTATTTCCTAATTCCACACAAGCCCTTCGACTGAAAAAAAAAAAAAACAAAAAACAACCTAAAACATAAAAGCTCCCTAACACATAAGACTAATCCCAAACCTTATATTTTTCAAAGTCCCCCAAACCCCCAAATGCTCCCAAAGAATCCTCACAACTGACATGTGCTTATTGCGTGTTCGCTGGAGCTTATTAGATACTGTTCTAACAATTCCTGCTAATCCTCCTCGGTCCCGATGAAGCAGGTTAGCGTATTAATTAGTTCCTGTGTCCAGATGAGACACAGAAAGGTTTAACCCCAAATCGAGGGTCAGACAGGTAGGAAGAAGTTGAGGCGGCGAAAGCCCAGGCATTCTGGCTCCAGCATCGGTACCCCTGGATTCTTTATTTTGTTCCTAAGTCTCTCCGTGAGCTCCTCAAATCGCAAACCCACCAGACATCTCAAACCACAAAGGAGACCCCTACAATACAACCGAAACTTCCACATTACGAACGAACCCAAACCCAAACCCCAAGGCTCCCCCTAAGCTCAAGGGAACCCCAAGTATCCCCCACACCCACGCAAACACTTTCTCAAGCCCCCAAATAACAATTAACTGCGAAGGGAGCCCCAAATTTTGAACTGTCCCCCCATTCGGACGACCCCCGAAACCTAGACACGCCCCCAAAGGGCCCTCACCCTCGAGCCCCGCCCCCCTGCGGCGGGAGAGGGAGGCAGCACATACGCATGCGCGCGCAAGAGACGAGGGCCCGCCCCCTCACTCCTTCTCTCCGGACGTCGCGTGGTGGCGCGCGACTACTTTCTCTCCGCCCCTTTGTTGACAGACGCGCGCGTGACGCCCCCAGCCAATGAGCGGCTGCCGTTCGGGGCCATGCCCATATAAGGAATGGCTTGGCGAAGGGGCCTAACTTCGAAAGAGGGAGGAGTAGGCGAGAGGTGAAGGGGGTGTGGAAACAGCGGAGTGTAAGAGAGCGTGGAACAATTCCCAACTTCTTGCTAAAACGGAGGATCAAGGCCAGGACAGAGGCCACGGTATTCAGGGATAGGTACATTACACGGCTTTCCCTCTAAACAGGAGCCCCGATTGACAGTTGAGATTTAAAGGGCCGGGCAGCTTCAGGATTGAGGGCAGAAGGAACCGGGCAGAAAGATCTGAGTGCCCAGGTTTGGTTGGGAACCCTGGAGACCGAGATTTCCAGTGGGGGAAACTGGGCAGCTGGGCAGCGGGATCACATCATCCTTGAAAAACAAATGGCAGAACTCTGCGATGCCTCCCCACCCGCCTTCCCCACCTCTGTCGCGGCACTGAGTCTAAAAGCCTCTGGGCTTGGCATTCAAGGCTCAAGCTGTGTGTCCAAATGGACCTCTCCATTCAGCCTTTGCAACCAGGCGCCCCAAATCTGACTCAGACTTAGTACAAGGAAAGAATATTAAATACTTTCAATAATGCTTTTTAAATATTAGTTACCTGTTAAAATGATAATACTTAGGATATAATTTAAATAAATTACTTAAAATTAACTTCATCTCTTTCTTTTGACTTTTTAAAAAATGTGGCTACTAGAAGATTTTAAATTACCCATACGGCTCGCTTTATGTTTCTACTAAACAGGGCTCACCTAGATCCTTACAAAGCCAGGCTGATTGAAGAGATATCCAAAGTGACTCCACTGCAGCCATCTGTCCAAGTGTCACCTGTCTGTCCTTCCACCACCCTGCCCCAGCCGTGCCTGCTTCCACCAATCCTGCACATCACAGCCAGAAGGATCTTCAAGCACAAACCTGACCCTGTCACTACCCTGTACAAAACCTACCATGAATGACTCCCTGGTGCCCTTGGGAAAAAGCCCCGGTACCCTACAAGTCCAACCTCACCCCTCCTCACTCCTCCACACCCCCAGTGGACCCCGGAGGGCACCAGATCTGGCATAGAGAGTGGTTTGAGTACTTGCAACCCTGTCTGACCCTCAGTAGAAACTATTATCCTCTCCAGTGTAAGAATAAAGAAACAGAAGCCAGACAGGTGGCCTACGCAGAACTGGTGCGAGTGGGAGCAGGGATAGGAATCCAGGGAATCTGATTCTAGAACGCTGTGCCCCATTGCTTTGCTATATATTCTCTGGGGTACTAGCTCCGCCATTCCTTTCTCTAAGAAGCGAATCTCCGAGCCTGGATCAGACTCCCCCTCTGCGCTCCCCCCCTCGGGCGCCTTGCTGTGACTCCTCAAAGTCACCGAACTCTTCCCTTCCATGGTCTTTGCATTGGTTCTTCCCACTAACTGGAATGCTCTCCCTCCAGATCTCCACGTGGCTCAGTCCTTTAATCCATTTGCTTTGCTCAAATGTAAATGTAACAGGGAGGGCTTGCCTGAGCTCCCTTCCGGGGAAACCTCCCACCTGCCCAGAGAAGGATCTCGGACGAGTCCCAGCCCTGCCCATGCTGAGTCATCACTGTCTCTACAGATGGATTTGTCTCTTCTGCTGGACAGTGAACCCAGAAGGGCCAGAGCAGTCATGGTCATTACGGTGTCCCCAGCAGCACTGCCCAGCGTTGAGACTGAATGGATGGACCTCCCCTGCAGCTCCCTGTCTTAAACTTTACGAGGCCTGGCAGTGTAGACTCTGTTTCACAGCCAGATTCTGTCTGTGTCCGAGGTCACTGGGGCAGAATTTTCTAACTTCCCACACACTGAACCCTCCACATGGCCCTACCCGAGGTCAGCTTTCAGAGAATGCTCCATGAAGGTCCAATACTGTAAAACATCGTGACCCAGAAGACTGAAAGTTGAAAAGAAAAGAAAAGAAAAGAAAAAGACCAGACAAATACGAACCAAGAGACAAGTAGAAGAGTGCCAATACCGTTTAAAAAAAAACGGCGGGGCCCCTGGGTGGCTCAGTCGGTGAAGCAATGGACTCCTGCTTGCGGCTCAGGTCATGATCTCGCGATCTCGTGGTTTATGGGTTCAAGTCCCACGGCAGGGAGCCTGCTTGCGATTCTCTCTCTCTGCCCCTCCCCCGCTCCTCCGCTTGTGCAACCCTGAAAGCGCAAGCCCACGTGCATTCGCTCTCAAAATAGATAAACAAACCTTAAAACGTTTAAAGAAAAAAAGAAAGAAAAAAGAAATAGCAGCATCTGACAAAAGCAAGAGGTATCGGTACACACAAAGTTGGTAACAAAACAAACCGACCCATCATAGACGAACGTTCCCGATCCATGCTAATAACACGCTGGCGTCAAAATATATAAAGCCAGAAAACAGGACGGCAAACAGTCTGGCCACTCCACAATTGTGGTGGGAAACCGCAAAGCATCTCCCCAGAAGAGACGGGCTGGACAGATGAAATTAGTAAGGAACTGAACCACACCATCAACACCCGTGGTGGAAAGATCCCAACAGTTGGAGAATCCCCTAGCTGACATTCAGAGGCCCTCCTGTGTGCTGGCTTGGAGTTGGGCGCTGGGGACACAGAGATGACACTGAGCTCACCACGAGGAGCTCATGAGAAAGGGGGCAGACGTCCAAATAAACAGTCGTGACCCACATGAATGTATCAGGAGAGAAAATGTCGATCAACGACGGCGGTTCACCCTCGAGCACTCGCTGGTTGCCAGGCTTGGCTCGGAGCGTTTTACGGATATTAACTCACTTCATTCTCACATCACCTCGCCATTTCTGACCTCGTTTCAAGGAAGTGGAGGCACAGAAGGGCGAAGTAATTGCCCTCAGACACAGCTTTGTGAAAGGAGTTCACGAAGTACCAGCAGCTTTATTCACCGAGCAGCACTTTGTGTGGATCAAGTTACTCCGTCCTCAAAAACTGCAGTCCCCCCAGCAACAGCCACATACATCCTCCTTTCCCTTCCCGATTTTTTTTTTTTTTTTTTTGAGAAAGAGAGAGAGAGAGAAGAGAGAGCGCGAGCGCATGTAAGCAGGGGAGAGGGGCAAAGGGAGAGGGACTGAGAATCCTAAGCAGACTCCAAGCTCAGTACAGAGCCCCATGGGGGGGCTCGATCTCATGATCCTGCGATCATGGCCTGAGCTGAAATCAAGAGTCGGATGCTCAACCGACGGAGCCATCCAGGGGCCCCCGATTTGCTTTTTTCCTTAGCACATATCACTATCTAATATACTATAAACTTTGTCTATAAAGTTTGTCGGTCTCCCCTCACTAAAACGCAAGCTCCCGCAGGACTGGTGGTTTCGTCCACTTTACTTCACTGCTAGATCCCCAGCTTTTAGAACAGCACTGAGCACTTGGCGACTCAGACCGTTCTCCCTGGAACAGTGGCCCCTGGGAGTGTGTTAGCAATGTAGTCTTGGGGCACCCGAGTGGTTCAGTCGGTTAAGCTTTAAGCCTCTGACTCTTGATTTCGGCTCAGGTCATGATCTTACAGTTTGTGAGTTTGAGCCCCAGGTCGAGCTCTGTGCTTGACAGTGAGGAGCCTGCTTGGGAGTCTCTCTCTCTCTCTCTCTCTCTCTCTCTCTCTCTCTCTCTCTCTCCCTCTCTCTCTTCCCCTCCCCTGCTCTCTCTCTCAAAATAAATAAACTTAAAAGAATAAGTAAATACAATAAAAAATGAAAAAAAAAAAAAAAGGGAACGTAGTCTCATAGTCTCGGGCTCTGCCCTACACCTGCTGAGTCGGAATGTGCCCTTTGACAAACTCTCTTGGGGATTCGTATGCACGTTTAAATTGGAGAGGCAATGCCCTAACACATCAGAGATATGCGACGCATATTTGTTGGAACAAACTCCTAACCCTGCCACACTGCCCTTCTTCCCTTGGGCTACTGGGGACCTCTTGGGAAAAGCTGGCTGGTTCCAGACAAGCCCCCGTGGGGAAAGCCTGCCCCCAGCACCTCCTCCAGGAATTATTCGGGAGTGCCCTCCCAAGCTATTCAGGATCTCTTCCTCCTGAGGCCTCCTCTGGCAGCACCTGTCACCTGTCACTGCGGAATGACAATGACCTGGGTGAGGGCCCATCTCCCCTCCACCCTGTGGGTTTCTGGAAGGCTGGGACCTCTCCTCGAAGGCACAGATGCTCCAGCCTCCGCACTTGGCTCAACTGGCCTAGTTTAGCTCTTCTGGCTCTATCCTTTCCACGGTAGCCAGAGAGACTGCTCCAAACAGAAATCAGACCACATCACTCCCCTGCTGAAAACCTTTCTGTGAGAGGCGCAAGTCTGCAAAAGCAAAAATACCTGTCCGGGAACCCTTCTCAGGAAGCTACCGGAGGATTTGCTTCTCCAATATGAAAACAGTGAACGAAGAAAAAGGGAGCTATCGGATCAAAGAACTAAGCGTAGCCCCGGAAGCGAGGCAAAAGGAATCCCCACATGAAGGTAAAGGGACAGCCTGGGAGGACAGCGCGGTGCAGGAGGTCTAGGGAGAACCCGTTCCCATCAATGCACAAAGAAAGGAGGAAGGCTAACAATTCGCAAGCTAAGTGCACATCTTAAGAAGTTGGAGACAATGTCAACTACAGCAGGAGAAAGCAAAGAAAGGAGAAAGGCAACAAAAAGTGGATGCCTGGGCCCCCTCACTCTGACTCACGGTGATGTCCCCACCAACCCCCGCCCTCGGGGCGCCTCCATCCCAGGGATAGGGCTGTCAGGGTCACGGCAGCACAGGGCTGGGCACAGAGCAGGTGCTCAGGGAATGCACTGGTCCACCGTCCCGCAGGAATCGGTGGCTTCTTACCAGAGCTCTGTTCCTGGTCCTGCTGCTTCTGTCCCCCACCCTCTCCACCCCCACTCCTGCCACCATTCGGTCCACAACCTTGATTCATCCAGGCCCCTTTCTCGGCTTTTTGGCCTCAGGGTCTGCTGGGCTCTGCCTCCCTCTCAAATTTTCCTTCCCAACAGCTCCCTAGTGATAGGAATCATCCAAATCCTCAGGATCTAGAGATTCAAGATGCAGAAAGAATCCAGGCAGGGCCTGCAGACACCCCAGCTTTCCCACTTTTCCCTATGTGCCCATAGGCAGGGTGCTTAACCCTCGGTGCCTCAGTTTCCTCCGCTGTAAAATGCAGATAATAACAATACCCACCCACGGGCTGGTTGATGATTCACTGAGATCAACCTTGGTACAGGGCTCAGTGTCAGCTAGGCACCAAGGAGAGGCTCAGTGTTCAGTCTCTGGGATTATTATTTTTTTCAATGTTTATTAAAAAAAATTTTTTTTTCAATGTTTATTTATTTTTGAGAGACAGAGAGTCAGAGCATGAGCAGGGAGGGGCAGAGAGAGACACACACACACACGCAGAATCTGAAGCAGGCTCCAGGATCTGAGCCATCAGCACAGAGCCTGATGCGGGGCTTGAACTCATGAACAGTGAGATCCTGACCTGAGCCAAAGTCAGACACTTAACCGACTGAGCCACCCAGGTGCCCCTGGGATTATTATTTTTTTTATGTTTGTTTATTTTTTTTTTAATTTTTTTTTCAACGTTTATTTATTTTTGGGACAGAGAGAGACAGAGCATGAACGGGGGAGGAGCAGAGAGAGAGGGAGACACAGAATCGGAAACAGGCTCCAGGCTCTGAGCCATCAGCCCAGAGCCCGACGCGGGGCTCGAACCCACGGACCGCGAGATCGTGACCTGGCTGAAGTCGGACGCTTAACCGACTGCGCCACCCAGGCGCCCCTATGTTTGTTTATTTTTGAGACAGAGAGAGAGAGAGAGAGAGACAGAGACAGAGACAGAGAGAGAGAGAGAGAGAGAGAGAACAAGTGGGGGAGGGGCAGAGACAGAGGGAGACAGGCTCCAGGCTCTGAGCTGTCAGCACAGAGCCCAGTGCAGGGCTCGAACTCAGGAACACACCACGGGATGATGACCTGAGCGGAAGTCAAGACACTTCACCGAAGTCAGACACTTAACCCACGGAGCCACCCAGGCGCCCCCAGGCTCTGGGATTATTAAGAGAACGTGAGACTACCTAACAGTTTGGAAATCACTGGCCGAACCAAAGACTCCGTCCCTCTTTATTTAAGAACTCTGAAGTGAAACTGACCCTAGTCCCTCATAGTAACCAAAATATGGACATTCCTTTGTTCCTGTCGTGTACTGGGTCTCCCCTATTAATGAAACAGATATTTACAGAGCAGGTACTGTGTGCCAGCCGCTTGTTCCGGGCACTGGGGATATGCAGGGAAAAAGAGATAAAAATCCTCGCCTTCCTGGGGCTCACATACTAATTGGAGGCAGTAACAGTAAAAATAGAGTAAGTTAAGTTCCAAGGTGGCAAGCGCTATGGGGAAACAAATACGGCGAGTAGGAGGACTGGGAGTGGAAGTGGAAATTATGATCTTTTTTTGTTGTTGTTAAGTTTATTTATTTTTGAGGGAGAGAGGAGGGGAGAGAACGTGAGCCGGGGAGGGGCAGAGAGAGGAGAGAGAGAATCCCAAGCAGGCTCTGTGCCGTCAGATCTCACAAACTATGAGATCATGACCCGAGCCAAAATCAAGAGTCAAAATCAAGAGTCAGATGCTTAACTAACTGAGCCACCCGGGAGCCCCATAGTGAGGGTTATGATCTTAATCGAGGGGTTAGAATGGCATCATGGAGCAGGTGACAAGCCAGGAAAACTTGTACTTTTAGGAATAATACAGCATTACCAGAGCTACTAGAAATATACCATTAGAACTGGTAAAAATAGGGGCAGCTGGGTGGCTCAGTCAGTTAAGCTTCCAATTCATGATCTCGGCTCAGGTCTTTAATTTTTTTTTTTTAGTGTTTATTTTATTTTTGAGGCGGGGGAGGGGCAGGGGGAGAGGGAGAGGGAGACAAAGAATCCGAAGCAGGCTCCAGGCTCCGAGCTGTCAGCACAGAGCCTGACATGGGGCTCGAACTCACGGACCGCGAGATCTTGACCTGAACTGAAGTCAGATGCTTAACCGACTGAGCCACCCAGGCGCCCCGGCTCAGGTGTTGAGCTCAGGTGTTGATCATAGGACCGTGAGTTCAAGCCCTGCATTGGGCTCCATGCTGGGCATGAAGCCTACTTTAAAAAAAAAGAAAAGAAAAGAAATGGTAAAAATATCATTGTATGAGTAAGCTTCGGACAGGCGCAGGCTGAAAAACACACTTAAGATTTTAAGAAAAGGCAAAATGACTTGGAAGGCAGGCACATTTCCCAAGACGGACAAATAAAGGAAAGGGGGAGCAAAGTGTCACCTTACCCCAGGGGACCCCAGATGTGACATACACGCACAGGGACAAGTGAGAGGCTGGCACGCTTTACCCCCAAAGCAATAAGTTTTCAGATAACTCACTGAGAGCTGAAGACAAAGGGTTAAAGACCCCTGAAAGCAAGGACAGCAGGCAAAGCTAGCACGAGGGGCTGCAAATGAATCAGTAAGAGAAATCCCAAACCCGAAAAATGAGCACGAATGTCACCAATGCTGTGACAACAGCAAGCTCCCCAGGGGCAAGGTGTCAGTCTACACATAGGAGGTGCTCCATCAACACTGTGAACTACTCAAGGAAGGAACCCCCATTTTCTGGAAGAGGAAACCGAGGTCCAGAGGGGTTAAGTGACTTGCCCAGAGTCACACAGCTAGTGTGTGATGGGGCCAGGATTCAAATCTGAGCATTCTGGTTCCAAAGCGTATGCTCAATAGTTTCTTTCTCGAAAGAATAAAAATCATAAAAACACCTCATACTTCGTATTCACTAAACATTTTATATACGTTACCTTCTCATCTCCTTACAAGAGCCCCGTGCTTGGAATGTGGCCCCAGGTTACACAAGAAAACTCGAGGGCCAGAGGGGGAATGCAACTTGGCCAAGGACACACAGCGCAGAGGAAGGGCTTTGTACCCCGGTGTACCTGAGGCCAGTGCTTTTCAGCATAAACTTTCCCATCAGAGTCAGAAAACTTATGTGATAAACTCAGGAAGCCTCACAACAAATGAACCAAACTGTTTCAAGATGAATTACAAAGTTACCTAACTGCCCCGGGGGAGGCTGGAATGACCCAAAGGTTGGGGTAAGAAAACACAGTTGTTGGAAATATTTCCTATTCACTGAGATACCTGGAGCTGGGCCAGGCTGGGCATTGGGAAGTGAATTATTTATATTTGGCTGGCGATGGGAATGGGGACAGATTGAGTCTCTGAGCAAACCCCCCTTGGGGAGTCGCCCTTGAACATGGGAGCCTACGGGTAGTGGGTGGGACACCAGAAGGGTGAGATAAGGGGGAAATCTGTGAGAGAACGAAAAGGAGGCAGACTGGCTGATGTCTCCCTCACTGGTCGCTGTCTTCCACTTTCTCTCTCGAGTCTGTTTCCCGCTCCCGCTCAAAAAATGCTAACTCATGTGTATTGAGCACTTACTCCAAGAACTTTACGTGCTGACCTCCCTGGATCCTCTAACCTTCCTAGGGTTACCGATCCCATTTCCTAGTTAAGGAGAAGTCAAAAGACTTGCCCAAGGTCACCCAGCAAATGCCAGAACCACAATTCAAACTGAAGACTGCCTCTGTTCTCGAGTCTCTGCCCTACTCTTGGCGTTTCAGTACAAGGCAAAGGGACTGAATTGCAGCGGTGAAAGCAGATTCTGGGCCAGTATGCCTAGCTTGGAATCCTGAGCCTACCATGCAATGCTGGATGACATTAGGAAAGTTGCTTAAGTTCTCTGTGCCTCTGCTTCCTTTCTGTAGAATGGAAATAGTAACAGCACCTACACCTTAGGGGTGTTGCCAGAATTAAATGAGTTAATATGCACCAAGAGCTAAGAGAAGGGCCAGGCACTTCCTAAACCATAAATGTCAGCTGTAATCCACTGAGGAGAGCCCGGGCATGGCATGCTTCTTAGCCGGGATATGCCCAGAGCAGTGCCAGGTTTTGAGAAACTGCCTCCGGGGTTGGACTGATAAGGAGGGAATCCATCAGCACCTGTGACCCAGTCACATTCCTGGGGTGGGGAACTTCCCACCAACAGCTCTGAGACTGGGGACTTATTGCAAGAGAGGGTAACAATCTTAAGAGGCCCTCCCTCTTCTCAGTGGCAAGTTGTTCCCACAACTCAGATACCAAGTTTCAGAGAAGGGAGACTTGTTCAGGTCACCGAGGAGTGACCGAATGAGATCTGAAGGCTGGACCGCCAGTACACATCAACCACTACACTTTTCGAGATCCCACTGGAGAAACGCGAGTGCAAAAGGTTCTCTCTGTGGCCCTTTCTGGCCGTCTTATCCTAGTTCTGTGACTGTCCAGTATCTTGGGAGTCTCCGGCTGGTCTAGGCAAACTATCGTTACATCCAGGCGCCTAATCTCATGCTCTCCACCCATTCCCAGTACGGTAGCCTAACCAACACATCACTCTACCATTGATTTCTCTCCTTCCACCACCTCAGCTTGCCCTCCTGCCCCCAGTCCGATCTAGAGGCCCCAACCCACCGCAGCCACAGCTGGCTTCTCCCTCGGAGCCTACAGACCCCCTCATTCATCTAGCCCTGACTCCCATGCCTCTCCGCATCCCCCAGGCTACTCCCCCTCGAAATTGCTCCCTTCAGGGCCTCTGTCGGGACGCCCAGCCCCTTCTCCAACTCGGGACTCCCTTCCCCAGCTCGGAGCTCCCTTACAATCAATCCCAAGGCTCGACTCCCTCCCCACCTCCAAGACCCCTCCCCAGCCCCCATTCTTCTACTACTCCCTCCGGCTCCCGTTTCTCCCAAACCCCTCCCCAAAGCGATCTCTCCTCGTCCAGCCTCTTCTTTAGCCACTGCCCCTTCCTTCTCGCCACCGGCCCCGAACCTCCGCCCCAGCTTTCCAGCGTCCCCAGCCCCCGCTCGGGGTTCTCACCATCTCTCCGCGCCGCAGCTCTTCTCGGCTACGCGGGTTTCCCCCACTCGCTCCTCTCCAGCCTCCCCTTCCGGGTTCCCGCCCCGAAGCCCGCTGGGAATTGGAGTCCGAGTGGCCACGGACTACACCTCCCAGAAGGCAGCGTGATCAAGCTTGGAGGTGGAGAAAGGAAGCAAACTGGGCGGGCTGGGGAGAAGCTCGACTCTAACTCCCAGGAGGCGGAGAGGGCACTTTGCGGCGCAGGCGCAGAGAGCTCCCCGCCAGGCGCTCTGGGAGATGGAGTCCAGGCTCCTCCATTTTGGCCCGGGGCCCTTTGGAAGAAATTGAGCAAATTGCCAAGAGACGTTTGTGAGGGGTGGAGAGCGGGGGAAGAGCACGTTTAGTTATACTAATTAACATAATAAACAGTGCCCTCTACTTTCTCAGACATTTTTTCCATCGCCACCACCACCTCCTGATTTTCTTACCACCACCTCCTAATTTACAAATGATAACATTAAGTGTTAGAAGGGAGGAAAGCCCCACGAACTAGGAACTAGTCAACATCATAGAAGCTCCACGAGGGCAGGCACCTTTGTATCTCCTTCAAGCGCCCAGAACAGTGTAAATAAGCCTTGTGTAAATATGTATTGCATACTAACCATATGCCAGACACCCTGCAGACAACCCAAGTATTTTTTTTTTTAATGTTTATTTATTTTTGAGAGAGAGAGAGAGAGAGAGAGAGAGCGCGCGCGCAAGCGGGGAAGGGGCCGAGACAGAGGGAGGTACACAATCGGAAGCAGGCTCCAGGCTCTGAGCTGTCCACACAGAGCCCAACGCAGGCTGGAACTAACTCTCAGACCAGGAGATCTTGACCTGAGCTGAGGTCGGACGCTTCACCGACTGGGCCAACCAGGCGCCCCCAGACAACCCAAGTAGTATTCCAACTTCGTGAAAGTTAAGGCAAAAAGAAATTAAAACCCTTCTCCATGGCAATACAGCAAGAAAGTGATTTGAACTGAAATGTGTTGGACGCCAGGGTCTCCAAGTCTCCTCTTGGTCGTTAGATCACTTTCCCTTAAGCTGTCTTTTCCAGTCCATCCTCACGGGCCATCAGAAAGAGCTTTCTAAAAGACAGTTTGCTCTATCAAGGAGCATACACCTTCGCGAGGGGACCTGCTCCCGAAGGCCAATTCCAACGACCCTCCTCTTTGCATCTTTTCTCAATTTATGGCTCTTTAACGCAGCCACTGCTTCACTAGAGTCTCCAGGGCTGTGAGCTTCCCGACTGCGCGGGGAGGACCGCAGCGAAATCCCCAGCCTCCAGCACGATCCTTGGCACCGAGCAGGCCTCCCTCAGCTATGCGTCGAAGGCAAAAGGTGGAATGAAGGCCGGAAAGGACCCTGGCCAGATCCTTCTCTGTTCCTGAGAGTCGGCAGTTGGGGAGACTCCGCCTCCTCGGGATCCCGGGGTCCTGGACCTCAGGAATCAGCGGAGGGGGGCGAGGCCAGACGGGGGCGGGGAGGCGGGCAGCTGACTGAGCGCTGATTGGTTGGCCCTTTGGCGCGCACCGGCAGGAGCCTTGTCTGGAGGCGCGAGGCGAAGCTCCCGCGGGCGCTGGAAGACGGGGCCCGTCCCCAGGCGCGCTTGCGCACGGCCCCTCGCACCCTGCCGTTTCGCCTCTGCAGTCTCGTGCCCCGCACGCCTTGGCGGGAACCGGCGGGGGCGTGGCCTGGCCTCAGGAGCTCGCTTTTGCTCCCCTCCACGGGCCTCGCCCGGGAGCCTCGAGCTAAGGGGGTTCGCGGCCACCCCACGCCCGGGTGGGGAGCGCGGTGGCCGAGGCCGGCCTGAGGCTCGCGGGCGCAGCCCGCCTCCCAGGAGGCGCTCCGGGCGCTGCCCGATCAGGCTCCTGAGCGTGGAGCTGGCGTGAAACCACAAGGGGGGGCCTCGCGCCATTTTGCACGTCCTGAGGCGGGTGCTGGAGGCCGAGGCGAACTCGCCCTCCAGAAGTGGGGAGCCTGGGGTCCGCTCAGGAGCTGCACTCTGTGGTCGTGGCCTCCCTCCCGGAGGTGCAGGGGGACAGGAAGGCGGACGTGCCCGGGTGCTCGGAGCAAGGCAGGCCAGGGGCCACAGAGCAGGGTGGGTGTTGGGTTTGAAGTTGGGCCGAGGTTTGGGGGTCCAGGCTCAGGTTTGAGATACTGAAGACCCTGAAGAGTGTCGGGGCTGTCGGATAGGGATCCGGGACCTGGGACCTCCGGCTTTGTATGTGGGAGTAACTAGTATTGGAGTCTGGAGGTGTGGGGGCTTTGTGACTGGGAGCTTTCCCGTTGGGATCGGGAGATCCTGGGGAGATTTTGAGTTCCGGGGTACCACTTGGGGGCCCCGGGGCCTGATATGGGAGGTTTGAAGCCTTGCATTGGATTTAGGGATCTAGCATCCCAGTGTGGAGTAGGAGGTATGAGATTTCGGGGCTGAAGTCACCATTTGGGACTTTGAGGCTTAACTTTCGGGGCCTGGAGTCCCCACGCTGAGTACGGGGCGTCAGTTTGGGGACTCACCTGTGAGATCTCGATTGTAGGGTTGGGGGGGTCACAATTTGAAGGTCTGAAAGGATAGTTCTGGGGTCTGGAGGTCTTTGTGTTTGGATCCAACGTCACCGTGGGAGACTCTGGTTTGCTCTGGGGGCGTGGGTTTCTTAGTTTAGGGTTTGGGTTCTCTGTTAAGGTTTGTGGTCTGTGATCTCAACTGGACTGGGACTGGGGTCGTATTTGGAGATCAGAAGTAGCCAGTTCGGGGGTCTAGAGTATCTCAGTGTTACTGTTGAGGGTTTTTAGGTTTGGGAGGGCATCTTTGGGGGTTTTAGATCTTCACTTTGAGAGTTCCAAGTCATGGTTTTTGCATCTTAACCTCACCGTTTTAGAGAGCTCAAGCCAGGTCGCAGGCCTGGCCGTGTGACGTGTCACTATTAAGACAGAAGTTCTGAAGTTAAAGTGTGGGAATGTGTTTTTAGTTTTAGGTACAGATCACAACTTGGCCCAAATTTACAGTTTGGGACGCAGGGACTTCGGTTGAGAGTTCAGGGGTTTGACTTTGGTCTCTGGGCCCATATTTGTGGGGGTCGGGGACCCTTGGGCTGTCTGAGTGCTCAAAGGAACAACTTGGGGAAAATGAAGGCTACCCACCTTGCTAGCCATTCCTCCTGGGATCCCAGAGGTCACTAATAATTCTTTCTTTTTTCCCTCTTTGCAGATGTGGCATTCCAGTACACACTTGTGTTCCCCTGAATGGCCCAGAGCCCGTCCCCTGGGTCCCAGTGAGAGGTAAGGGCTCTACCCTGTCCATCTCCCTTGCAGCTTCGGCCACTCTCGTTGAATAATAACAATAATGTTTACTGAGCGTTTACTGTTTGTCAGACTCTCCCCTAAGCCCTTTGTTTGTATGCTATTCTTTAATCCTTACAACTGCAGAAGGGAGTATGGGCGAATGTTACCGCCATTTTCAAGATGAAAGAACTCTGAGGTGGTTGCCGAAGATCATCTCTGAGACCCTTGCAGGCTTTGACCTTCTGAGTTTCTTTTTTTTTTTTTTTTTTCAACGTTTATTTATTTTTGGGACAGAGAGAGACAGAGCATGAACGGGGGAGGGGCAGAGAGAGAGGGAGACACAGAATCGGAAACAGGCTCCAGGCTCTGAGCCATCAGCCCAGAGCCCGACGTGGGGCTCGAACTCACAGACCGCGAGATCGTGACCTGGCTGAAGTCGGACGCTTAACCGACTGCGCCACCCAGGCGCCCCATGACCTTCTGAGTTTCTTAAACGCCCTCCTCCCTTTCTTTTTTTCCTGTATGCATTCATCCGGCAAACACCTATCAAGGGCCAGGAATCTCATAGAGGGGATGTTCACAGCAGATTGAGGGTTGGGTCGGTTTCTCCTTCCCTCCAAAGCCTGGCTAAAGCAAAGAGAGCCACAGCTCATCTTATCCCCATTGTCTCCCCAAATGACTTACTGTCCATCCATCTCTCCATTCATTTATTAACTCTAAAATTCAGCATCTGCTTTGTTCAGGTTCTTGACTTAGGTTCTGTGCTCAGAAGGAGCACTATGAAGAAAATGAAGAATGCCTTTCCTGCTGCCCATTCCTCCTGGAATCCCAGAGGTCACCAACAATGTATTCCCTTTTCCCCCTTTCTAGATGGGGGGAGGGTGTTGGTCATTGTATTAATAAAGACTCTCAGTTGCAATTAACGGGAAACCTGCTGAAACCAGTTTAAGCATAAAAGGGTCATTGGTTCCTCATTGGGTCCTTTAAACAAAAAATTCAGGGGCATCCGGCTTGGCTGGGTCCAGGCAAGGAACCTGCCTCGCTTGGCTCTGCTGTTGCCCTCTGTTGGCTCCCTTCTTAAGCAGGCTCTCTCTTTGTGAGGGCAAGATGGCTTCCAGAAGCTCCAGAACCACATCCTGCCAGACTGACAACCCCAGCAGGGAGTCTCTTTCCAGGACCCTTGATTCCGATTGGCCAAAGCTGGGTTAGGACCCCAATCCCGAACCAATCACTGTGACTCTTCTTAGCTGGACCTTAGTTCTATGCTGCCCAGTGGAGGGGGAGGTTGGGTTTGACCTTTCTGGGCCACATAGACTGAGAGTGGGGGAGGGGTGGTTCCAAAGGAAATTATTACCAGACAAGGGGGATTAAATGTTCATCAACCAAAACCAACAGGTTTGTCAACCTTCCACCCCCTCCTTCAGCATCCTTTCTCCCTAGAAAATTCTGACAAATGACCGTTCACCTTCTATCTCGAACATTTTGTGAGCACGATCAATGTGCCAGGTGTTATGCTCAACACCCTCCAGACAAGATAAAACTTTCTAGCCACCTCCATTTTATAAATTAGTTTAAAACAGCCTCAGAGAGATCAAAAATTTTTCCAGAGTCACACAGCAAGTGACAGAGCTGGGATTTCCATCTAGATCTGTCTTATTCAAAAGCTGGAGCTTATAACGAACTATTATGCTGCCTTCGGGCACTGCCCCCTGCTTTGTCCCACTTTGGGGCAGCTCTTACTCTTAAATGTCTGCACATTAGGATCTGGGCCTTAGTTTTCCTATATCTAATACGAGATATTTGGACTGGCTCTTCCAGCTCCCGTAAAATAAAAGAACTAGGGAGGGTTTAGCCTGATTAGCTCAGGGAAGAGGAAACCCAAGAAATAGAGTCATTTGACATTTCAAAGGCTGAGGCCATCACAAGACAGAAGGAACATCCATAAATTCAGTAATTTTTTGTTGAACACTTAGTGCTGGTCATTATTCTAGGAGCTGGGATGTAGTCAGGGCAACACATGACTTTCATGGGCCCTAGGCCATTTGCCTTCTTGAACCCCTTCCTCCATTAAAAATGTATTTAAAATTTTTTTAATTTTTAAGAAGTTTTGTATTAAAACTTTTTTTTATTCAATGTTTATGTATTTTTGAGAGAGACATGGAGCACGAGTGGAGGAGGGGAAGAGAGAAAGGGAGACACGGAATCCAAAGCAGGCTCCAGGCTCCAAGCTGTCAGCACAGAGCCCAACACAGCGCTCGAACTCACGGACCGTGAGATCATGACCTGAGCCGAAGTCGGACACTCAACCGACTGAGCCACCCAGGCGCCCCTTAAAATTTTTTTAATGTTTTATTTACTTTTGAGAGAGAGAAGGAAACACAGAATTCAAAGCAGGCTCCAGGCTCTGAGCTGTCAACACAGAGCCTGACACGGGTCTCAAACTTACAGACTGAGAGATCATGACCTGAGTCAAAGTTGGATGCTTAACCGACTGAGCCACCCAGGCGCCCCCCAAAACATATTTTAAATTATAGTTTACAACAACATCAGTATCGATTTTAAAAGAAATTAAAACATTTTTAAGGTGCTTGACTGGCTCACTCAGGGGAGCACACAACTTTTGAACTCAGGGTTGTGAGCTCAAGCCCTATATTGGGTGTAGAAATTACTTAAAAACAAAATCTCAAAAGAAAAAAGAAAATATTTTCATGAGCTCTTAAAAGCGGCACCAGAATTTATGTACTGTACTTACTGTACCTAATGGATAAGTCAGGGTGGGATATAACAATTAATAAAAAAGACCAAAATCCCTGCCCTGTGTTATTTATAATAAAGAAAGATTTCAGGTTCTGATAAATGATATGGGGAGGTGACAAAGAATGTGTTTAGTTCGATCAGTTGGTCAGAAAAGGCCTCTCTGAGGGGGTCATATTTAAGCTAGGTTCTGAACACACCAGCCATACAACAATTAGGGCAAAAGAACATTCCAGGTGGAGGAATAGTAAAAGCCCTAAGGCAGAGAGAAACTTGGCGGTTTAGAGAAACGGAAAAAAGGACCCATGTGGCTGCAGCTGGCCTGTTCCTGAAGCCCCAGAGGGCAGAGCTGGAATTAGCGGGTGAAAATTATAGACACTATGAGGAAAGAGTTTGTCTGAAACCCGAACCATCCAGTAAGGAAAGAGGCAGCCATGGGAGGAAGTGCCTGGAGCCCAGAGGCCCCTGGGGGCAGACCCCAGGTTACACCTATTCAGGACTACTGCCCACGAGATGCCAAGATTTTGTGATGCCTAGTCATCCTTTTTCTCCCTCTAAATTTTTTTCCTGGAACTTCTGTGTTTGCACACAGAAGGCTCTCTCTCGGTGCTTTGCAAAACCCCGAGTAAACACCCAGGGACTACATACAGTTGAAATGAAACTCTTTTTCCCAGACATGGTCAAATAACACCTTGAACTTAAATAGGCCTGGACACTTTTTTCTTCCTTGCTTTCCTTCCTTGCTTCTCGCTGGGGCTTCCAGGGGCTCTTCTAGAACAGAAGGAAAGTGGTATGCAAAAAGTAAATATCAGGGCCCAACAGGACTTTAGAGGTCAGCCTAACCCAGTTTTCTTTCCTCCAAGGATAGAACGCTAACACCCTAGCCCCTCAAAGTTGTGGTTTCTACCAGGAAGTAACTTGAGACCAGAGATTTGTTTTTCTCTTATTCCTCCATTCAGTTGACTAATATGCATAGTCTTCTGTATTCATAGCAGTTTTGAGAGGGTACACTAATGATATCATCCCCTGTGTAAGGCCCTTTTATGGCTTCCTGTTGGTCTTCAGATAAGGGCAAAACTCTTCTGTACCATGAGCCTCTGAGACCCCGCCTCATCTGGCCCCTATCTTCTCCAGCCTTGTGTCACCCCACAAGACCCCTTGCTTTCTGTGGGCCAGGACACTGGCAGCTTTACTTCCTTTGAGTTCTCCATGCTTCCTCGTGCCACAGGGCCTTTGCACATGTTCCCTCTATCTGAAATGTTCTTGTTCTCTCTTCACCTATACATCTCCACTCATCCTTCAGCACAGGTTCTGGCCAGGTTTACTTCCTCAGGGAAAAACCTCAGATTAGATCAAAGACACCTGTTACAAGTTCTCCTAACACCAAGCAGGTGTCTTTGTCTCCATCAGGGCCAACTTCATGGGTGTGCAACTCATGCAGTTACAGGGCCCTGTGCTTGGCAGAGCCTGATTCTTGGTTTGATGCTCTGCTCTCACCATCTAGAAATTCTTAATTTTTGAAAAAGGGGCCCCACATTTTCATCTGCAAGGCTCCCCTTCCCAGTAAGTTTTATAGCTGTTTCTGGTCCCAATTGGAATTTTATGTTTGTTTGTGTGACAATTTGATTAATCCCTTTATCCCTGAGTGTACTGTGGGCTCTAGAAGGAGCTGTATTTTGTTTTTTATACTTTTTAAATAAAGCTTACTTATTTTGAGAGAGAGAGAGAGAGAGAGAGCAGGAGAGGGGCAGAGAGAGAGAATCCCAAGCAGGCTCTGCACTGTCAACATAGGTCCCGATGTGGGGCTTGAACCCACGAACCATGAGATCATGACCTGAGCTGCAGTCAGATGCTTAACGAACTGAGCCACCCAGGCGTCCCTTTGTTTATATATGTTTATCCCTATCGCCTATCACCATTCCTGGCACATAGTAGGTGCCCAATCAGTAATTGCTAAGTGAATGAGTGAGAAAGATTCTTTTAGAGCTCCAGAGTTTGGTTAGGGAGATAAGTGTGTGTCCCACACTACTCCCCCATCTCCTCGAGGGCAATGACCATGATTTCTCTCACCTTCCGTGGTGTCCAGCGCAGGGCCTGAAAAGGAGGGGGTGTTAGTTTGTGGATGTGTGAGTAGGAACTAAACATCTGGCTGTAATCAAGGGAGTGTTTTGGGCGTGGCCATGCTGCAGGTGACAAAGTGCTGTGGCCATTCAGAGCAAGGGAGGAAGGCAAGGGTGGTCGCCAGGGGCTGCCTGGGGCAGGTGGCAATTGAACTGAGCCCCAAGGAAGGTGAGACAAAGATGGGTGGAAACGGGGGGGATCTGGGCATTCAAAAGGAGTCATGGGAGTGGTGGCAATGGTGTGTAATTTGGGAGAGAGGCTCCATTGTCTTTGTGTCTCCATCTGTCAAGATTGGGGTGGAGGTGTGTATACAGGGATATATGATGAATTATGGATTCAGGGATTAGATCCTGGAAGTTCTGCATCCCCCCAGGAGTCAGCTTCTGCCATGCCCTTATTTATTTATCTAGCAGAGATGTGGCGAGTTCCCACGACGTGCCAGACCCTGTTCTAGATGCTAGAGATAGAGTGGTTCCCCCCTCCACCAGCTCTCAGCTCAGAGCAGGGCCCAGAGAAGTGCGTGAGCATGGATGGGGCTGAGGGACCTTAGCAGAGGTATCCCACCTGTCCTGTGGAGTTAGAGTCACTTGATGGGAGAGAACCAAAGAAAGTAAGAGATGAGACCAGGATGGTCAGCAGAGCCAGACCTTGAGGGGCATTATAAAAGCTGTGTTCAGAGTTTAAACTTGACCTTTAATAATAGGATGGCCTTGAGAGATTTGAAGCACTTATTAGTCAAGTAACATATCGGGCTCTGTGCTGGGCGGCTTCACACACACTGATTTACTCAGTCCTTTTGATGATCCTCTGAGCCTGAATGGATCTCCTCATTCCCACTGCACAGATGAGAAAACCGTGGGCAGATCTGGTTTTCAGAAAGATCACCCTGACTCTAGGAGACAGTATGGGCTGGAGGAGGCCAGACAGGAGGCCGGGAGAGCTAGGGGAATGTCAACATGTGGACCAGGCCAGGGGCTGGGGGTGGAGAGAAGGGATTGCAAGGGGAACGGGTGAGATTTGATGACCGAGGGGATGAGGATTCTGTCTGGGGTGTCAGGGGCGGGGAGCTTCTCTGAGAAGGAGAACACTGAGACCAGTGGTTTGGGGGTCAGGGGCCAATTTCCATTTTGGCTGTCCTAACCCAAACCGGCTCTTGGCCCAAAACAGGAGGCAAAGGAAAAACCACACCAGCAAACTGCAGGAGCTGGCATTGCTGCTACCCATGGCCCTGAAGAAGGGTACCAAGAAGCTCACCAAGGTATGGGGACCGAGGGAGGGGAGGCGGACGCGGGAGGCAGATCTGAAAATATCCGTAACCAGCTTAGCCTCCCTCATGCTGGGACCCCTCGACAGGCCCTTTCAGGGACGGCGCCCTCGATGGGGCATTTCTGTGATCCCATGACCAGAAGACGGGTGGTGGTGGTGGCAGGGGTGGGGGTGTCTGTTTTTGCAAAAGACGCAGGGGAACCTGGGAGGGGAAAATCGGCAAGGAGCCTGGTAAAGGTCATCACTTTGGGACTCAAACAGCCATGGGTTTGAGCCCTTCAGCCCCCAAACGATAGGACTCTGGGCCGGGCGCTCAGCTTGTCAGCCTCTCCAGCATCATGCCTCTCAGCTGTAAAACAAGAAACAATAACATCTACTACCCAGCAATACTGTGAGGCCAAAATGACATAATAGCCATGAACAAGTGTCGGTTCCCTCTCTGTGAGTCCCTTGTTTTGTGTCCTGTGGGCATCTTCTCCCCGAGGTAGAGATAGATAAGGCCTCTCTGGGCGTCCGCAGTGGCTCCTCAATAAAAGTATGCAGTGCTGAGCTGACACCTTGCTCCCGCCACTGGGGGCAACTTAATAAGGGACTCAAAGATCTGGAAGGCCTGGTGTGATGCTTTCTCGCTCTAGTTCTTCTCATTCCATCCTGTCATTCGTTCATTCATCAGCTGGTTATGGAAAGACGGTTGGATGTCAGAAGCTGTTCTAGTCTCAACAAGGGTAGGCAAAGAAACTTGGGACCCATCCTCTGGGAACTCACAGAGTTCCCAACATGAGTTCCCCATTGGCGGAACTCACCCCTCTGAAGCACAGAGGGGTCGAGGACACAGCTGGTTAATAGCAGAAAGAGAGAGTCAGGTGTGTGGCATTCCAAAGGCTCACCTCCTCAACGGTTCTGTCATTCAGTGCTCCATAGGTGTTGAATGAAAGAACGAGTAGACGAATGAGTGCGTGAATTCCCTGAGTTGAGAATGTTACAGGACCATCTATCTTCCCTTCAGAAGGTCTCCGGGATTTGAACCTCTGCTGGTAGCCCCCATACTAACCTTCCTGAAGTATTGATCACTGAGCCTTTGGTCTTGGAGCCTGAGGTGATGCCCAATTGCCTTCTGCATAAAAACAATACCAGTATGGGGCGCCTGGGTGGCTCAGTCGGTTGAGCATCCAACTTCAGCTTAGGTCATGATCTCACGGTTTGTGAGTTCGAGCCCGTCAGGCTCTGTGCTGACAGCTCAGAGCCTGGAGCCTGCCTTGGATTCTGTGTGTCTCTTGCTCTCTGCCCCTCCCCCTCTCTCTCTCTCTCTCTCTCTCTCTCTCTCTCTCTCTCAGAAATAAACACTAAAAAATTATACCAGTAATAAAAAACATTTTATATTACTTTATAGTTCATAAACATTTTAGCTTAGTGAGTGCCAATCGTGTGCCAAGCCTGGTGTTGGAGATACCATACATGATCTTGAGAAACCCACAGTTCGGTTCTCGGAGTTAGAAAAGGTCCTCACTTAATCCTTTGAGAACCTGATGAAAGTGTTCTCACCCAAAGTGTATCAGGCTCTGTGCTGGGCAGTTTCACACACACTAGTTTATTCAGTCCTAACGATGATCCTCTGAGCCTATGTGAATATCCTCATTCCCACTGCACAGATGAGAAAACTGAGGCACAAAGAGGTAACGTGGCCTGCTCCCAATACCCAGCCAGGAAGTGGCACATGGGGTCCAGGTCGTTCCAAAGTAATAGTCTCCTGCCTGTGTCACACATATTCCTTAGTTAGATTACAGCTTCCTTCCGTGGATCAGGTCAGATCATTTCAGCGACCATCGGTATTATATCTTCTGGAATGGTTTCACACATTTCCCTTTGTGGGATCGTGTTTCCTGATCTAGGGTTTGGAAGATTACTGCTAATGGTTTTGTTGTTATTCTAGGGATCCAGTTCAATCCAAGAAATACTTGCTGGCATTCTTCCCTCTCCTCTTCCCCAGGCTAACCCCTGTCATTCTTCAGGTCTCCGTTTAAATGCTTTTTCAGACACTCAAGTCCACTTTCAGAATCTCTTGTTACACTCTTATTCATAATGCTTATCACACGGTTGGTAATTTTGCATCATTTCTGAGTTTATTAAGGCCCACTGCCCTCCCTAGATTATAAATTCCAGGGAGGTAAACAGAAGTGTGTTGGTTCACCCCTACATACCTAGCCCTCAGTGGGTAGTAGTCTGTTCGAGCTTCGTGTCTCCAATACCAACTGAGTCAGTACTTGGTGGCTGGCTGGCTGGCTGATGCCTGCTGGGCAGAAGGCATCATGCTCAGTGCTACGGGGGAGGTCAATCTTCAGCGAACACTGGCTAAGCTACCTCTTTATTCTGTGAGTAAGGGATACAGGAACCGCTTAGCTGCAATCTCTACCCTCAACTAGTTCAAGGTCAATGAGAGAAAATAACGCATAAACAGGTAATTACAAAACAGGCCCAGGGTATTACAAGAATGCTGAGGAGGGACATCTGACCCAGCCTGGGTGAGAGGGGTCAGGGAGGTGGAAAGTTTCTGGAAGGGGAGACCACTGTGCTAAGTAAGGCTCAAAGGTGGAGAAGCCAGAGCAGGGGTCTGTGGGGAGGGGGGCGGGGGGCTTTGCAGGTAGAGAATACAGCATATGCGAAGGGTCAGGGGTGGAAAGCCAGATGGTGTGTGTTGAAAAACTGGGCCAGGAGGCAGGCAGACCCGAGTTCAGATCCCAGCACTGCCACTTCCTCTCTTTCGCCTTAGCGTTAGCACCCTGAGCCTCAGTTTCCTTAGCTGTAACAGAAGTCTCCCTGAGCGGCAGCAAGGACTAAACAGCAGAATAGGAGCACCTCTGCCAGTGGAGGAATTGTTGGGGTGGGGAACGCGGTCCCAGAGCCTTTCTGTCTCTGGTCCCCAGTAGCCTCACACTGTCGTGGGACCCCACTCTTGTGCTCAGCCTTGTCTTTCTTTTGAGGGCAGAAGGAGATTCTCCTGCACGTCCTGCACTACATTCAGTACCTCCAGAAAAACATCGATGTGGCCAAGGCCTTGCTCAAATTCCACACCGCCAATGGGGAAGGCAGACTTGGGGGTAAGTAAGTTCAGTCCCCATTTCCCAATGCCTGCCACAGACCAAGAGCTGTGCTGCCGTCGGGGGCACCGAGCGAGTGACTTAGATGAGTCCAGGCCCTCCGGCCTCTCAGAGCCTGGCAGAGGGGACAGAGACAGAGAGATGTGTGTGATGCTGTGAACTTAGGGGCATCTGGGAAGACTGTGGCGGGGAGGGGCCTTGCAACTGGGCCTTGGAGGATAGGGGCAGGGGGACCCCACCAGGCAGAAGCAGCAGTGGGCGTGTATGAGGAGACACCTGTGGAAGGTCTGGGACAGGCCAGCAGCGGGCACGCTTGGAGGGACCGCGTAACATCAAGATGACGCGCAAGGTTCTTGAACCGGATCCTGACGCAGACACAGGTCTCGGGACCTTAACCTCTCAATGCCTCAGTTTCCACGGCTGCAAAATGAAGCCGATAGTAGTACAGTTGAGCCTGGACTAACATGGGTTTGAACCGCACGGACTCACCTCTACACAGGCACTTCGGGAGAAATATCGTACGGAACTGTAAATGTATTTTCTCTTCCTTACGGTTTTTTAACATTTTCTTTTCTCTAGTTCACTTTGTGGTAAGAGGTCAGTAGATAACACATATAATATGCAAAATATATGTGAATCAACTGTTTATGTTATTGGTCAGGCTTCTGGTCGGCAATAGGCTATTAGTAGTGAAGTTTCTGGAGAGTCCAAATTAGATGTGGATGTTCCACAGCGCAGGGGGATGGGCGCCCCTAACCCTGCTTGTTCAGGGGTCACCTGTACTTCCTTCCCGTGTTCGTCATGAGGCTTAAATGAGTTAATACACATAGAAAGTGTCACACGGTGCCTGGAACAAGCCGGTTGTCTAGTGCTACGTGTGCCGGGTGCCGTCCTTGTTTCCGGCATAAAAAATCCACGGGCCACAGTGAGAGGAGGTGAGGTGAGGGTCCAAGACCCTGAAGGGCTTTGAGCCAGGGGAAGCCAGGATCAGATTTTTTTTTTTTTTTTTTTTTTGGAAGACGAGCCTGACATCTAGTGTGTGGGATTGGGTATTAAGTGAGAAACTGGAGTTAGGGAGGTCAGCGAAGAGGCCTTTAGGAGTGATCTGGACAGGATCACTGGACAGACCTATCTAGCACTGAGGGTAAGGCTGTAGACAGAAGTGGTACATTTGGGAGGTGCTAACAAAGGACAGTTGAGAGGCCTGATAGGCCCCAGGCAAGCCAGGGTGGGCAGCAGAGTCTTCAGTGCCCTGAGGAAGGTAGGAGGAGGCATTGGTTGGGGATGGGGCCTATGGGGAAGCATTTGGGAAGCGCTGAGCCCGTCTTCCCTCTTGGCAGAGGCCCAGGATGGCCCTGGGGACACCTGACTTTTCGCCCTGTACCTCTACTGCCTGGATGTGCAGCCTCACACCCATCCATCCGATCTCTTCCCAGGAGCTCAGTTTCCACACTTGTAAAGTCAGCTGGTTGGGGCGATCCAACCTGACTCTTTCTCCATCCTGTGCAGGGCTGGCTCGGAACCCGGCCGTGGGCCCAGCAAAGCTGAGACGCTCCACCCCTTCGCGCTCCCCACACTGGAGGAAGTCCCGTCTTCAGGGAGGCTGCCGGAAACCTCGGAAGAAGAAACTGACCGGATCGTCAGGTACAAGTGAGGCTAGACAGGAAGCCAGGTCACTGGGAGCAGAGCTCCCTCCCCAGAGCCGTTCTTACTCCGGGGAGGCCCAGGCAGCAACCCAGAGCCCTTGACCGGGCTTTACAGTGAGACAGACCCACCTGGTTCAACTCCCAGCCCCTGGAGCGGTTACTTTCCTCCTCTGAGCCTCAGCTTCCTACAATTTCTGGTCTGGAAATTGTAGTACCTGCCACTGGGTGGTGTTAAGGATGAGCCTGTGTACACACCCTTCGAGCAATGCTGAGTGGAGAGGCACATGGTCAGCGCTCAGTGAGTGGAAGCTGCTGTTAGCACGTAGTCTTTTACACCCAGTCATGCATCCTGGGCCTGGACATCAGGGAGCGCGGGGTGATGGAAAAACCCACGTGAGGAAAGCAAGCATCCTAGGGCTGGCCTCAGCCTTGCTACTGACTCGCTGTGTGTCCCTTCCCCTCCACATGCCTCAGTTTACATGTTTTTAAAATGGGACTTGTACCTAAATGATGATTTCCAGTCTTGGCTGCGTATCTAATTGAATCATCCAGGGTACTTTTAAAAATGGTTATCCCTGGGGCACCTGGGTGGCTCAGTTGGTTAAGCATCTAACTTCAGCTCAGGTCATGATCTCACAGTTTGTGAGTTCAAGCCCTACTTTGGGTGAGCTCGTGCCCCGCTTCAGGTGAGCCCCCTTCTCTCTCTCTTCCCCTCATAGGATTCTCGCTCTAGCTTTCCCTCTCTCTCTCTCCACCACTCACTTACTTGTGCCCTCTCTCTCTCTCAAAAAAAAAAAAAGAAAAAAAGAAAAAAAAAACACAATGCCTGTCCCTGGGGCTCCTGGGTGGCTCAGTCAGTTAAAGGTCAGACTCTTAGTTTTGGCTCAGGTCATGATCTCCTGGTTCGTGAGTTTGATCCCCACATCAGGCTCTGTGTTGACAGTGCAGAGCCTGGTTGGGATTCTCTCTCTCTGCCCCTCCCTCACTCGTGCTTTCTCTCTCTCTTGAAGTAAATAAATAAACTTAAAAAAAATGCCTATCTCTGTGCCTCATACCCTGAAAGTCAAGTTCCAGTGGTCTGGGGTGGAACCTGGGCATCAGTATTTTTTCAGAGCTCACAAGATGATTCTAACGTGTGGGCAGGGGAAGGGAGCCTACGTTGAGCTGATCTCCAACTGAGGCCCAGGCTTACCTGGGCAAAGCTTTGAATAGGTTGTGGAACCCAGAGAAAAGATAGCCCCCCATCTGAGCCATATCCTGGCCCCCTCTGACGCCTGTCTCTCTGCTCCCCCAGAACGCCAGACCCGGGCCCAGAAGCCTCGCCGCTGCCTGGCCCTGGACAAGCCCGAGAAGTGGGTAACCCCATCCCCAGACCAGCAAGGAGGAAATGTGGGGAGGACCACCACTCCTTCAAGATGCACCACCTCCAGCAGTCACCCCAAAGCTGCATCAGCCCTGCCTCAAGATGACAGAAAGGGAGGAAGGTCCCGGCTGACGTTGCTGGACATGGCTGAGAACAGCATCCACTGTGACATCTCAAGTTGGTCTCCTTCCTCACTGTTATCTTAGCCGGTTATTTATACACTGCTTGTCAGGTACCAGCAATGTCCTGAGTCCGGTCCCAGTAGCTGGGGACTCCATGGTGCACAAGAGAGACGCTGTCTCAGGCCTCTTTCCCTGTTCTCTTTTCTTCTCAGGCTCTGTTGTGGGGGGACAGCCTCAGTGTGGCCCTCATGTGAGGCTGTGGGTCACAGAACTGGGGGAGGGCAGGCAGTCGCTCTCGTGACTCTGGTCCGTGTGCCAGGTTGAAAAGTTGCAGACACACACCCAGCAGGGAGCCAGGCGAGAAAGGGGTGCTTGGAAGGCAAGGCCCTGAGCTGTTCTATCCCCTCTGTTCACTTAACTGTGAAAGGCTTGTAAAAATGGCGCCTTTCAGCCCAGGGCTGCCGACTACCACGTAAAATGTCTAAAACCTCGCTGGCACGGTCGGTAAGCCCTCTGTCCTTGTCTTTGCTATCATCATTTTCATCGACACTATTCCACTTCAGGATTTTAGCTCCCTTCCAGCTTCTGAGAAAGAGGTAGGGTTCCAGAAACCCAGGGGTCATTTGGGTTGTCCTGGAGCCTCACGCAGAGGCCCCGCAGCCTGAGGTCTTGCTAGGATCTGGGCGGGAGAGGCTGTAGCAGGCCCCGGCACCTCTGCATCCCTGTGTCTGTGAGTCCCAGGAGGTGTTCCAGTCACAGGAGTAAGCATCCCGACTTGCCCCCGTAGGCTGCTGTTGCAGAGTCAGTGCCCAGGGTAATGGGCCCTACCTTGCCTTCAAGGCCCAACAAGGGGCCGAGGGGATCCATTTTCTCAACAGGACACAGCCCTGTCCCAGGTAAGGGAACCCCAAGGGCTCTGAGTGGGGGAGGCTGAGGTGTGTGGTCTGGAATGGCTGAGGGGCAGTGAGAAGCGAGGTTGATTTACATCCTCGCTGGTATCTGTGGAGAGAGTACCTCTGTGGGCCTAGCTTGGTGCAGGCGGCTGAGGCTCCAAGGAGGGCCCTGCTTCCGGTCTGCCAGACCAGGGCTGCAGCCCCTCGCCAGCCTCCCTGCCTCCTGTCTCACCCCTTCCAGCCCGTCCTCCCTAGTTGCCTGACTGACTTCTCTAACCACACACTGTGGTCACATCAGCTCATGGCTTTAAGGCCTCCCTCAGTGCCCATGGGGAAGAGCCCAAATAGAACTTCCCTGGCCCTGGTTCATCTTGCCAGCCCTCTCTGTTGCCCCTCACCCATGAATCTTACCCTTAACACCACGAAATATTTGCCACTCCACAGGAGCCACACTCCTGCCGCCTCTGGGCTTTTCACCCTCTGATCCCTCTTCCCGGCAAGCCTGTTTCCCTCATCCCCCTAGAAAGCCTCCACCCTTTCGGCTGACCTCAGTGTGGTCCTCCCTCCTGCCTTGTCCACCCTCTCTGTCCTCCTGGAATGCCACCCATCACAGCCCTGCCCCCTGTGTCACCAGCACCCCATGACACCTGCCTCTCCTCACAATCTGAAGCCCCTTGAGGGCAGGCGCCTCAGCCGATAAAGCTTCCGGCCCACCCCGCCCCACCCACCCCCCCCAG